>NC_079527.1:14283495-14613765 GCF_003711565.1 Takifugu flavidus | reverse complement strand
ATTCTTTTTAAAATGTCTTTATATGAGTCAGTTTTATTGTGGATGAGAAATAGATGCTGTGTCTGTTACATTCAGCCATCATGACTGAGCTCTGAAATGTTTGCACTGGCTTAATTTATTTAATAAATTTGTGTAAAAGGTTTGTTTTTTTAGCGCAAAAATGAATAACTTCAGGTTTTCTAGCGAAATGTTCTGATGTGTGAGTGCCTGCGGGTTTGTGTTGAACCTTTTAAACATGACAGTATCATGAAAATGAGTCATTTGCACTTGAAGCACATTAAAACAAAGGCTGTATCCAAAACCCTCCGAGTGGTCTTTGCCACAATTCCTCAGTGAATTTGAAGGTGGCTTCATTTGCAGCTACTTTCAGCATGGGGAAAAAAAGCTTTTCTTCTCTATCACCACATGTAAAAGACCCCACCCCAGGAGAGTCAATATGAGGAAATGATGCACTTCCCCTATTAATTTTCTGATAAAATGTTTAGTTTGAATGAACACTGGCAACACATTTTAATGAAGAAACTTTTTCTTTAATACAGCATCAATAATAAAAGAAGTTTTAAAGCCTCCAAAGAAAATAGATATTTTTATCACATAATGTGCCATAAAGGTCACACCTTTCTTACCGCGTGCCATTAATCAATCAATCAATCTTTATTTATATAGCGTCTTATACAATCAAGATTGTTTCAAGGCGCTTTCCAGAATCCCAGGGCCTGACCCCAGACAAGCAACAGTGGCAAGGAAAAACTCCCCTTTAACAGGAAGAAACCTTGAGCAGGACCAGGCTCATGTAGGGGGACCCTCCTGCTGATGGCCGGCTGGGTAAAGAGAGAGGAGAAGGGGGAGGACAGGTAGAGGATAGGATAGGTAGGAGAGGAGAGGAGAGGAGAGGGGTAAAGGAGAGGAGAAGTAGAGTGAAGGGGAGGTAGAGGAAAGGAGAAGGAGGAGGAGGGGAAAGAGGAGAGGAAAGAAGAGGAGAGGAGAGGAAAAGGAGAAGGAGGGGGAGAGGAGAGGAGAGGAGAGGCACAGAGCACAGAAACACACAAAAAATATGATGCACAATCACTTCAGCGGGGCCGGAGGTCATTATGCAGCTCCGAGGGCGGCGATACCTGTAAATAAATAGGGGGGGGAGAAGCAGAAAAACTACATAAGAATCAGCATAACTAGTCTGCTTGATGAGGAGAGGAAAGGAGAGGAGAGGAGAGGAGAGGAAACCATGACCCAGTGGAGTGACAGAGGCCTGTCAGGTGATCATGTTTCCGGACCCCGGCAGTCTTGGCCTATAACAGCATAACTAAGATGTGACCTAACGATTAGACGACCCCCTAAGTATGATAATTTGTCTGTCTATGATAGTAACTGGAACTACTGAATTAGTAACAATAAGCTTTTTCAAAGAGGTAGGTTTTGAGTCTGACCTTAAAAGTAGCGATGGAGTCAGCCTCCCGTACCTGGACAGGGAGCTGGTTCTATAGCAGGGGGGCCTGGTAGCTAAATGCTCGGCCCCCATTCTACTCCTGGAAACTCTGGGAACCACAAGTAGACCAGCATTCTGAGAGCGGAGCGGTCTATTGGGCTGATAAGGTATCACTAGCTCCTCCAGGTAGGATGGAGCTAGGCCTCTGAGGACCTGGTAGGTCAGAAGAAGGGTTTTAAAAATTATTCTAAATTTAATGGGCAGCCAATGAAGCGACGCCAGTACAGGAGTCATGTGATCTCTTTTGTCAATACCTGTCAGAACTCTGGCTGCAGCATTTTGGATCAACTGGAGGCTTCTTAAAGAGTTGTTTGGACACCCTGATAATAAAGAGTTACAGTAGTCCAGCCTGGAAGTAACAAATGCATGGACTAACTTTTCAGCATCATGCTGCATCAGTAGTTTCCTGATCTTAGTGATGTTCCTCAAGTGAAAAAAGGCACTTCTAGAGACTAATGTAATGTGTGAGTTGAAGGAGAGATTTTGATCAAAAGTTACTCCAAGATTCCTCACAGAGAGACTAGATGTTAATGAGATACCATCTAGAGTGATCATGTGATCCAATCTATCCCTGAGAGGTTCAGGACCAAACACCATGACCTCAGTTTTTCCTGGGTTAAGGAGGAGGAAATTTGAAGACATCCAGGACTTTATGTCTTTAAGACAGGTCTGGAGCTTCACTAACTTCTCTGTCTCCTCGGGTTTCATGGATAAATAGAGCTGAGTGTCATCAGCATAACAATGAAAATTTATCCCATGCTGCCGAATAATGTTCCCTAAGGGAAGCATGTACAATGTGAAGAGGATTGGTCCGAGTACGGAACCTTGAGGAACTCCATGGCTAACCCTACTGTATGAGGAGGGAACACCATGGACATGGGCAAACTGGTATCTATCAGATAAGTATGATCTAAACCAGTCTAGTGCTGTCCCTTTAATCCCAATCACATGTTCCAGTCTCTGTAACAGGATGCTGTGATCAACTGTATCAAAAGCAGCACTGAGGTCCAGCAGAACCAGCATAGAGACCAGTCCATGATCGGAAGCTATGAGAAGATCATTAGTAACTTTAAGAAGTGCTGTTTCTGTGCTGTGATGAGCTCTAAAGCCTGACTGAAACATCTCAAACAGGCTGTTCCTCTGCAGGTGCTCCAGTAACTGAGTCACCACCACCTTCTCTAGAACTTTAGAGATAAAAGGAAGGTTGGATATTGGCCTATAATTTGCTAAGACATCAGGATCCAGTGATGGTTTTTTAAGCAACGGCTTAATCACTGCCACCTTGTAGGACCGGGGTACATAACCTGACACTAAAGAACCATTGATCTGGTCCAGGATAGAACTGCCTATCAATGGTAAAACATCCTTCAACAGGTGTGTTGGGATGGGATCTAAAAGACACGTGGTGGTCTTGGATTTCTGAATTAGCGATGACGCCTCAGAAAAATATATAGGCTGAAGGAGCTTAAGGGCTCGTTGGAGACCCTGTATGTTCCCACAGTCGGCACATCTGGTGATGGTCCAGTTGTTGGGATGGCCTGGTTAGCTTTCTCTCTGATAGCTAGAACTTTATCAGTGAAGAAGCTCATGAAGTCTTCACCACTAAGGGAAGAAGGGATACGTGGATCTAAAACACTGTGACTCTTAGTTAATTTGGCCACAGTGCTGAAAAGAAACCTGGGGTTGCTCTTATTTTCCTCAATAAAGAAGAAAAATAAGCTGTTCTAGCCTTGCGAAGGGCCTTTTTGTAAACTAATAGACAGTCTTTCCAGGCTACATGGTAGCTGTCTATTTTACAAGAATGCCACTTCCTTTCCAGTCTTCGCACTTTCTGCTTGAGGGTCCTGATATGTGAATTATACCAGGGGGCACACCTCCTCTGATTTACTATTTTCTTTTTCAGGGGGGCAACAGAATCAAGCGTGATTCTCAGTGAGGTTGCTGCACCTTCAGCAATAGAGTCAACCTCAGCAGGGCTAAGATTATAATGACTGATCCCTGGGGAAACACACGGTGGTCCTGGGATCAGCACAGGGATCGCTTCCTTAAACTTAGCTACAGCATTATCTGAAAGACATCTGCTATAGTAAGACTTTGTTCTGAGCATAGAAGAATCCTTAATCATAAATGTAAAAGTGATCAAAGAATGGTCTGACAGGACTGGGTTCTGAGGGAACACTGACACATGTTCTACCTCAACACCATAAGTCAGAACTAGATCTAGGGTGTGGTTGAAGTTATGAGTTGGTTGGTTTATCTGCTGGAGGAAACCAACTGACTCAAGTAATGAAATGAAGCCATTTCTAAAGCTGTCATTTATAACGTCCATATGGATATTAAAGTCTCCAATGATAATGACTTTTTCCGTTCTAAGGACCAAGTCAGATAAGAAATCAGAGAACTCAGACAGGAACTCTGAATGTGGCCCAGCAGGGGGGCCGATATACAACTACAAACAGAAGTGGCTTTTCTGTCCTCCAGTTCAGATGAGTGATGCCAAGAGTCAGGCTTTCAAATGAACTGAAGCTATGTTTTGGTCTGGGATTAATTAATAACTTGGAGTGATAGATTGCTGCCCCTCCCCCTCCTCGACCAGTAACACGAGGAATATGATAATTAAGATGGGTAGGAGGAGTAGATTCATTTAAGCTCACATACTCCTCCTCCTGAAGCCAGGTCTCAGTAAGACAAAATAAATCAATGTGATGATCCGCTATCAGGTCGTGCACTAACAGGGATTTACACAAAAGAGATCTAATATTTAACAGTCCACACTTAATTGTGATATTAGTTTCTCCAACTTGTGCTTCAGTATTAATTTTAATAAGATTTTGGTGATTGACCGCTCCCCTGCTCTGTGCTTGGTGAACTTTTAACCGTGGAACAGAGACTACCTCTATGGTGTTAAATACGTTATTGTTGGTGGATGAGGGTTCTATGGAAGCAGCAGAGAGGTGTGTAAGACCACAGCTCTGCATCCTGGTCTGGACCCTGGATTGTCAGGTCACTTTGGGTCTAATAAAATTAGCCAGATTACTAGAAATGAGAGAAGCACCATCTCGTGTGGGATGGACACCGTCTCTCCTAATCAGACCAGGTTTTCCCCAAAAGTGCTCCAACTGTCTATAAAGGCCACCTGGTTATCGGGGCACCACCGTGACAGCCAGCGACGAAGCGACGACATGCGGCTAAACATCTCATCGCTGGCCAGATTGGGGAGGGGACCAGAGTAAGGATGGGCGATACCACACTTTTGGGATTCGATACGATACCGATACTTTTTCTTGTATTTTCATCGATATCGATCCCGATACCGTTAATTTCTTACTGGCAATTTTTGTCAGTCAAAATATTATTACATTTAAGACAAATACAGACCATTTATATACAATTATTATGGTCAATTGATTACTAGGATTCCTTATCCTTTAAACCTGCATAAGACAGTTGTTCCATAAAAAAAAATTAGAACAATGTCTGACACCATCACACCTTTAGTGCACTTGAGGTATGTCATCACACTTTACTGAAGTCTCAGATTGCTTTTCAGAAATCGTATCATATTCACATTTTCTGCTTTAACACGATTGCGTCTCTGGCTGATTATTTCCTCCGGCTCTGCCTTTTGCTGACTGTGTCGGCTCGGCGCAGGCTATGTTGCAGGTTGATGCTCGTTCCCTATCTCCTGTCACGTGACATGGGCCAGCTCAGTACGCCGCCAGGTATAGGGGTGTCTTGGCACATATTAATTTAAATAACTAATCTAAAACGGCGGAAAGTGATGCATACACCCCCAATTTTTTTTTTTAGTTAGTATCGATATTTATAAAACAACATCGAAACCAAATGAGTAGCTTGTGAGTATTGATATATCGATACACGGGATCGATCTGCCCATCCTTAGACCAGAGAATGCTACGGAGTCCGACATCGTTTTTGCGTAGTTACACACCGACTCCAAGTTAATTTTAGTGACCTCCGACTGACGAAGCCAGGTGTCGTTGGCTCCGACGTGAATAATAACTTTACCAAATTTACGATTACGTCTCGCCAGCAGCCATAAATTTGCTTCTATGTCGCCCGCTCTGGCCCCCGGAATGCACCTAACTATGGTCGCTGGAGTCGGCTTCACGTTGCGCAAAACAGAGTCGCCAATTACCAGGGTCGGTTTCTCAGCGGGTGTGTCGCCGAGTGGGGAAAAGCAGTTAGCCACAGGAAGCGGGTGGTGGGGCACCGTGGGCATTTGTTTTGGGCTACGCTTCCTACGAACCGTCACCCAGCCGCCCTGGCTCGCCGGCTGCTGCCGGGGGACCGCTAGCTGAAGCTACGCTAGGCGGCTCCGCAGCAACTAGCTTACCCTGGCTACTTGACGCAACTCCAGCTAGCTCCAAACTGCGGAACCGCGTCTCAAGCTCGCCAAGTCTCGCCTCCATAGCCATAAATAAACTCCACTTTCTGCGCCTATTCCCTTCACTAAGGGAGGCAGAGGAGTAACTAAACATTTCGCACGCTGAACAGACCGGGTGAAACAGACGGTGAGGCCATGCTAACGCTAGTGATCGGCGAAGCCCTGTATTTGTTTTATATGGGTTGTTTCTCGCTGTTGATATCAGGTGACTAGAATGTCCCAAGTGTTCAAAATTTTAAGTAAAGTGAATACAACACACCAAGTGTTCAATATTAAGTGAATACGGCATCCCGTGCACAAATGCAACCAAACGGTTGCATATGTACATAAATGATTCTTTCCTTCATACCGGAAATGATATGAGTGACACCCTCACTTTTATATAACAAATTTATACATGACCCTTTAGGACCCACAATAAGCCTGTCCAGAGCATGTCTTGCATTTTGCATGATTTAGTGCCACATTTAGCAGCATTTCCAATGTTTGTTTAACATCAATCCAACCACTATATCTCAAATATTAATCACGTTATTTTCTTCTTCTTTGGTGACAAACGTTCTCCCAAGAGCACCGCTACGGTGACTTCATGTTAACTTCCTCTTACTTCTTTAACTTCCTGTCGTCATTTCACCAAATTTGTACGGTTTCTCAATTTGTTTTAGAGTTTTTAAAAGTGTTCCTAAATTGTTTCAACATTTGTCAGTTGTTAATTATGAATGTTATTTTGTGTTGCACATCGCATCCTGGTGAATAAAAATCCAAATGAATCGGTAAATGATCGTGTGCTGTTGTGTAACTCTGTCGTTATCCTGTTTTGCGATCCGTTAGGGTAAATTATTTATTTATTTTAACTGCAAATAACTCTGTCTATTATATTTGACTTTGTCATTTTCCCTGCTGTGTTTGTAACGTTTATTACGCTTGATTCCGTTTGGTTTCTCCCCGGTATTTGTGGTTACGGTGCGCATCCAAAGTTCTCCTGAGGACAAAAAGGGCGGTGCTGCGTTTACGAGCTCAAGCCTGTTTCCGGAGCTTGGTTCACCATTTCGACACTGCGTTCGCTTCTGCTGGCATCGCGGATCTCCCCTCTCAGCTCGGTAGGTCTAAAACACGAAAACTTTCCTGAGCAACTAATGCGACTAAATCAACGAACGAACACGGGTCCGGACCGCGATGTTGACACAACGCGTCCGGGTGCGTTGTTTAGCTAACGGACACTTAAGCTACTTCGACAAGGCCGAGAGAGCCTCGGTTTACGACTTTATCCACTTTAATAGCTTTTCCCAGATACACTTATGGCATAAAAATATTTGGAAAAACGTAACCAGCCATTGTTCGGATCAGGCGGGCGTCATTTTGTTGGATATGATCGTTATTTTCCGCCGTGACGCTGTTTTGCTCGTCGATGGGATTCGAGTCATTTCCCGGCAGATCTTCTGTTATTGTTTTGTCCTTTTTCGCTTTTTAATCTTTTTTTGTGGTGGAATGTTGGAACAGAACTGTTCCCACGGGTTCCCGAGTGGAATGTCGGTAGGATTGGCTTCACGGGAATTGTCGCATATTGTTTGAACATTAACAAAAGGCGGGTGGAGTTTGTTCTGCTGTAGCTGACGCGTTTTAGGCTCAAACGATAAATATGGGTCCATTATTATTTTGGGAATCCTAACCAAATTGCTCTTAATAAAGCGAACAGATGTTTTTTTTTTCATAAACGCACTAGTAAGGACTTCTTATATACCCTTATTTAAATAATTTTCGTTCCATTCTTGCTAGAATTGATAACGATGTACTCCGAATACTGTGTGGAAACCCTCCATATCTGGTGTCAAAGCTCTCAGTGACTCTATTACCTTCAAGCTTCATTCATTAATACTCTGATCCGCCTACTTTCACTTTAGTTTCTGACCATCTAAACCTTCTAGGTCCCATCATGGAGATCACTCGCACCATTATTGCAGTCTGTCTTGGCCTTGTGGTGGCGTCCCAAGGTGAGTGACATGCAGGCCTCCATGTGACATCAGGTTGTGTTTCTGAGCAAAGGTGTGTTTTAACCTGGTCTCTTCCTCTTCTGCTCATTATTGTTGCAGCCCAAGACTGTTCAAAACCTGTTCCAGGACCAAACATGAATTTGAAGGACTCTGACATTGTTTTGACTACATTCCCAGATGGGAGCAGGGCTACTTTTGTCTGCAGTTTGGGCCACACTCCTGCAGTAGGGTCCGGGGTTGTTACGTGTACTGCTGGGAGCTGGAGTCAAGTGACGCTACACTGCAAGAGTAAATATTTGGAATTTAAATGTTCAGCTCTCTAATTTGGAGCCCCAGTGTAGATCTTGTCTCCCATTTGTGATCTTATTACAAATTGCTGTTCTGCTGACATGAAGAGTTGTAGTTAACGAATCTTTTCTTTTTCCAGAGAAGATTTGTGGTTCTCCTGGGCAGGTGGACAATGGAGAAATAGAGTATCATCCAGGGAATGAGTTTGGTGATAAACTTGTGGTTACTTGCAACCTCGGGTTAGTAATATGAACTAAAATAGAACTAGCTTTAAATTGTGTCTTATTCTTAATAAACCTAAACATATTGGTGTTTTTTCTCGATGTAGTTTTAGGTTGGTGGGGAAACGTGAACTCACCTGTGGAGATCAAGGCTGGTTGGGCAGGTTACCTGTATGTGAAGGTTTGTAATATCTGAGGAGCTCCTGACTGAAGGAAATGAAACTCTTTGATCTCCATTTTAATAGATGTTTTGATTTTGCAGTGGTGACATGTGACCTACCTGCTGGCATTCCCAATGGCCTCTTCAGCCCTGTTAAGGACGTATATAATTATCGAGAAGTTGTACAGTACAGTTGTACAGGGGACTTGATCCTCAGTGGATCCAAATCAGTAACATGTTCTGAAGATGGAACATTCACACCGGGTCCCCCTCAATGTACTGGTGAGTGTCTTTCCTCCTCAACCCTCTCGCACCATCTGTCTTGTTCAGATGTCCAGCAAACCAGTTTGTTTTTCACTGGCATTTGAAAATTCTCAATCATGGTTGTTTTTTTCTGTTTTAATGTCTTTATGCAGAGGTTGAGTGTTCACACCCAAAAGTTGCCAACGGTGAATGGGCTTCTGGTTCTCGCCCTCCCCATAAATACCTGGCTACAGTGACATATAGCTGCAATGATGGTTATAAAATGGAAGGGGACGCCACCATAGAATGTGGACTGAATGGTCAGTGGATGCCAGGAATTCCTAAATGTACAGGTAAGTGAATGAAAACACTAGTATTGATGTTACAAGATTTAAGACCAAGTGTGAAGCACTTTTCCCCAGTCATGGTTCCAGCTGTCAGTCACTCACACTTTCTTCCCTTTTTCCTGAAGAGGTTAAAAGTTTAGGGGATTTCCTACTTGGATTCTGTACAATCCTTGACTTCTATTGTAGTTGCAGAACAGAAGGTCTCTGTTTATATATTTTTTCTTTTTTCATCCTGCAGCAGTAACTTGCAGTCCCCCACCAACGATTACAAGCGGCACTTTCAGCCCACAGAAACCTTTGTATCAGTACCTAGAGACGGTAGCGTACAGTTGTGACCAGGGTTTTACTCTGAGTGGATCTAAATCACTGTCGTGTTCACTTGATGGAACCTTTAAAGGTTCTCCGCCAACGTGTAGCAGTAAGTGCTTTTGATAATCCTAGAATTTTAAATCTATTTTTGTGAGACGGTGGTTTATTATGAATGGGATCATTCAGGATAATCAATATAAACGGATTAAGTTTGTGGGTTTATCGTGATGTTTTGTATTTTTAGCTGTTAGTCAAATTTAAAATTATGTACAGTAGGAGTGTCGGACAGTGTGAAGAAAAAAATAAGATGTGCAAATAATATTTATTATAGTGTAGTTTCATATCTGCTGTTCCTGTTTTTCCCTCATTTTTCTGGGTGGAAACAAACAGTTTGAATTAAAAAGGTTAAGACTCAACGATAAATCCATGAACTTAATTCCAATTTTTTGTTCCAGAAATATTTTCTTCTCTTTTCAACCGTGTGCATTCCAAAGACATTCAGCTGACATCAGATGATTTATGTTTATTTATTTTTTCATCCCGCAGCAGTAACTTGCAGTCCCCCACCAACGATTACAAGCGGCACTTTCAGCCCACAGAAACCTTTGTATCAGTACCTAGAGACGGTAGCGTACAGTTGTGACCAGGGTTTTACTCTGAGTGGATCTAAATCACTGTCGTGTTCACTTGATGGAACCTTAAAGGTTCTCCGCCAACGTGTAACAGTAAGTGCTTTTGATAATCCTAGAATTTTAAATCTATTTTTGTGAGACGGTGGTTTATTATGAATGGGATCATTCAGGATAATCACTATAAACGGATTAAGTTTGTGGGTTTATCGTGATGTTTTGTATTTTTAGCTGTTAGAGTCTTTCTGTTAAGATGAACCAATATTGACGGTGTCGCCTGAGATGTGAGCAGCTGGAGTTTATCGTGGCTCGCCGTCATTCAGATATGCAGAGGTGGTGCTGCTGGCCGTGGCTTTTCCATCTGATGAACACGATTCATGTTTGAAACCATTTTGTAGTTAATCTTTAACTGTTGGAACTTGGCTGATCTGGAGTTCACTGTGACTGGAGTCACGTGGTTCCAAACTGGGACTTGGCTGGTGCGTTCAGGGCGCGAGACTGGCCAGTACCAGTTGTCCAGACTCTTCAGCCTGTCGGGGGGGCAGAAGCCTGTTGTTTCCCCCTTTGTGGTCCAACTCCAACTCATTTACCATCATCAAATGTTTTTTAGAAAGTTTTCGAGAATTATCCACTAAAAGTGGATCTAATCATGTCTAATATTTATTATAGTGTAGTTTCATATCTGCTGTTCTTGTTTTTCCCTCATTTTTCTGGGTGGAAACAAACAGTTTGAGTTAAAAAGGTTAAGACTCAACGATAAATCCATGAACTTAATTCCAATTTTTGTTCCAGAAATATTTTCTTCTCTTTTCAACCGTGTGCATTCCAAAGACATTGAGCTGACATCAGATGATTTATGTTTATTTATTTTTTCATCCCGCAGCAGTAACTTGCAGTCCCCCACCAACGATTACAAGCGGCACTTTCAGCCCACAGAAATCTTTGTATCAGTACCAAGAGATGGTAGAGTACAGTTGTGACCAGGGTTTTACTCTGAGTGGATCTAAATCACTGTCGTGTTCACTTGATGGAACCTTTAACGGTTCTCCGCCAACGTGTAGCAGTAAGTGCTTTTATTGTTTCACAATTTACAGAACTCTAAAATAAACCCTTATTTGGCTAATTTGCATGGGTACAACATGACTGCACTCATGGAAGTAGAAGATCTTGAAGGTTTTAATCCATTATTGGAGAATTAAGTTCATGGATTTAT
Organism: Takifugu flavidus; assembly: GCF_003711565.1. Classification (NCBI taxonomy): domain Eukaryota; kingdom Metazoa; phylum Chordata; class Actinopteri; order Tetraodontiformes; family Tetraodontidae; genus Takifugu; species Takifugu flavidus. Next base: position 14,602,473 of record NC_079527.1, on the reverse strand, counting down.
CCAGAGTTGAACTGGTTAAAGTGCACCGTGTTCTCTTCCCCTCCTCCAGTTTATTCTGGTCGTTGGTGCGATTCTCATTGTCCTGATTTACCTTTGCAGGAAAAGTGTCTCCAACTACACCCACCACCACCATCACCACCCCAACAGGTAGAGTCAAGCTGACGACTTCCTCTAACAACTTCCTTTATTCCCCTGAGACTGAAGATCTGCTGTTATTTTTCTGTCTTCTCTTTATTTCTCTCACAGATGGTGGTTCCAGTACCACTGTGGCAGTGGTTGGTGGCACTTTAGTAGTTGGTAAGTCTTTGACTCGTTGAGCTTTGAAGAGCTTCCTGGTATCAGCTCTTTTACAACGTCTCACATAATTCTGATTTGTGTTTTTATAAATAACCAACAAATTAATCCAACCAACTGTCACCAGTTTTGTAAGAGGAGTGTGTTTGGATTCATTGTCAACATATTACATGACGGTTGTTTCTAAACATGTCCTATTTTATTCCCATTAAAATAGTGCTGATTGGTGGCGTCGTCGGCGTCGGCGTCGGCGCCTGGTGAACGGGAAAAGCAGCAAAGGTGAAACGATCTTTTACTTTGCAGACTAACCAATGAAACGGTTTTAACTTTACTGACGACTCGCCTGGCTTCAACCTTTCAGTCTTTATGTTCAGACTTTCCAAGCTTACTGTCTGTCTCTGGTGCATGTTATTAAGACTGTTATTACACAAGGTTTGCCTTTGGTTAGTCAGTAGGAAACCCCCTTTTGAATGATCTTAAAATTAGGCCTGGATGTTTTCCTTGGGAACAACTGACGTGAACAAAGATGGACGACTGTCTTCCTTTAATCATTTAAAAGCTGAGCCAGGACGGCCTGGGAGGAGGGTGCAGAGGTGGAGCAAAGGATGGAATCAGTGTTCATATCCCACCCAATCATGAGAATCATGAGCTTGTTTGTTTGTTCGTCTTGAAAGCTAAAAGCTCGTGTTGTCCATCTTTGTATACTGATTTTGGTTGGAATATCTTTATGTTGTGCAGTTTTGTTGTCCAAATGACTTGTCTTGTGCTGTGGTGACCCGTTGATTAATGGTAGCAACCACGGGTTCTGTGTGTGTGCTGGGGGTGTTTTTTGTCTTGGTTTTAAGATCTTAAGTATGCACAATCCACCTACATGCTCATTATTATTGACTAGTTAATATTGGATTACAGCTCTAGGAAAGACCTTCATGGCAAACAGGGCACAGAAACCGAAGAGGAAGTAGCTCTTTCGGTAAGAAGACGGCCCACCAAGCACACACTGAACTGCTGTCATGAGAAGATAGTGATGTGATGAACAAATGCGTCCATTAATTATCTGTCAGCCTTCCTGTCATTTACAGGAGGGCAAAGGAGGAGCTGAGAACATTAGGAGAGTGTGGCCATGTCTTTCTTACTGTAGTTTAGCAGCTTGCTTTACCGTCTCCTGCTGCTTTCGTGGCTCTTGTCTTTGGAATGGCTGACACGTGCGTTTACGTCCACCGGCTTAACTGGCAACCCGCTGATCTCCGTCCTCATTGCCGTCTTTCGTGCCAGAACCTCTCTGGAGCTCTGCTCAGCTTGAACTTGATCACTGATCTTTTGCATAGACAGAACTGGTGTGTCTGTTCTAGGTTACTCTAGAAGACACAGAATCTCCAGAAGATGATGAACCCTCTGTACAGAAACCAAAAGACTGACACGCTGAAATCTTCCTGTTAAAAGCAGCTCCACAGCAGTTGAATGTCTCCCTCCTCTTTCATTCACGCTCTTTTCTCTGCTTCTTTTTATTTATTTTTTCTTTTGCAGTAAGCGTCATCATATTGTTCCAGATCTGAAAGCCTGAAGGAGTGGTTGAGAAGAGGAATCTCTGGGCTGAGGCTTTAAGCGCACTCAAGCTGTGCACGTGAATGGCTACCAATCCATCTGAGTATCAACAATCTGTATATATTTCTAATTATAGAGTAGTATTAAGGTCTTGTGGACATTTAATTAAAATCCTAAAAGTTTTTTTTAATCTGTAGTTGGAATCAAAACCAAGTCCGTGCACAGTAATTTTGAAACTGCCACTATCTACAGCACCGCTCAGCTTAGCAGTAAAGCCCTCAAAATAATGTCTAAATTGTTAAAGAATGTCTGCACTTGTCACCTTTAGTCCAAATGGATTTAATAAACATTTTTGATTTTGTTTCCAAGGTTGAAGAGAGGAGTAGAGGGTGGTCAGAGGACCCAGAATAGTGCCTTAGTGTTGTTTTATGCAGGGGCCAGGTGTGTGTACCTGCAGGGTGAATGCCTGTAAAATGTTAAATGTTCATCGTGTTGATGCTGGTAACTTAACAGGATTTTTCTCTCCATCAATAAAAATAAGTCCAAAACTAGTGAACAGAGGTTGAGGCCTAAAATACGTAAAAGAAAAAAAAATAAGGCAGTGTTGTGTCTGCAATGTGCTTTGAAGGAATTTAAAGTTTGTATTTGACTTCAGTTAATCTCAAACCTTCACATTCACTCCATTAATAATGAACACATAAATCAGTTTTAAGACCATCCCTTTAATGATGGGCCAACTGGAATTTCATAGTTTTAACATATTCGCTTTGGACATTGTTTTTTGTTTCAATAGTGCTTCAAAATATTCTTTTTAAAATGTCTTTAAATGAGTCAGTTTTATTGTGGATGAGAAATAGATGCTGTGTCTGTTACATTCAGCCATCATGACTGAGCTCTGAAATGTTTGCACTGGCTTAATTTATTTAATAAATTTGTGTAAAAGGTTTTTTTTTTTAGCGCAAAAATGAATAACTTCAGGTTTTCTAGCGAGAGGTTCTGATGTGTGAGTGTCTGTGGGTTTGTGTTGAACTTTTTAAACATGACAGTATCATGAAAATGAGTCATTTGCGCTTGAAGCACATTAAAACAAAGGCTGTATCCAAAACCCTCCGAGTGGTCTCTGAACAATTCTGCTGCACACACGGCTCATGTTGCGCATCTTTAAGTGTAGAGTTGGATAAAACTGAGGATTCTCAGCCAAATTAAAACAAAGAGCCACAGAACAAAGACTCGTTAAGAGGGACAGTAAAGGTCGAAGTTATATACACTTTTTAAGAAGCACTGTTTAGTCTTAAGGGACCAAATGAACCAAGCAACGGCCTCTGCTAGATGAGCGTAACCAAGACGACGCTGTGCCATCCTGAGGTCGAGGAGCCCTCAGGGTGGCACAAAGTCCATGAGGACTGGATCTCCTCCAGGTCACACACACATAGAACAAGTGGCGAGTACGGCGTCGTGAAATTAAATCATATGTTGCAGGTAGTCGCAATTTGAATAATTATATTAAAAAATCCCAAACAGGCCAGATTTCATGGAGATGACGCACTACGACTGATTGAGAGGGCCTCGAACATATCGAGAAAAGTACAACTCAGCAGCTGTAGTTAATGTACTCCATGTTCGACACCAGTTTACACTGATACTTAAGGAAAAAGCTACAGTTGATATTTAATATCCTGGTTTATCACATTTTGTAATTTTTGTCTCACTTTGACACGCATCTTTAGCCTCTAATTTCTCTATGAGAACTCTTGGGCGTAACCTTTGACTTTAAGGAGTGCTTTTAATCATTAGCAAAACATTGTAAAGATTATTGACTCGGAATAATGGTGAAAAGATCGTCCAGCACGTGCTAATTCCAGGATGGATTATCGTAATTCATCGTTAATCTCTGAGAAGCCACCAGTTGATCCATTTAATGCTGCAGCTAGAGATCTGATAGGAATGGACAGAAACAGATTATCGTTAAGTATTAATAAGATAGTGAATCAACCTTCCTGGTGATGACATACACTAAAACTTCTACACAAAATTAACCAAACCGTTAACTGCAAGCGTAACACTTCCGTCGCAAACACATGACGCACATCAACGTGGTCCATCCCCGTCACGTGGTTTTGTACGCCACAATTGTGCGACACGCGAACAAACGGGCGTGTGTTTGTTGTTGGGAAACGTAGGCGAAACACTTAAAACGTTTGCTTGGAAGGGAAGCATCAAACGGTGATCAGGCGATGGAGAGAACGAAGCTTTCGCTAAAACAATTGTGTTAAATAGTTCAAAAAAGTGAACTATTTTAATAGTCAACTGTAGCGACAGCTGCTGGACAATCTGGGCATAACATTTTTTAGGAACACTAAAGAGCAATATGTCGTAAAACCAACAATAATACAGCAATGCGGTGTCATGCATGTTTCACAATGAATATTCTATGTGCATCTATGTGCAACTGTTTCACTGTTAAAGACATGATTGATACACTATAATTGGGTGAATGTACCTCCATAAAATACCATATTCAAGAGTGATATGTTTGATTTTTTTAGGGGGGTCACAGACTTCTATTTAAAACCATCCTCTGAGCCTTAATGCTTAACATTTATATTTTATTGTCAATAAAACACCCTGGAATAGTTCTGAGACATTTTCTACATCACTGCTTTAACTGGAGTATTCAGTTAATTTTGCTGTGATTTTTGTTTTACCCATCAAGACATCCGTGACAGATTCAGCGGTGAATTCAGCGGCTGATGGACTGTGTTGGAGGGAGAAAACACCAAACTGCTGAAGTAAAATCAAGTCTGCTTCTGATGACAAATGTCCTTCACTGTAACCGATTTCAAATGGTGCTAGAAACAGAATTGGACTCTGAACACCAAAAGAAATCAGTCAACCTTGACTTGAGGACAACAAGCTTGAGCTGTGGGAAGGTCACTGTGGGGTCAATGAGTGGCCATGTTTGTTTTCCCTCTTTGTGACACTTATCCGGAACCTGATGTTGGCCCAGCGAGAACGTACACCTCCCACCCCAAGAACACTGATTTCAAATGGTGCTAGATAGATGACAATACTCTAAGCCACCACCTGAAACCAGCTTCCAAGGGGGGCACTTGAGGAAATCCAGCCAAGTAGATCATATAATATTATCATAAAAACAAAAAGGGAAACGTAAAATATGTTAGAGGTAAGAAATAGTATTAGACGCGATGCTGTTATTGATGTAAAATAAGATGGATTACATGTTTTAGCCACTAGAGGGCGACAAAGACAGCGCTCTACTTACATCTTGGTGTGCAGTCTTTGGGCACAGAAAAGAGAAAGAGATGAGAGAAGTGGTTCAGATCCGGTAACAGACAAAGCTGCAGAGAGATAGTGTGAATAAGAAGCAGTTGATTTATCTAGAAATGCAGAAAGTTCTTTGAGTTACACATATACCTTGCCATGGCTATCACAGAAGAACTAAACTGGAACATATGAAAAACACGAGAATCTTAGGAAACGACAGCGGGCAAAGGCTTTGACTGGGCCGCCAAAACCTCAGAAACAAACCCAGCCAAGGATTACAGGGGGAACAAGTAGATGACACTTGAAGATGCTTCATGATTCAAAAGTACATTTAAAACTACGTTAAGACTTTGGTCGAGTCCCCAAGTCATTTGGGACGCTTTTGCCAAAGGAATTTGCTGATTGATCAAGGAAAAAATTCTGTTTTTTACAGTATAGAAATGATTAGAAACCTACAAAAATATCACAAATATCCATAAGTTTTTTTTTCTGCAGTACAAATTAAAAAAAAAAAAAAACCCGAACAGCTGTTAAAGGAGATCTTAACATTAACAAATGAAAACAATGTCTGATCCATTTCGCTGATGTAGGTCAATGAATTAGTAATAAGTTGAAAGTTTTAAACTGGCAGCCGTGTTGACTGGAGCAGGATGACGTCCAGGATCTTAGAGGGCTGCCAGAGACAAACTGGAAGGTTTTCTGGGAAGGTTTGGGCTCAGACACACATCTGATTGACAAGCTCATTCCAGAAGCAGACGGAAAAGAAGGAAATTAGGGGAGAACCTGAGAGCGATGTAAAAGAAAACCATTAAAAAAAGGCTGGGAACGCCTCTTTCTCAGACTCTCAGGTGACAGATCTGATCCGCACTTGGCGAACACACGAGGAGCCGACAGGACGTGAGGCCGCCGGTGGTGGCTCACCTGCTGACGCCTGCCGAGACTCCGCGGAGACTCCGGAGAACAGTCGCTTCGGCCACTGTAGGCAGAGAAAACAAGGAAGTGTCAGTCAATCGCTGGCATGGAAGTCGTGACGCAGCCACAAAAGGCTGGGAGGGTGGAGCAAGGGCAGGTAGTGGCCAGTTCACTGGTCCACTGCCAAGTGCCTCAACTCAGCACGCAGCGACCCAACGCTGCCCGTGCAGGTGGCGGGCCCGACAACTCACGGCCACTATAGGTCCGTGTGAATACGCTCACGTTGGAAGCGATTAGAGCCGAATCAGAGATGCCTCCGGCCTTAAAACGGACATTTATTTTGATTTTCTCAGTAATCCCCACGGCCCTTGTGAGTCCTTATCAGGCTTAGGATGGGCCAGGCTTAGCCTTTTTGTTGCCAGAGCATTGTGTGCGTTTGTGTGTGTGTGTGTGTTTGCGCTGTAGCCACAGTGACGACTCCGATCACAGGGCTTGTCTGTCTGTAGGTGTCTGGTTCCCTCGCCTGGCTAGCTCAACCCACCCGTCAGTTTTCTTTTTCGGGTTGTTTGTTGCTTGTGTGCGACTGGACCTGTTGTGTAACACTTATAAAAGATTTAAAGGGACAGGAGGCCTTTGGAGAGCGTGGTCAACAGCGGGAGCGGGAAGGGAGTGCGAAGCACGCTGGGGAAACCTGTGGGGTTGAATATCTTCACAGCAGTTCTGGTTTAGGGACAAATTGGAAAATGGTGGCATCGGGAGAGCTGGAGGATCGTAGCTGTGGCTCCGGCTGCGTGTCCAGCTCACGCTGAGCCACGGCGTCTGTTCACGCATTCATCCAGGAGGGAGGGACGCAGCAGCACCACAGCAACATGGCCGCCATCCTCTGGAAACGTGACAAGTCCTGGTTTTTGAACTTGGAACCAGGAGGAAGGAGGAGACCGCCGTGGCTTCCAGATTTAATCCCCTCCTGCAGGTGCGACTCCGAGTTTCCTCACGTCCGGGCGCTTCAGCGCCACCAGGAGCCTCGTCTTGATGGCTCCTTACAGAACGCACGTCGAAAATGTGGCAGGAGACGTGCAGGACGAGTGGTCAGCAGGGAGGAGAACCACTGGATCCCAGTGTTGTGTTTTGGGCTCCTTTCAAGGCTGGAGGCCTCTTTAATGGCCAGCTGTTTTCAGCTCACGCACACAAACGTTCCTCCTTCCGCCACTTCCCTCCTGGAGGAACCCCGACCGCCCTCTGTGGGTCACGGAACAGTTCAAGTTCTGCCGCACGGCTGCGTGGTCACCTGTCGATGGAGCAAAAAGGCAACGTCAGCGGAACGATCCAGCAATCAGTTAATGAAGCCTCCTAATTAGAGCGCAGCGGCCTGCACTGATACGTTCACCTACATTCAGCCCGTCGGGGACAAACGTATGAGGGAAAGACGACGTGACACAGCAGCTTTAGGAAACAAGCCAGCGCAGAGTCACAGACAGCAGGGTAAACAACCCCCCCCAGCCTGCAGTCCTACACCCTTCTCCTCTTTTCTCTCCGATCCTGAGCCGTGACATTTAGCCCCTCGCTGCCACACAGCAACAGATAGAGAGATAAACCGGGAGGAAGGAAGCTCATCGCCGTCTCTCCCAACTACGCAGAAACAAACGGGCCCCAGGAAACGGCGTTTCTCAGGGACGGAGGGCAAAACACACATCGCATGGCTGAAGCGCCTCCAGACACAGACGCCGAGCCGAGCCGAGCCGAGCCGGATCCTGCACCGCCTTCACACGAGCCTCTCACCAGCAGGTCAGACAAACCCACCTGGAACTACTGAATATCGTCAGGAACTTAATCCGTCCACCTGGATGCGTCTGCACTCCCTCCCCTGAAAAGGTGGATTTAAGCGATGAGCTTAGCGGACGGTGGCACGGCGAGAACATTTTCATGCATTCGCACAAATATGAACATTTTTCCAGCCGTCAGCAAAAAAAAACAAACAAAAAAAACATGCTGGAACACTTCCACAATCCTTGGAAAAACATTCCCGACTGAGCTTACTGTGATATGAACAACGTCCTGGATTATTATTGTTGTTAACTCGTTTGACGCACATCTGGCCACCCACCATCCACACACACTCACACACACACACTTACTTTTATTATGCGATCACAACAAGACAAAGAGAAACTGAGCCACTTCTCCAGCGCCCATGTTGAAGCTGCCAATATTAGCTCACAGACCTACACAACGCACACACACGTATATACAAACGCACACACACACACACATATATATAGCAGCGACAGGCAGAGCTCAAAACTACCAAGGAGGAAGAGGAAGAGGAGGAGGAGAAAGCCGATGTGTCGATCTCAGGAGGAGAACTCGATGACTCTGGGCTTCTGCTATCTCGGATTCTGTTTCTCCCGTCATGAAAAAGTGACGTAGCAACTAATCCAAGATCTCTCTCACACACACTGACTTGCTCTCCCACCCTCTCTGTATCTCCCTTCTCTGCTTGCCCCTGAAACACACACACACACACACACACACACACACTTCCATCCTTTAATAGCATAAACTGCTATTAAACTGCTACTTCAAACTAACACATATACACAGATGCAGAGCAGAACTGCGTGCACACACTCACACACACTCTCTCCTCCGTGCACATGCGCACATGCTCACACTCGTCCTCTGGCTGGGTGTGACGCAGCACTTAATTCTCTGTGCTTTTACACCACTGTTGTGGCCCTACGACGCAACTTCTGGATCAAGCGGAGCCGCAAACACACTTGCTAGCTGCCACACAAGGCGAGTGAGCATGAGCAGAGTGCAGTTAAAGGGACCCTACCACCAGAGCTCCCTGTCCCCCACTCTGTGACGTTGCCGTGTCCCCATTTCCCCCCCTTCTGCCCTAATAATTGGGGCTCTCTCCCTCTCGGCAGCCCTCGTCTCTGGCGCTCTCTGCAAGAGACGCACTCTGGATCCTCCGTCTGTGTGGCTGAGCTGCCCGAGTCTCCTCGATCACCTGACAACCCACTGATTTTAAAGGAACATCACCAGCTTACGCATCCGTTGCATAAGCACTCAGACGGTTATTTGGATTGTTTTAATACAGTGCGGTGGGAATTTCACAAATGTCAGAATCTGCAAAAGAGGGAATATTTACAACACCGCTGGTTGCGTTCGTAATTCTTTTCTAAATCTCACTATGGTTACCATAGTGATTTGTGACGCAGATTGCTTTGTGTTCCTCATTTAATGTTGCTACTTTTAACCTCCAGACGGGTTAAGAAAGCATTCGGTGTGAGGTGATTGACCACTGTCACGGACTTCCTGTTTCGATGTTTCCACTGCACCTCCGCGCTCAAAGGCCCCGACTTTATCCAGCGTCCCTACAGGACGGAACACAACACGGTTAAAATAGGAAAACTACAGGTGAAAGAGAAGTAAAAATGACCTTGAATGAAATATGGTTTCTTTAAAAAGACAGGGCTGCGCTCTTATCATCTGTTTCGGTGCCGTCAAACATTAGCGGAGATTATTTTGGGATTTTTGTGTCTTTGTAGTTTTATCTGATGGCTCCCTTACCTTGATCAGCCATCGCCTCACTGCCGCGGCGGAAAATGAAGTTACTGAGGAGATAAGATGAGATGATAGACGGTACAAAGTAGACCAAAAACGGCTTCATTCAATCTCAAACTTGCGTGGCAAAGCGTGGGCGACGGCAGCGATCCAGGTGTTTGGGATGAGGCCGAGAAAGATTCCAGAAATCCAGATCGACTGTGGCGGCGTCCCAACTATGCTCCACTCACCATGATGGAAAACGGGATCCGACCTCTGTCTTCGATGGCCCCAGCCACATCCAGGAGGCAGGAAGACGGCCGTGTCCTGTCTTTAAGCTGACTGAGCCTATCTGCTCCGTCTGCCTCTCGGAAGCACAAAACATTTATAAGATTAGCCGTTTTTTTCCCCTTACGGGAATCCTGATGTTTTATCTAAACGCTGTAACTGATGGTTGAACTTGTAGCTTTGCACGTTTCCTTATCTGAAGCAGGGGCAGGCGACGCGGACCCCCCCTCCAGCCCAGCTAACAGCAGAGCATCAGCTAAAGGACCAGCTGCTGTAAAGGATCTGAGGATCGGGCGACTTTTCTCTGAGCAGAATGCTGGCTGGTGACCACCTTGATAATTGTGTTCCCTTTTATTTGCTTTACCAGAATCACGGCATTTACGGCCAAATGTTTGGTTTTCTCGATTAAAGTGAAGGAGAGGTTTATAGCGATGCCGTCCTGCTCAATCAGCCCAGATTTACGTGCCCCACCGCAGCCCTGCCTCGGCGTCGTGACAGCAGCTTTTGTTTAAAGGCACATCACGGATCTCGGCCTTCCTCTCTGCTATTTGTGCTCCTCATCCAGTGGGCAGTGTTAATTTTAGCCATGTCATCTATCAGCTGTGCCTGTTCCACTTCCTAAACCTTAATCCCTCCACTGGAAAGAAGCCCAGTTAGTACAACTGATATTGTTTTGAACAGCATTAGGGGAAAAAAAAAAAAAATTGTAGCTCCTGAACACATCTGCATATTTAGGGAAAATAAACGAGGCTCATTTGAATAAAACATTGTAGAACCGTAGCGCCATAAACAAATCTTTATTACCTGGCTTCCAGTTTCCACTCAACATTCCTCAAGTTGTCATTTTGCCCACGGCTCAGGTGGCTGGATCTGCAGCAGGTCCTGCAAAAATTCCAGGTCTAATTTGTTTGTAGGAGTCAAAGTCGAAAAAACAAAAAAATAAAACATCAATTATGTAAAATGATCGAACGCAACGAGGAATACTTCCCATTCAAATGTCAACACCCCACCTTTCCATGAGTGGCGCCCGTGTTCTGCAGAAAGGCGCCACCTAGCGTCAGAGGAGCGCGCTGCCGGTGGAGGTTGTTTACATCAGGAATAAAAAGTGCGCATGACATAGAAACCTCTGGATGGATGAAGCTGAGTCAAGGTGCTGGCACAGGAGCGGGAATAGCACCGACAACTCAGGCCAGGAACACCAATCTGTGTTACAAACGAGCCAAATCAGTTTAACTGAGCGCAAGACACACTTTCAAAAATCTTACATAATACTTACATACCATAGGCAACGTCGGGAGAGATTTTTATGTGACGACTGATTTAATATAACAAACTTTATAGTCTGCGTATCTACAAACAATACAACAGAGCACAATATACTTTACGGCACCGAACAAGCCAAGAACATTTATAAAGGAAATTCGCGAACATAATAGTAATAACAATAATAATAACAATACGACGAAAACAACATTCCACCTTCGTTAGGTTCTCACAGTAAATAAAGTGGTCTCGCATTTTCTGTAACTTTAAATTAAACGCACGCTGCCAGGAATACTCCCATTTACAAATATTCTGAATATTTGGTTCATAATTCAAGAGATTTCGCAATACCCACGGATTAGTCAACTCCATAGGTAAATTCAAGTGCGCAACATCCTCCTGCAGCACGCATCTCCATCCCACCCTTCCCCTCTTCCTCCCAATGACAGTGGGAACCAAATGCGCACACGCACATCTTTTAAAGGAAACAGCTGAAATATATTACTAATTTCCGGGTCGCACCAATCAAATCATCAGCCTAAGTTAATTTCTCTTGGCCTTAAAAAACAAGTTTGGAACAATCTAGAACTCAATGGGAGAAGCAAAATAGCAAACATTAATAAGAAACAAAATCGCTATAAAAACAATAAACACACTTTAATCTAACATATAAGGCGCTAACACTGACAGCGTAGGTTAAAAATGCTCTCTCTGGAAGGCGGTGACTTACCATCAGCGCTGCTTTCGCAACACGTCCGGTTCTGGTCCACTTGCTACTCCGTCGCCGCCTCTCAACCTTCAGTTTCACCAAGTCCAAGGTGGTCCGCGGCGCTGATGAAGACCCTTGAACATCGACATTTTCACAGCAACACAATCAAACCACGCCCACCGAAACACACCCCCGTTCCCCGATTGGACGCCGCTCCCAAGGGCGTCGAGCCGATCACGTGCTTCTGACGCGTGTTTACAAACAGGCGCATAGCGGAAGCTGAGCTGACCAAAGAGTTCAACAACGCGAGAGCGTTCACCCCCAGGCACTTCCGCTTTGGTTTTAAGTTCCGATTCGTAGGACACAACGATGCAAATATTTACATGTATCCGACTGCTTTCAATAAGGCACTTAATTCATTGTGCTGTGTTATTTTATTGTATCTTAATTTATTCTAATTTATTTTGCTTCTTGTTAATGATTTCTTGTTAAGCACAAGGGTGGAAACAAAAAATACAAAAGGCACAGCTCCCTAATAACTCTGTGTAAATGTTTCTGTTAATGAGAAACAGAAACACGCACATATGTTTTTACTGGTCAAGTATCTAAGTAATCAAAAAACTGACAAGAGATGGCAATTCCAAGGTTGGGTTTAAAAAAAAAAAAAAGGAGCATGTATGTTGCTTACCAACCGGGGGGCAGGAATATAGCCCTATATATTTATGTCCTTTATGTCCTAAGGAACAAAAAGGATGAAAGACATGACCTTGTTAACGGGATTATAGGGAGCAGGAGGTATATTCCTACACAATTGGGGGCAACACATTTAACGGACGAAAAAATAGCATAACTCTACAAATGATCAGCTTTCAATGTGACTTTTTAGAACAGTGGGAAATGTTTTTTGTAAATTAGAAAAAAGTCTCAGGAAACTAAACTGTTTCTATGTGGATTTAAACAGCACCCTGTCTGCCCAGGGTTTGCCTGTGAGGCAACAGCAGGGGGCAACCTAAACTAAGATAAGCTGTCAGATTTAGACAGTCTTCAGCATCCTTCTGTTATGTGTGGACTCTTGGATGAGCTGCAAGTTGTGGAATGACATATTTCAGAGATAAACAGTCAGTGGTAATACTGCAATTTCAAATCAAATTTAACTGCATATGGCCGCAAAACAATATGCCACCTTATGTGCGTGGTATCGAGTCAATAAGATTCATTAAAAATTCCTTAAAGACTTTGGTACATTTGTTTTAACAACAGGATAATGATGTGTGGACGGTTACATCACAGGAAAAGACAGACAATGCCTTCCAGACTAAAACACAGCCCCATGGGACCGACTGCAGACTGAACTGGTAGTTAATCAACACCACACTCAGTTTGGGGTGATTGATTTTTATTTTTAAAACGGTAATACAAGTCTGAGGTGTCAGGAGAGAAGAATCCACTGAAGAGCGATCACCGTCACTCCCTCGTGCGAGCGCATAAGCCAGCGGGGTGTTTGTCCAACAGTCCTGCTCCTCCCTTAAAGTGGATCCCAGCTTTGAGAACAAAAGTCCATTTCCCTGGATGAATGAATACTTCCTTTCTTAAACATGTACAGTTTGCCGTGCAGCTGTCAGTTACAGTAACACTGAGCTCTCTGATGTGTCCTCTCCTCCACCGGCTCTCAATGTCCCCTGGCGGTAGCTGGATGTCCAGTTGGACCACAGATGTCTGACAAAGTTCTGCATGTCCATTTCTGTTCTGGACCCACATTTTGGATTAAACTGTGTCCACAGATGTGTTGCTTCATCTTTTCCACAGCAATGCTGACAAATGTGACTGAACTTCATCTGCATGTAGCCAGATAATCTTCAATTGCTGCAGTTAAACAAGTATTTAGTAACATTTGCATTTATTTTCGGAAGTTAATGGGGTTAGAATTCGTCTTCCACAAGAGAAATATCTGAAGATTCATCGTCCTATTGAACCTTATTACTTGACATTTTCGCCAGCGCACCAGTGTTAAGCACGAAAAACAGAAAGAACTTAAGAAGATGGAACAAAAAGAAGAAAATTAAAAACCAGCCAACATATTAGGTGGTGATTAAGGTCGCACCTGTTGGGTAAATGCGCTACCGTTAGCATGTTAGCGGAACTCACCTGCAGCTATCACATCCTCAAAGCTTCTTCTAGTTAGCCTGCTAGTTAGGGGAATATTCCATCGGCAGCTCTTTAAAACCCCGTTTGAACATTGTTATGTCGTCCATCCATCCATCTTCTAGCCGTATTTCCACTTGCTGCATCCCGGGAACGTCCTGGCGTGTTTCCCATATGACCACAGGATTCCGTCCAGGCCGCCATCTTTGTTTCCATCCGCAAAGACGCGCAATATATAAGTGAAAGCAATGATTCAACATTTAATACTGGTGTTGAAAGCTTGTGGGCATTTCAGAGGCAGATTAAAACCAAAGATTAGAATTGCCGAATAAAGAAATGAGTTAATTGTAGTTTGCTAGTTTGCTCGTCTCTGCTGCCACCTAGAGGCCAGATTGATTTGATAGACGGAAAGTTGACGTGTGTAAACGTGCGTTTGATTCCCATTAATGGACAAATACCACATGGAAAAGGTTATTGTTTGTTTTTCAGTGCTACACTAAGTTTGTAAGGTTTATGTAAGTGATCTTACATTGAGATGGATCTTGTTCGAGGTCATTCTGGCAGAACTTCTCCAGTATCCACTTTGTAAATGACACTAAAGAGCTGGAGCTGCTGAACACTATTCCTTGTTTTTCTTAAATTTAAATGAGAACTAGGGGTGTTTTTGTTACTTTCAACTACTATATTTCAAGCAGGTTCTTTGTCACACACGTCAAACAATGGCTGAACTCGTTAAATCCACAGTCTTGCGTTACGCTAACCTTTTCATGAACCTGTAACTTAATGTGAAGACATTTACTTATCATCGTAGACACACCCCACAGAGCACACCTTCTGACCCCAGGGTCCTGCATGGTCCCTTGTGTGCTTTAGCCCCCACCCTTCCATTCCGCCCAATATTATCTTACTATCAATGAGCTCTGAAGAGGCGCGCTTTGGCACAGAGCAGAAAAACATGACGTATTTGGCAGCTGCAGCCACACTGGTGGGAGCGTCGGCCCACAATAAAAACAGCCAGCTGAGTTCTGTGCTCGGCCCCAGATTCCCCTGCACATACACGGCTTTTGGCTGTGTGACTACAGGGGTGGAGAAAGTGAGGATCTGGAGGGATGAGAGATGGGCAGAGTGCAGCCCGGAGCTAACGGACATGTGTGAGTGACACCGAAGAAAAACACGTAAATGAACATTTTGGAGTGACTTTTTTTCCACCAGTGTGTGGGAAATGTAAGAGCTCCTTCAAACTCTTCTTCTGCTTACATGGGTTTTAACAGAAACTGGGGGCACATAACCTCCAGTTGAGATTTATTTTTTTGTCCCTTAACTGTCCGTATATTTATTAACAGTGAACATCTCTCTGGTGAAACAGCAATTATTTTAACCGCAGTAATCAGAGTGTGTATTTTATGTGGGATATTTTGGCGACCCATCCCTTTAGGTTTGACAGAAGGAACAGCCGCCACCGGCAAATGTTCACCTCATGACCCGCACCCTCGTGTCAATAGGTTGTAAATAACAGAGGAGGTATACGTGCACGTCCGCCGGGATTTACATGTTTTAAATTGGCACTGGCACAGCTTCACATACAGATTTAACTCAGTATCTTATGATTATGTGAGATGGAATTCCCATGGGAGCTGATCTTGTGAGGAGGGATGGGCGTGAACGGATGAAACGGTCACATGCGGTGGATGGCGAGAGAATCAGCATCAAACATATGCACGGGAATGTGATGGCGAGCTCCTGCCTCACACGCTCCGCATGAACCTTTGCCATTTACTTAAGACAGCTGGTGGATATTTTTGCTGCCCCACCCAAACCGTGAGAGACACAACAGTGCGAAGTGATGTCATTACTACGACTTATAGGAACCAGCTGCAGGGCCTTATGGGCTGCCAGAGATTTACCTTCAGCTTGTGGCGCCGCAGCACACATGTACATTAATGTGCTCGTGTTTCTGCAGCTCCACACCCTCAATAAAACAAGACTGAGGACACGTCAGTTCACTTTAAAAAAAAAAACTTTATTTGTTTTCCTGTGATGGATCCAATTTGAAAATTAGAAGTAAAACGACATTCACGTTGTATCTGTTGCTGTTCTCAATCGTTTAAAAAAAAAGAAGAAGCTTTTTCCAAAAACAAATCTGCATTCGAGGCACCTGATGCTTTTATTCCTAAGAGTTAAAGCTGTTTTAGAAATTGCGTGATGTTGATCACAATTTGTGGAGCATAATTCCAATAAAAAGTGAAAGTGGTCTCTGGCACGGTGAATACACACAGGAAGCATAGATATGGACACTAGAAAGTACAAACAACACACTATACATACTGCTCAATAACATACCGATAGTAAAAAATACATGTACTTACATATTCAAAAGAAAATAACACGGATGTAAATGGGTGCAGAGAGCTGAGCTCTGTGTAAAAATCTAATCTCAATTCAGCAGCAAATATGAAGCCACTGTATAAAAAAAGAGGCCTGTTGGCTTTGTGATAAAATTCACCAGTTTGCAGTTTTACATTTCTGAATAGCTCGCGGCTCCGCCTCTTCAAAGGCAATGGCGTGATCACAATTTCAATCACACACCATCCCCATCACCATGGAGACCAGTCGGTGCTCGGTGAGCCATCAGTTTGTCAGCTAATTTGGTAAAATTGTACATTTTTCAAAGCTAATGTCAACATTCACGCTCGCAGTTCACTGGTAATTCAGTTCCTCACTCGCCATCGACCGCGCCTACGTGCAACAATCAGCCATTACATTCCAACCACTGATGGAGGAGGCGGCTACAGCGGCTCCGGCACCCGTTAGGCGTGTGATTAGAATACGATGGCTGATTGCTGCCAAACACATTGAACCTTTCTACAGTCCATGCACAGTACAGATGCATGTGTTAACATACAAACGCAGAATATTAACGCAGACACACACACAAGCACACACACACACACACACCCACACCCACACACACCAGCTGATCAGTACTCAATCAAACATATCAGGATCAGATTGACACTTCTCCAGTCAAAAAGAGGAGTTTGTAAACTGATTTCTTCGTCCACTGTAGCTTTACAATGTCAGATTTGATTTATGCGTTTGGAGTTTACAGGCAGAGTGATGGGTGGGGGCTATAACCCCCCCGACGGCAGGCAGAGTCTCTCTTCCGTGTTGTCAACATATGGCTGTTTCTCTAGAGACTGCAGTCATGATGGGAACCAGAGCTGTTTAATGCTGAAATACTCTCACTTCCCACCCAGAACTGTGCCGCCTCCTGCCCCCCATTCCCAGCCCGATAGCCATCAACAACCCAGGGACGGAGTCTCTGTCATTGCTGTCATCCATCACTGTCCTTCACACCAGTATTTAAAGCCAAATGAGGAGGAATGGGGGCTGTGACAGCAGGAGGAAAGATGCAGGAGAATTTTTAGTCCCTGATGTCCACTGTGCTGTGGACCCTGTGGAAGATTCAGAGAGGAGGGGGGTGACTTTAAAGGGGCACATGTGTGTGTGTGATGAGCATGTGTCACTGAGGGAGGCAGGGAAGGAGGGAGGAAGGGAGGGAGGAAGGGAGAGCTTAGTGGACTATTTCACATCTCTGTGTCTGCTGTGTTGGTGGTGGAGTGGCCGTTGGTTGGAGGGGTGGGCTCGGTCTTGACCGCCTCCGGGGACTCTCCATTTACACTGGGCTTCTCCGGGGTCTCTGGTGGGGGGTTGAGAGGCGCCACGGACACAAGAGTGTTGCCCTGGTTCTCTTGGTCCACCTGATAGGGTTCTTCTGCCTGTAAATATGATCTGAATGAGCAACTGACGTCATACAAACCAAATAGTTGGCATATGTTGGTCCCTACCGGTGGGAATAATACAGTAACATAAAGATCTGCACGTTTTAAAATATGGGAGACAGGTTTAACAAAAACGATTAAAACCGCTTCAGTAACAAAAATTCAATCGTACCAAGTGCAACAAACGATACTAACTTACAGTATGTATCACTGATTTGCAAAATTCCTAATTCCTTTCCCCCAAATGACGAAATGATGAATTATGAGCGATTTGGCAAAATAAGCAAGTAAAAGATTGCATTTTTTATAGAAATCGACAGTTCAGCGTGTGAAATAGTGCATCGTTTAAAGAAATGAGCTTACCAGCCTCAATCCTTTGGGTTCAGACCTGCGCTGGCATTTGCAGTAGCCGACGGTGAGAGCAACAGCCGCAAGCAGACCGGAGACCAGCACGCCAACAAAAACGGAGGAATCCGATGATGAACCGGACCTCGTCAGCTGGAAATAAACAAACAAGCGCGGAGGATTGTGGTCAGAAGATAGATGTACATGCAAAAGAGGCCCCAGCTGCCTCTGTACTTTACAGGAAATGGATTAAAAAACACCGTTGGCATGAAGCAGGACACACTGGCAGATCTCTCACCTTGTCTTTCAGCGGTCCATCGTAAAACGCCTTTTTCAGAGTAACGACTTCAACTGCAAGGAGATTGAATAGCAGGAATATTAGCGCACGTGACTGAATCACCAGAGCAGCATTCCTCACGTGCGACCCACCTTCTTCACTGCCTGCGTGCAGGATTTTGCCATTTTGATACAGTTTCAAGTCACACGATCGTTCCTTGCACCAGACAAAAGGGTGATCTTCAATAATCTGCTTTGTTTCTTCCTGTGAGGGAAAGTGTGGATGAATTCTTGAGCCTTTTCAGAGAATATTGAGCAAATCAAAACTTGAAAAATGGAACCTTTTTTTTTAACCTCCCACTGTGTTGACATTATGTCTTCTTTGGATTATGGGTTCAGTGATCAACAAGACCAAATATTCTGTATGTGTGCTTCCAGTTTTCCACCACTAACTGTAAGCCTCTGTGTCGGTAATGGAAATACAACTCAGCGGGACAGACAAGTGTCTGGGAACACCTTCTTTCTCCCCGCAAATTCACCCTTAATTATGATGTCACCTCATTGCACAACTGAAAACTCCTTATTTTTTATAATGCAATCCAGGCACCTCTGGATATTCCCAGAAGATCCCAGGAAGCAAAGCCCTGGATCCTCAGTGAGCTGGGAGTGGGCCCACAGCTGGGCTCTGCGGGAACACCCAGGTCTGGGAGGTGGGAATGTGCTGAAGTGGAAACTAAAATTCACTTCAGTGGAACATGTTCTCATCTCCATCTGTCTCTCACTTATGACCCATCACAGCCTCCAGACCCGTGTTTACTTCACCTTCTGCACCTATGGAGCTCAATTCAATACATTTTATTTTCTATCCTGTCATATTAGTATGTTTTTGCCAAGTTTCCCCTCCATCAGTGCATTGTTGTCTCATTCCATTTAATCCCCAGATTCGGAATCCTTCAGATTCCTTTAATGTTATGCCTGTAGAGAAAAAAGCTCTCACAACAAGCATTTTGAAATAATCATCGTTTGGCTGGGGCCACTGGCACCAAGAACCATGTTTAGTTTCAGGCTGAGTCAGGCAAATGAGTTCTGCAGATGGTTCCGGTTCTGAGGATGACAACAGAAATGAAACACACGGGCCGAGGGAAGCGTGACCCGCGGTTTCAGACCTGTTTATCATGATTCGGGATTAGAATTTGTAACATTAAGAAGGAAAAAAATGATTTCATTGTTATGGAGAGAGAGAGAGAATAGAAACTGAATGCTTTTCCACAGCCCAAATATTCATCTTTTCTTCAAAGGCCCCCACAGCAAAAGAGGAAACCCCTCCTCTTCACTTGACTCCAACCAGAAAACACAGACTGAAGATTTACAACACTCAAGGAATGTGTGAGGAAAGATCTGCCTTTATCAGGACCATATTTCCAACTGTGGCTCATTAAAATGCGTCACTGAGCTTCCTCTCCGTGGAGTGAGCAATGTCCTCTGGTGCAGGGCCCCAGATGAGGGGACACATCACCACAAGTTTCCATTTGTGCCACAGTAAAGATCAACGAACTCTTCACAAAACTCAGGAGGAAAGAATGAAAATCACTCACACAATCAGCCGTCGTCACCTCGACCAAGATATGGAGTGTCTTTGTGACTTCATCCGGCTCAACACAGCTCACGCTAAACTGTGACGACAGGAGGTCAGGTCAGACAGGTGCAACACATGGAAACGGAAGAGAGGAACCGTGAACACAGATACTCACTGAGTTGGTCTCAGCTGTTGCAGGCACCGTCTCTTCAACGCTGGGGGCAGCAGTCATCCCTGAGGCGTCTACATTCGGGATTTTCGAAGCTACAAGCGACACCTCTGTAGAACCGACCAAAGTTCTGTCGATAGCAACGGTGGAGCCTGCAGCGGGGGCGGTGGTGACGTCTAGAGACATAGCCATGGTGGGGGCATCTGTCGGCACTACTGGCAGAGACAGCAGTCAAAGACCTGCCTGACTTCCTCATCTGTCATTTAACGATGTCAAAAGCGCCACTTTCACGGGGGTTATAGTGAGTGCTTTGACTGTTCCACTTACCAGAGCCTGCAGTCGCTGGTGCATCTGTAATATTTGCTTCTGCATCATCCTGACACATCACATCGTCTGTACAGAAGGAGAGTGTGATGAGAAACAAACAGAGAGGGACATTTGATCCACCTGATGCCTGCGGCGTTGTGCCATATTAACACTGCTCATCGTCCATATCAGGATGGATGAGCAGAGCTGGGCGGGGTCGGGTGAAAGCAAAACTGTTCTCCACCTTCATCATCACCTCTGTTGCACCAATGCAACCTGCAACACAGGTCTTGTGTTGAAATCTCTTGGCCATCAATGTGTTTCCCATTACCTACACCCAGATGTAGCTTAGCTTAGCTTAAACCCAAGTCCCCGAGGGGCACCGTTCGGGGAGGAATTCAACAGGAAGGAAGACGACTTTGAGGAGGAAACAGAAGATTGCATGGCTCGGCTTTGGTATCTCCTCCAAACACACACTCAGTGGAATGCTTATGTGAATGAGGCCAGGAGCTCAGTTTAATTTGTTTTTCCCCCTCCAATAAAGTGTTGTTAAAAGGTCGTGACCTGCTGGCCAAAAATGTGTCTGCTGGGGAAAATGGGGAAAAACTATAATCTTGGTATTAAATAGAGACCCCCTCAAATATTGGTCATCAAGGAGAAGTTCAAAGGACATCCTATATAGTAAGGTGATTTTTTTTTAATGTAAATAAATCAATCATTCTCTTTAAGTTGTTATTTGAAGTCAAAATCCACATTGATCCACATCAATAAGAGCCACACAGATGTGTTAGATAGGATCAGCAACTGTGTGTCCCCCAGTTCCCCCCCGTCAGGTTATTTCCAACCTCTCCTCAAACTGTTAAACATCTGACTCAAACAACGGGGCGATCATGTGGTTTTAAAGCCACCATACGTTTACATAGATGAAGTGATTTGGATTTGTCTTGCGTTTGCAGCCTAATAAACACTTACTTCAGACTCTGAGCTTCAGACTCTGAGCTTCAGACTCTGAGCTTCCAAACAAAAGCTACCGTTACTTTATTTTTCCCCAACTAACGAGCCACCATAATGATCAAATTTGTCCAGCACTAGACCTCTTTGCTTTAATAGTGGCGTCGACCGGCTGAGCAGGGCCCAAATTTGATCATCAGTGGCATTTTAGCTGGTTTAATTGGGAACAAATGGCAACATTAACTGTTTTAATGGCCTTCAGCTAATTGCCTTCAGCTTGAACTGCCAGGTTTAACAGAGCAATCATGTTTATTCTTTATACCACTGATTTAGTGCACTGCACATTTTATATCTCAGATATAAAGAGTTCATTTGGCTAAACATTCTCCATGGAATGCTTTTAAAAATCTGGAAAAAGCATCACTATTGGATCACTGTATTAATGGTTCCTTTTTAACTATATCATCTACAAGAAAGACACAAAGTTGCCTTTGCTAGTTGTATGACTGTTTCACTCCCACCAGCCTCATCTGACCAGATGAGACTCTAACACTCATCTCGCTCCACATGTGTGGCTGAGGAGACACCTGAGAGAATGTCTCCATGTGCAACATTTGCAACTGTTGTCCTCCACAAGCACAGCCCTGGTGCCTCTCCAGAGGGTCTGGTGCTGCAGCCTTGTTCCTGCTCCCAGACGCTCTCTCTGCTGTAGTTACAAGAAAGGATGATGTCTTACTCAAACAGAGTTCCTGCAAGTTCTACACGTGAACATTGATGAAGCCACAGATGTTCCTGCTGCCATGCAGCTGAGAAGCCCTTCAGCAGCAGCTGGTGGCGCTCTCCTTTCACGGCACATCACAGCCCCGTGACTAAATCCTGAGCAGATTAAACATCAGGTGAACACTAATCACCTGGAGGGCCGCTGAGTGGTTTCCAAATGACTGTAGTGAATAACATGTTCACATTAAGATTTCAAATGACAACCGAGCACTGAAAATCAGCCCCCGCCGACTCCAACACACCCTTCAAACCAAAGCAAATCCAAATTCAGCCAAAGGAAACAGCTTCTGAGAGCGATGTTAACGGTTGAACCTGAAGAAGTTTGTCTTTCCCACCTTCACTCGACCCCGTCTGGAGTCAACTGGAGAGTTGAAACTGGTGCCGATGGGAGGGTGATATAAAGGAGCCTCGAGTCTGGCTGCAACTCATTTTTTTTCCACAGCCGTTAGAAGGACAGGAGAAGAGGTCAGGAAGGTCAGGAAATAACATGAAAGCTGTTGTACACCAATTTCTCCCTCCCCTCTCTGGGGTAAAGCCTTGCAGCTCCCTCAAAACGACACTAACAGCTGGAGAATGCAGACGCACACATCAATCTAAGACAAGACAAAGCGAACCTCATCACTGGGTGTGTGCAGATCCTGGTCCGCTGATGTAGTTCCTCCTCACACATCTTGTTTTCAGCATCTTCTCACATTCCTCCTGCACCCTGTGTTTACTTTCCTTCCTCACCCCTAGAGTTCAGTCAACAACTGTGTATTTTGTGGTTGCCAGTGATCACAAACAAACAAAATTTCGTCTATGATTGATTTTATGATGGTTTGGCTCTTTTTCATCTGCAAATGTGGTTTTGCGTCATCAAAGAACACAGGAAACCAGCAATGTATATTTTACAGTTTGAGGAATGGACTGGAATGTGAAGCGCGTAGGTTTATGTGCCTAAACACTGGTGCTTTTCTCAGTTTTCGGCTCCTTTACTTCACATTTTTTCTTTGAGCATATTATTTATTGGATATTCTTAATGTTTTCATGCAACATCTGTGCCAAACATGGTTTCAAATAATCCCTCTTAATTTTGTCAAACATACTAGAAAGCCAAGGTCCATCTGCCAGTGTAAACCCTTCAGGACTGTTGAGTTTGAGAACATTTCATTCCTGACAAGTGTCAACTACCATGGCTGCATTTTCCGCACGTTCTGCTCTTCCTGTCAGAATTTGAGCCGGGGCTGCAGCTGCACGTTCTCTGCCTCCGTGCATATGTGATGTCCTGTCACCGAGTTCTGACATCATGTGTATAATGAGGGACACGTTTGGGCTTCTACACAGGGAACGTTCAACTGACCCGGCCCAGGCCACAGAGAAAACAGTTAAACCGACACGCCCTCCTCCTCCTTTTACTCATCTTCCAGATGTTAGCGGAAGATGCTGAAGCCTGTGTTTAGGGGGAAAATAAAATTCTCTGTAGTTTCAGTCAGGAGTTCCTCCAGCCTCACTGGCCCCCGGGACAATTCTGGGATGAAGAAATGCTCTCATGGAAAGTGGACACCACCAAATGGAAAAAGAAATCTCACTTTCGATTTACTTCCAATTTTTCGGTCGCAATTATGCAAGAACATTCTTAAGTAAGACCCAGGATACGCGCACTTCCATTTGAGTCAGTGTTCAGCTGTGGAAGCAGCAGTCTGTGACCCTGACAGCACTCACAGGTTATTACCATTGTATTAGTACTACACGATCGTCAGTATTCTCTGTCAGTAAGTGGGTCCAATTAATTAAAAGAGAAAAATACCAACAGCAAACGACATTTCAAATCCAACTTTACAGGTTTTAACGTTCTGTGTTCAATCACAAGGGTTCACTTCAGCTCAAATTTTTGTGAGCGCTAAATAATTTTATCCAAATTCCTTCATTTGGATGCAGCTACCTGATGAGACAATAGCAGGATTCCCTGAATCTGCCACTCAGCGCCCTGGATATAGGAACCATTTTTGACTGCTGCAGATGTTCTCTGCTGGGCCCACACCCTGGTGTTTTTAAACCAAACACCAGAGAGCTTAAAAAAACTGAGAGGAATTAATAACAGGTTTGTGGAATTTATCCATGCAAATCTGAGGACAGGATGTCGCTGTCGGAATGTGTGCAGTGACCCCTCCTAAGTGGAGGGGTTAAACACTGGGGTCCACATATAACACACACTGATGCAGGCACGCCGCCAGCCTCCCGGTGTAAGATTGCACCAATACCAACCTTCTCCTGGGGCTCCTGCGATGGGAGCAAAATAATGAGGCATATTTCTGCCTAGTTTCTGCAACTAGTGACAGACTCAGGATGTGGAGGGGTCAAACAGTCACAGGACACAGCATATAATTAACCTGTAACATAAACTCACCCTGGCAGTTAGCATAAATTGCGGCTTCAGATGCTGATAACAGCATAAAGGGAACTTACCCTTCAGATGCAGGACCACCAAAGGGAACTCTCTGGTGACTTTCTATTGTTTTGAGTAGAAGGCTTGTTTAAACGTTCACGATGATCATGACGATAGGCTTATGTTGAGTCTATCCCAGCATGCACTGGGCAAGGTTGAGGAATACACTCTGGAAAGGTGACGAGTTACAGGGCACAAACCATTTCCTCACACACTCACTCCAAGGGACAATTTAGGGTCCATTTAATGTGTCTGGACTGAGGGAGGCAACAAGAAAGACAGGACAGACAGACACGCGTCACGAACGGAACGCTAAAACCGCTTTTGCTTTTGTTCAACATCTAAGTTACTTGTTCAAATACTTTCAGCGGGTCAGTGAAACTTTAAACCCGTGTTTCCAAAACAGTCCGTCCGTTCTTCTGGTGGATTGGAAGCAGCAGCTGCTTTTGGAGGCCACGGCAGCTATCTGCTCTCCTGTGAGGTGGAAGCAGCGCTGGGTTGTAACAACAGATGTACATGGACTGATTCCAGCTGCTGTTTTTACATGAACCGTGTGGGCAGAAGTTGTAAAAAGATTTTTTTAAACCTGTAACCTTCATCTGGCTTGGACATGGCTGAGGCAGGAGCTAGCGAGGAGGAGAAGATCGAGAACTAAATAAAATAAGGATATTTCAGGAAACTGAAAGTTGGGAAAAGAGGGATTTTAGGTAGCAGGGTTTCCACAAGATGCATTAAATCCCAGGGCCGGTGGCTCTGGCCTCATTTGAGGCTCATTAAGTATTTACCTCTCTCAGTTAACAGTATTCTCATCCATAAAGTCTGCAAAAACCCTCCAGTGACTCCAGCACCAGTTGCTGTCTCATGGCTCCACTTTGCATTGATGCATGTAGATAAAGTTTAAGGAAGATCACATGATAGTTCCAGGATTTAGAGGGTGGTTTTGATCCGAGCGGTGCTGTCTAAACACGCTCGGCCTCGCTGCTGCTCGGGCCACCAACCTCTTCTGTTGTTGAAAATGAAGGTAAATGAAAAAGAAGAGAGGAGAGGCCTCTTCCCCCCTCTCGCGTTCTGTTGGTTAAAATCAACAGCTGTAAAATTGCAGCAGGGTGCCAGGGGAACCAGCAACAATAAGCTCACCAGAACAGCGGTAATTTGAAAGGGAAGATTTGAATGCTGTCACGGCGTCTGGCTTCCATTAAGAGCATTTCGCTAAGTAAATATTGTTGGTAGATGATCTATTTCTTTAAGCTAACTCCACCTCCGGGATCATTTACTGACTTTGTTTTCTTGTGATTAATATGTTTTTCTTAGTAAAGAGTTGTGTTTAAATGAAGCTGATTAAGAAAGAGGAAGTTGCTAAGGGGGAGATTAGCTGTGACAGACGGGACGTCGATGGAGGGCAGCGCTTGTTAGAGCACAACAAGCGCTGCTTTTTTACACATTTGCCACACAAATGAAGTCAACAGCAGTGAGGTCTCAACATGTGATGTTAATATGAGCTCACGTAGCTCGTAATTTAGGGCCGAGTGGGGACACGCACGCCCAGGTCTGACATAAGCACGCTATCTGCCAAAGCTTATATAAAAGATACACCCTCAGTCAGTCTGATGACGTGAGTAAGAACTTCAGCATCACAACTGGGACCTGAAGGAATGCAGGTCAATATCTGAGGGCCAGACGGAGGCAGACAGTGGCAATATTCTGCCCGTGTTTGTGTTGGCACACAGAAGCTGCACAGTTTTCTACTCTGAAGCCATTTTCTTTTCTTTAACTTTGTCTTCCACATTCTGTATTTTTGTGCCGTCCACATTTGGAGTCACCTTATTGACCTCAGCGGTGACCTGTGGTCCATCTGGTTAACGTCCTGCCCTGCCCTTCCATGTTCAACCCTGGTTTGAATTCCACACAGACAAACCTAAACCTGGCCAACCCCCCCCCCCCCCCCAAAAAAAAGTATATTGGTCCAGTATATTGGTCTATAATTTAGTACATCAGACTGGTATGTTATTGTTCTTTAAGCTTTCTCCTCATTTCTGCACCTTTGTTCTTCTTGGTGGTCTGAATGCTTCACTGGGAGACGTGTGTCCATCAAACAAGCTGGAATCTGCGGCCTGCTTGTTTTCATCATGCTGCAGTTTGTGCTGTAATATAGCAGTATATGGGAATAAGAAGCACGTCTTACGTTGAGCGGCTCCTAAGCATGAGCTAATGGCTTTCAGATGTGGTGTGTTCTGCAGTTGTCACAGCTCATTCAGCTCTGCCTGGGGCTTTGACCGCTGAGGGGCAACAGAAACAGTCGCTTGAGCTGGCACGGAAGGAGGCCTTTCCTCCATTCCAGAGCCCAGTTAAACCCCCAGAATTCCCCCAAACTCTTACAGCATGCTGCAAGAGGCATTAAAATGACATCATCCAGCATTTCAGAGTTCGCTGCGCTGCATACTCGCATGCTCGCATGCTGGAATCGGATGACTGAGAGGCCATAAGAAGAGGGAACAGACTGGCAGAGGCTGTCTGCAGACAGGGCTGCATGCAATGCTCTCTTATCTACACATGGAAACTCTGTACTGAGTACTTGGAACCAATAACGCTGTTCAATATTTATTGGTTTTGCACGATGATCTTACCTGCAGCACCATCCCAGTTTCCAAATTCGTGGAGGTGTTTTTGTTTTCATTAGTTTACTACAGCTCAGATATGTGAGAGTTAGAGCGGACCCACAGCTATTCACGACTTTATCAACACCACATGATGCAGAACTGATTAAATCAACACACAATGATTCCGCTCCGACCCGGGACCAGCAAACGCCACAAGAGCGAAGCAGCAATGCATCAGTAGGAAATGACCCTACAAAGGAATATCTGACAGCTGTAATGGGGTGTGAAATACAGAATAGTTGGCGTTGACGTCACGAGGTCAACCATCTGACAAGGATAGAGTCCAGGATACAGAACACCTCCTGTGACTTCACTGTAAAACCATTCCAACAATATCTGAAATAGCTGCAGCCGAAGGCAGCTGATTAGACACCGAACCTCAGAACTCTCAGGGTCAAATGAACCTTTGGGCACTTTTGATTGAGAGCCTCCCCATTTTGTGTGTTTTTGGTGGGCTGTTTTCTCTTTTTTTGGGGGGGTGGGGGGTGGGTGAGCCACATGTTACCACGCCTCTGCAAATTCACACCACAGCGGCAGCTGGATTCAAGCATTCGCAGTGTGGCAGGCCTGCGGGGCCAGAACCAGGCGGGCTCAACAGAACTGAGACGGAACCTGGGCGACGTGCATAAAGTGGACATCAGGAGCTTCTACCAGTAACTTAAATCTATGGTCAGCGTAGCTCTAGTTGATCCATGGCCTCGTCGCTTTTACTGGTAATAGAAACTCAGTTACTTTCACTTGGATCCTCCCCTCTATTCTTCCCAAATTCACCACCCAACAGAACTCCATCCATAACCCTGCAATTAGAATCCAGCACAGATGTACACATGCACGCTACACTGCCCCAGTCAGGTTATATTACTCTTTTTTCAGATTTTAGATATTTTAGAAAAGTTTTCCTTCTGTTCCACAAAGCCAAACAAATTTAGCTGAGGTGAGGAGTATAGTTACAACTGCATCGTTTGATTGCTGGACTTCCTTGAGCCTACAGCCGTCCCGGCTTTGTCTTTGTCTTTGCTTGTAACCTCATGGTGGCAAACATCAAAGAGAACCCACAAATATTGTAGAAGATCCAGTGAAAACCACTAAAAAAATGTATGTTTAAACTTTCTGGCTAAATTTACTTTTGTTTCTTGCTTGGAGAGAAACAAAGAAAGGGACTAAAAGTTATTTCCCCCCACATGTAGAGGCATATGGGTGTGAATAGGGGCCTTATTAAAGCGGTAAAAAGCGTAATTAGTACTCACTGCAGAGGAGAAGAGTGCAGAGCAGCACAACTCCAGCCATCCTCTTCCAGACTCCATTCATTCTCCACATGGGCGCAGCCATCCTCTGCTCGGATTCAGCAAACTGGCGGGACTGTGAGTGATAATGAGTGTGTGTGAGGGCCGGGGGAGCGGGGAGTTTCCTGTGAGGTCGACGCGAGCGGGACAGACGCGCGGGATAGAGCCTGGCTTGTGTTCTGTTGCTCTTTATAGGACTGCACTCCTTTGGCGTCTCTCTCCCTCCCCGTCTGCCCCTCTCTTTCTCTCTACTTTCCACACCCTTTCCCTCTTCTAGCTGCCTCCTGTTCCTCAGTGCAACCCCCACCTCCCCCGAATGTGCACATGTACAACCAGCACCAGAACGTTAGCGGTTAAAACCCCGACATCCTCTTCAGCTTTACCTTCACTGCAGGCTTGTGAGCTTGTGGTTTGACGGTTCCTGAAACATGGGAGATGTTCGGTAGCTCTATAGTTGTTTTTGGGAGATCTCAGACCAAAACACGTTTCAGCGAACGCCACACATCACAGCGACGTGTCTGATGTGACTCCTGATTCGACAGGAATGCAGGATAATGGCATCAAAACACCTGTTTACAGTGGCAAATACGGTAGAAATGGAAACGTGCAGATGTTTTTCAAATCATTGCATGTAAAAAGTAAACCAAATAACACAGAACACGCCAAGATGTGACTGTTCCCGTGTTGTGGAATGACCACATCTGGAAGCACTGAGGTCCCACCTCGGGGCCTGTGAGCTGTGAGGACCATCTGGAGACCTGCCTCTCAGACAGTGCGACCATGAGCTGTTATGTTGAGCCAACACATGGCTGCACTCCTGCCCATCAGCCGATACGCTACAGAAACCACTCCGCTCTCTGTTATTACAGTTATGCACATAACATCTGCACTCGCTCACTCAAACGCTGCTCTGGACCTGATCTGCTCTCTCGTGTTTCTTTACATCAGGAACTGGATAAACCAGATCAGCTTTACATCACAGGCTCTTTTTAAGATCTTCATCTGTTTGGTCGGGAGATTTATAGACGGGGATGAATCCTGTAAACTTGAATTATAGTGTAAGTTGTGTTTAAATCTTTGCTCTTATTGTCCGCTTCACTCTTATTTCAACACGAACCACGTGGCTGTTTACAACTGCGAGATGCCTTTTCAGGGAATTGCATCCACGCCATCCGTCTTCTCCTTCACCCTCCCTGTCTTATCTATTAGTTGAAAAGCACAAAGGGTCTCTGTGTAGCGAGGAGGGCCGCCGGTGCGCCGTCACGAGAACTGGCACATGATGTCAGTGACCATGACCCTCGGAGACCACGTTTGGGGTTTTTGGAAGACGTTGGTGTTTTGGGAAAAATAGGATAAAGAGAGGGAAAAAAGGAGCAGAACATGAGACTGTCACATGGGACAACAAGCGTAAAAACAAAGAATTTTAGCTTCCTGGACCAGTGTCTGAATATTTTAAGAATCTTCTATCTGAATGGTTGCTGTTTGACCTCTGCAGGGACCCGGTTGTCCTTCATCTGTGTCTCTGCCCACATTATCCCCTCCGCTCACATTATCATAGACTGGATACTCAGGCTGGGTTTCCTGTACACAACAGTGAAAACTGAAAATCAGTGAATGGGAGCTTTTGTTCAGCGTCCTCCCTTTATTAATTTAAAGCCATTCTGTTTCTAATTAAATTTGCAACCAAGACAGTATCATGTTGGATCCACAATCCATCTGCCGAGATCAAACCGGCCACAAAAATCCCTGGAGGGTTGGAGCATTTCTTGCTTTTCTTTTCTTTATATGGAAAGTGGATGTGGAGGCTGAATGCAGGAACTCTGCTTAGAGACATTCCCAGACGTCTGTAGTGATTTGACTTGATGGAGCCACGAAAGGATTCACAGCATTTGTGCAGCTTTGTGCACAGGAGAGAGTGTGACGCGAGTTGCAGTGATGAGTTTGTATGTGTGTGAATGCAGGTTCATATAGGGAGTTTATTCCTTCACAACTCCACCGCAGCCATGGTGATTAATCCTGTCCTCATCTGTTGTTGCTGTGATCTGTTCCTGCTTTTTGCTGTTGCTGTTGCGTAACCTTTGTTAGGCTGTTGAGCGTTGAAAATTCAATTGAAAAGTTGATTTAATCCTACTTGATTTTTAGAGGAATAATGAATGATACGGTTTGGAGCGCAAATCCAACAAATTAGATCCAAAAATGTGAATATTTGCGGTCCTTTCCTGAAAGATTCTGGTTGATGACTTGTTTCCAACACCTCAGCGGTGCATCTCTCCTCTCCTCCCATCATCCTGTTGACCTCCCCTTCCACTGCCAGTCTCACATCTGATTCCTCTTCTGTTTCCTCTCATTCTCCTTGTGTGCCATGAGTCCCGGCTCACCCTGCCCCGCGTGTCCAGGAGTGTGTAGACAGACCCGGCGGTGAACCTCCTGACAGAGATATACATGGAAGTGTATTTATAATCACCCTTCACCTCTTTGCTTGCTGAATGCACTTCCCTCTGTGTCAGGACTGCACAGGATCGTGTGAAACGAGTTGGACCTGGCCGAGTGTTCCATAGGATCTTGGTGGAAAAAGCAACACAGGAAGACCGGAAAAGGGGAAGGGTGGGGATGGGGGGGGGGGCGATTTGGTGTAAAATAACAGCTCGACCTCTGCCGAACCCTGGACAGCTGAAGTATGAAGGGCACATCTCTGACTCGGAGCGCTGGTCAAGATCAAGTGTTCCACAGACTGAACACAAAGAAGCATATTTCAGGACATGATGTCACTATACCATTATCTCAAGGCCGCTGACAAACAGTTGCCGGGGAAACATGCGGTTAGCATAACAGAGGCCTCGGCCTCTTTTGTTACGACACGGTGCTCCGGTAAAGCCAAAGAATGTCTCCGCAGAAACGTCATTTTCGCAGGAACATATGTGGATTATACAACCGTGGGATGAATAAATGAAATATCTGATTCCTTGATAATCAACTTCACACTTGCAAAAATAATCGCTGTCATTAGCCGCAGTATGTGCGAGCTGCGTGCTGAGCTCTGAGCACCGTGGCGGACGCCAGCAAACATCCTCCCTTTGGTTCTCCTCCCACCTTTAAACTCTTCATCAGTCTCTCTTGATGCCATACAGATGTTCTCAAACAGTTGCCTTTCAGGGAGCCAACTCCTATTGTTCATAAAAGAAATCCCAGGGTCCCAAAGCAGGGAGAGCACACGCATGTTCCTGCATGCAACAGACGCAGGCTCTTACACCCTTCAGTCAGCGTAGCAGCAGCTCCAACTGATTTAGTGGAAACAAGAGTTAGATAAGAATTGTAAGAGTGCCTGGGTCTTTGTGTCCCCACTATCCTCTCTTACTTTGAAAGGGCAGACTGCACAAGCCTGAAACGAGCTCTAATTGGCTCTGATTGGGTGGCTGGGTGGACATCTTGAAGTAATTTCTGCTCAAGGTTCGAGAGGCTTGAGTTTTTGTTAACAGCATATTCATAAAGATGTTTTCTGGTGTGCAGCAGCGGTCGATTAGAAAAATGAGCACTTACAAAATTGAGTTTCTAAAATTCCTGTTTTGTATTTAAAGACTTCCGTGAAATAAATAGATTTGCAAAGGGATTTTTAAAAGTTTGCTTCAGGTTCCCTGGCAGGAAGTTCCGGACCTGTGTGGGATCCAGGGAGCCCGGGCTTCCACACGGGCTGCAGGAGCCCAACAACTCCAGCAGGAGTGTTTAAGATCGGCTGAAAACGAAAATTATACAAGGATGTAGTGAGGATATAGCGTTTTTAACCCTCAGAATACACAAGAGCGAAACATTTTAGACTTTTTAGGCTTGAAAACACAAGTTACACAACTGTTATAACTGCACTGGCAAAGCCACGAGGGATAATTTTGTCAATAACGGCAAAGAAGCAGCAGAAAAGGAAAGACTGCCGTTTGTGGTTTCACCAGACATTAAAGTGCTCGTTAAACTAGCAGCCTGTGAGAACAATGAAAACTGTGTGTGGTTCTGCAGCATGTCCAGGTAAGTTCTATTGAACTCATTCCTCCGTATTACACAATTCCCTCTATTAGTCTCTTATCTTCTCAGCCATGTTCATTTTACTGTTAATAATTTAATCATTATTTCAGCGGTGTTCTTTGTTAGAACGTAGCACACTAATCCCCACAGGCGGCCATGAGATGGCGCTAGAGGACCAGGCTGCTGGAGCATCTTCAGTCCCAAACAAGGAGAAAACGACTCAACTCTGCCCTCTTGTGGCAAAGCAGGTCCATAACTTGCAATTGAGAACATAAAACATGTTTAATAATTTAAATACGGATGAAACGGTGAAACACGAGAGGTAGGGGTCTGAAATAAATGGCAGAGAGGCACATTTTAGGGGGGTGGGGGGGAATCCAGTGAGCCAGTGGGTAAATGGAAACGTGCTAGGGCAGACTGGAGCCAGACTCCACAACCTTTTCACTCGACAGCCCACCGTTAAACATCTGGGTGTGTTCAGACCCAGACACACAGCCAGGAGTGGATGTCTGCGCGTCTTTGTGTGTGTTTTGAAGCAGGGATCTATACACCTCACCCCAGTTGTTCTCTGAAGTGTTGCTTTGGGCTCACCAAGAGACGATCAGGTCCTCCACATCAAATATTTATTTCACAGAAACTCCTGAGCCTTAAATAATTCTCAAAGAAGTGTGCCGAAAGCAGGCCCTTGTTATCCCGGGCACGTCCCTATCCGGACAATGGATCTGAGGGAGGATGAAGAAAGGAAAGAGGTGGCTGAGAATGAAAAGAATGAAAAGAGAGACAGTAAGTGGCTGTTGGGTGTTTTGCTGGGTGGTCAGGTTTAATGACAGAGTGGTTATAACAGCTTTACTGGCCCCGAAGGAACGCAGCGTTGATTTGTAATATGAGGTTAAATATCTGCATTAATCACTCAAAAGAGGGGGCAGAAGTGCCCCAGACTGGTCTTCAGTGGCTTCGCCCTGCATCGCTTAGCTGGTTCCAAGTGCATTTATGATCTTGCTCGATTCACCTGCCGTTATAGAATTAATTATGGTTTTTTTTTAATGTTTAAAAGCGCCTTTCAGAGTTCGACCGTGTTGGTTAGCCCATGGGGCTGAACAGGCCCCTCAGCCGCATCACTGCCAACGAGCGATGGGGCTTTTTTTTTTGATTCCCCACCACACCGGATGGATAATCTCACACTTATTACCCCTCCATATCACACACCCCGACTGAACGAATCAGTCCCCCTATGGTGAGTGTGTGGCAGGTGGTGCGATTTGGCCCCCCGCCCAACTTTTGGCCCTCGTGTGCTGATAAGAGCTCAGTGTGGAAAATCAGACAGCGGCGCTCTGGCCTTTCAGAGGCGAGCAAGAGAAAATGAGCCATGAAGGAAATCTGAGGTGATTATCTTTATTATCAGCCAGGGGTGTAACTGTGGAAACAGGGACCCGTGGGGGGGGGGGAGATGCACAAGCTGCTCCTTCAGCCTTGCTGATTGGCCCATACACGCTCTTGTAGTAATTAACATCTGCACATGCAAACGAGTGCTCCAGCAAGGGAAATTTGGCAGGCGATCCTCACCTGCACCCTGCATCTGAAAACAGGAGTTTGTGCAGGTAACACACACATACACACACACATTTATATTCAGAGTGCGTATTTGAATGTCGCGGCACATTTGCACGGGCAGAAAACACTTACACCTGCACTTTTGGAGGCATGGTTGACGGACTGGGCCACTGGGTGCCGGGATGGTCGCCACCAGCTCTGGTTTCTGCTGCGCGGTGCTAAAAAGGACGACAACAGGAAGCTGAGCCGCTGATGGAACTCCTCATCTGCTGATGGGGACCTCGGCATGAAAGCGGAAGAACCGGCTGTCAGCAAAACCCAGCAGGGTCCCTTTCTCGTTTTATTTGTGCCTAATTGTGAATCATTCCTCCCCAACGTGCGCATGCCCGGGCTTCTTCAGCAATAGTGCTAATGCTGCTAATGTCGCGGCAAAAAACAAAGCAAGTGCTTACAAACACGATTAAAGTCGAGCTTCAAGTATCGATTAAACCCTTAAAAACTCATTTCTTCCTCTGCAGCCTGAAAATGGCTCGTCCGCATTTTTACTCCTGGACGTCCCAGACCTGCCGCTGTGCCCTCGTGGGATTTATTGCATCATCTGGCCTTCCGCTCCGACCACGCCAGCAGGTTCTGCCGGGTGGATGCGCGGGCCGGTGCTTTTGCCAGACGACGAAACGAAAACCATGAAGGTCTAATTGTACAAGCCGATGTTCCGCATGAAACCGACGTGTTAATGAGGTCGAAGATTTCACTTTCAAGGCAACAGGAATTAATTACGTCCCAACCCAGGGGTACGAGTCGAACAGCTCCAAATCACAGCAGCCGTTCTAGCGGAGCAGTTCTGCAAGGTCACATGTTACATGGGACCGCCTGCGAGCCTCAAGGACCTCCGGATATTACTCTGGAATCTGTAGGTTCACTGTTGGGATGAGCCAGAACGTGAGGAACGAAGGGAATTCTGGGTGGAGCATTAAACATTGATGCTCCTCAAGGTCGAAACATTCCTCACAACAAAAGACGAGACGATCGAGTAATTAAGAGAGAGGTGGGGAGACAAGTGAGCGTCTCCACGAGGAAGAGCAGACGCTCCTCTCCGCTTTGAATTCTTTCACTCCAACTCGGAAAACAATTATCAAATCAATCTTTATTTATAGAGCGTCTTAGACAATCAAAATTGTTTCAAGGCGCTTTCCAGAATCCCAGGGCCCGACAAGCAACAGTGGCAAGGAAAAACTCCCCTTTAACAGGAAGAAACCTTGAGCAGGACCAGGCTCATGTAGGGGGACCCTCCTGCTGATGGGGGGGGGGGGGGGGGGGGGGGGTGGAGAGGAGAGGAGAGGAGAGAGAGGAGAGGAGAGGAGAGGAGAGGAGAGGAGAGGAGAGGAAACCATGACCCAGTGGGGTGACAGAGGCCTGTCAAGTGATCATGTTTCCGGACCCCGGCAGCCTATAGCAGCATAGCTAAGATGTTAACCTAATGATTAGACGACCCCCTAAGTGTGATAATTTGTCTGTCTATAATAGTAACTGGAACTACAGAGTTAGCAACAATAAGCTTTTTCAAAGAGGAAGGTTTTAAGTCTGATCTTAAAAGTAGCATGTATGAATTATTGAAAATGAAGGAGCGCCCTGACGTACGCGGGGTGGCTGTGAATGAGCAGAGTTCCGAGCAGAACGCACGACTCCTCCGGAACCGACAACAAATCCAACCGCACAATTCCAACAAATGGAACACCAAACACGAGTAGGAATGTTGAAGAAGAGGAACGTTTTCCCAGCAGGAAGTGGTCGGGAGAGACAGAAATGTGCAGAGAGACAGGTGTCCCCCCGTCCCGAGCAGCTTCCACTGCTCGTCCCAAAACCTGCAGGTACCACAGCGGGTTTGCAAATCGCTGCCGACATCCCATTTTGTGAATTTATATTAATTATTTCAGAATTTGTCTCGTAATCCAGGCTGAGAATCCCGACCAGAACGAAAGGGATGTCAGCTTTATGTAACTACTTGTAAAGGCATTACGGGGCGTTAAGTCTCGCCACGATTTGAATTGGTCTCAGCAGTACAGGATTAGAAGCAGCAGGGATTAGACCGTCCCCAGAGGGGATCTATAGGAGCAGGGGTGGCCAAGGGAGCCGGGACCAGGAATAAACCATCTACGGCGCCATCAAGCCGGCACAAAATGGCCGCCGGAGATGGTGAAACTGAATAAAACCGCCTCATTCTGAAGTCAAACGCCCCAAAAGTGGACGTTTAACAGTGTTTATTATGCGTCCTCAGTCCTGGTTTGTGACATCAGAGTCCCGAAGCCGTTTTAATGCATCCAAACACAGGAAGTGGGGCATCAATCGGCCATCAAAGGCCGTTAGAGCGTCTGTAGTGGCAGACAGACTGCCTCGCCGCAGCACGCCGGGACGGCGTCCTTCCTCCGGGACAGGTGATGGGGGGACGGGGAGGGGTGGAGGGGGGGCTTTAGTGCCCACGGGAGACTCCAGCGGTGAGAATGAGTGAAAAGATAAATAGCAGAACTGCCCCATTATTGGGCTTAAGGGCTGTGTGTCCCCCAGTCAGGGAAATAAAACAGAGAAGACATCACGTCCCCCCACATCAGACACACAGTCTGAAGGAAGGGAAGGGAGGGAGGGGCAGTTTAACAGGACACAGGTGAGACTCATGAGGGAGGGAGGGGCAGTTTAACTGGACACAGGTGAGACTCATGAGGCAGGGAGGGGCAGTTTAACTGGACACAGGTGAGACTCATGAGGCAGGGAGGGGCAGTTTAACAGGACACAGGTGAGACTCATGAGG
Source organism: Takifugu flavidus (assembly GCF_003711565.1). Taxonomy (NCBI): domain Eukaryota; kingdom Metazoa; phylum Chordata; class Actinopteri; order Tetraodontiformes; family Tetraodontidae; genus Takifugu; species Takifugu flavidus. Next base: position 14,565,574 of record NC_079527.1, on the reverse strand, counting down.
AGGGAGGGGCAGTTTAACTGGACACAGGTGAGACTCATGAGGGAGGGAGGGGGGGCAGTTTAACTGGACACAGGTGAGACTCATGAGGCAGGGAGGGGCAGTTTAACAGGACACAGGTGAGACTCGTGATGGAGGGAGGGGCAGTTTATCTGGACACAGGTGAGACTCATGAGGCAGGGAGGGGCAGTTTAACAGGACACAGGTGAGACTCATGAGGGAGGGAGGGGCAGTTTAACAGGACACAGGTGAGACTCATGAGGGAGGGAGGGGCAGTTTAACAGGACACAGATGAGACTCATGAGGGAGGGAGGGGCAGTTTAACAGGACACAGGTGAAAAACAAGAAGAGAATTAAACACAATTTAGTTTTTATATCAAAAGAAACAAGTTACTGCAGCCATTAAATGATGATTTATGATCATTTTCTCTTCAGCCACTTTAAGTTGTGCTTCCATTTTGTTTTTCTTTATATAAAATCCTAAAACTAGATGCAGTTGTTGGAATAAAGATATTTGCTTTTAACAGAAGAATAAAAACAGATTTTAGTTTTAAATACATTTCTAAATTGTCATCTTGAGTATTTCCTTCTTTCTAACCGAGTTCATATTTTCTTTGGGTTAAAGTAGATTTCTGATCACTAAATGAGTGAAATAACTGCAGTCAGGTGAATTTTTGGTTTTTCTTTTGCTCCTGTGCACAAAAGAGACGAACTTGCTCATTTTGGCTTTATGCAATTTCAACCAGCAAAGTTTATTTATATATAACAACAGTACAAAGTGGATCCTTGGCTTGCAAAATAGGTGTGCTTCATATTTACATTAGGTACACAATAATATATTATAACAAAACCAAAGCAAATAAAAAACAAGAGAACAACCTATTTAAATACTTTAAGTTTCTTACAATTTTCACAACACTTTTATAAAACAAGAAAAACAGACAGCCAATATTATTATTATAATTATTATTATAATCATTGTCATCATCGTTGCCAGGTATTTACTATTTTACAGAACTCCAGTGTCTACAAGGGTTTGTGTACAATGTGTTTAGATGGAAGGATACTTAGTTTTATTGATATTCGAGGATAATATTGATCAGGATTTCTCCGTCTGACACCATCAACCAACCAAAATGCCGATGAAATGCTTCGTTTCATGTAAGGAATGACACATGCCAATCAAAAGCACATCGCCGTCTCTGCGGCAACACTTTCAACTGAGAGGTTGTTTTTTTAAAAAGTGCACAAAGCATCTTCCACGAGCAATCGGCTGGAGCTGAAGGAGGTTGTGTTGAGAGCCAAACGGGATTCAGAAAAAGTAAACGCGCTAAACTGAATCAAATCTGCCCAAGAACAAAAGGGAAAAACAAACTCTCTGTGAACAGAAAGAAAAAAAAATCTCTTTCACCAAAAAAAGGTGCAATAAGTTGTGATTGGAGACGCGGACAGATGGGCTGCGGTTCTGCCGAGTGACGGGTCGATGCAGAACACGAGGCGGAAGCAACCGACGGGTTAAAAAGCATGCGAAAAAATAAAATAAGAGAAGTCACGCACGACAAACAGAAACATCCTGATACAAATCAAATCAAAGCCACTTTCCACCAATTTGCGCGCTTCTGGTTACATTTGTCACAATTTTGAATACAAGCAAGCTCATCGATGTGCTGGAAAGACTCTAAAACACAGACGTTTATATCCTTTGCAAAAAGGAAAAAGGCATTTAGGTCCTGTTAAAATGATAAAAAAAAGCATTACTCCATACAAGCAATGTGAGGTATGATGAGGATACAATTCTATTCGCTGAATCTGGGAAGACACCTTCATCAAAAGGAAGAAGCTTTATGTTTCGTATTGGTAAGTGCGCCGTCGTGTACCTGCAGGTGATTCTGAGGGAGGGAGAAGGTGCTTGTTCGGATGACAGAAGGACTTTCACTACTTATCCAGGCAGATTGAGAGCTTGTCAATCATCACCTCATCTCACACGTCCGGGTGTGATGTTTTTTTTGCCTCTCTTTCCATCTCCTGATCACACTGTGCTCAGATCAAAGAGCGGCTTCAAAGTGGGAGCAGGAAACGAGAGCTAAAGGGGCTCCTCTCTCTTTCTACCCCTCCGCCGTTCCTCGTTTCCTGACACCTCTTCAAACAGCCTTGGCGAGCCGAGTGCTGAGCGAAGCGACGCCTGTCCGGGCCAAGCTGTACCCTCTTCACCTCTCCTTTTACTTTATTTTGCAAAAACAGCTTTGAGAAGACTGGAGAGAAGAGCTGGAATGGTCGGGGTTGCTAAGGCCACAGAGAAAAGAAGCACCTTTTCACCCTCTGGTGGTGTTTGTCGGGCTGTCGCTGCACGTTGGGCCAGAACACCGTGCACACCGTCCACTTCTACCTATTTTCAAGTACGTAAACAACAAGCAAACATGGATCTGAGAGGAGGATGAAATCAGCCCCCCACAGGGTGGAATCTTCTATTCTTGTTTTAGCTGGTTGAAAGGTGACATCATGCGTTTTGGTACAAGGTTTGGTAAATGCATTTATACGACACGAATGTATTGGCGTTTATGTGTTTTTCCTCGTTTTGCTTTTCGGAACGCGCCGTTTTATCAACTCCCTCCAGCTCTAAACACCAAATGGAGCCCGTTTCTGTTTCTGTAAAGGATGAACCGAACGTTTGGGAGTGACGGGTCCTTTTGGCACTTGGTCACATCAGACCCACAATAGTAGCGAAGCTTCTGACTGTCTGTGCTAGGATATGGTTGGTCGCTGGGCAGGATCCGCTCATCTGGTCCCCTGGAGCTGGCACAACTGATTGGCACTTAATAAAATCAAGGATGGACCCTGTGAAGACTTCATACGAGTGACAGCATGAATGCAAAGAAGACAAAAGGTTCCCGACGGAGGAGATTGTGGTGCAGAATCTGGACTTTATGAACTGGTGTTTGTACGACCTCGGCGACGTGAGAACTGTCCTGTGACGAAGGCTAAATTAATATTTTGGAAGCAGTTGGATGGGGAGAGGTCAGGACGGACAAAAAGGCGTCACTTGATGAGCTGCTGCAGATCTCCGGAGCTTCAGTTCAACTGAGCTCCTTCACATTTGCAAAACCCAGAGGGACACACGAAGAGACGGATAGAAAAACGTTTGTACATTCACATACACTGACTGGCAAGTATCAACGGTACGTACACGGATGAGCCCGATGCTGCGGCGGGCGCCGGACATCAGAGCGGTGCTGATACTTCGAGTTCATCTCTAAATACACGACAGACTTCATCACGTCGTCCTGCGTTCAGGTGCAAGCATGCTGGCAGAGCCGTGACCTCCTGGACGCTCAGCTCCAGCTTCCACGGTTTCCTGTACACTTCTGATTGGATGAAGAGCGGAGGAGTCCAGGTCATGTGACAGTTTGAGGAAGTGAAAGACGACAAAGACCGTGGGCTGCTGTCTTTTTTTTTCTTTTTTCAACACGCTTCAGTGATGCAGTTTTGCACTTCTCATGTGACATTTAAGAGATTGTGAGCGGATATTTAACCTGCAACTGATAATCTTCAAATGTACAAGTACAAAAATAAAGTTTGTGGAATTTGCCTGCTAACACTGCCGTCCCGCATGAGGTTTGCTTCCTGCAACGTTAAATAAATCTCTATCTCAGCCTCAGATGAGCTTTCCCGCAGAATGGAGAATAAATCTATTTCTCCGTTTGCTCTCGCTGTCCTGCAGAGCTCCTCAGCACATCGCAAACGCACACTCATGCACACACAAAATACTATTTCCTGCCAAAAGAAAATGTCCTTTGGGAAGGAACAAAAATAAATAAATACAAGCCGTGTTTTTTCCTCCTCTGCTGATGTTCCTTCCATGTGAAATGATCAGCTCTGAGTGCAGAGTCTTTATTTTGGTCTGCTGGCTGCTGAGTGGTGCCATCATGGAAGGAATTTGGCTGTGGGTATACAGAGGTCTCAGGTCCGGTTCATGGTTCCAGCTCCCGCGGTGACCTTTTTTTGGGAGTCTGTGCCAGTACTTTGGTCCTCTCTCTCTCTCTTTCTCTCTCTCTCTCTCTCTCTTCCAACAGAGCAGAGGGTTTCTTTCAGCTCTCAAAGGACATGGCTGAAATGAGTTGCTCCACCTTGTAGGACAACCGCTGCTTCCTTGCCTGTTCCTCCTGCTCCAGGGCCATCGTGATCTGTGTAGAAGACAAAGCTGTTGAAAAATACTCCCCAAAAATGCTACTGAAGATGTGCATGTCGTAAAGACGCGTTTGAAAAACATCATTTTTTGTTCAGCCCTCTAGAGGTCATGATATGTATAACTGGGTGTCATCTGCATAAAGTAATTTCTTATAATATTCCTGAAATACAGAGGTGGAGGAAACCTGCTCGGCTTCTGTCCTTGCTGCAAGTCTCCTCTACAAATCTGATGACCTTTAGGATAAACCCCAGCTCCCTGACTGTTCTTTCTGGGTCTCTCATGAAACACAAGTAAAAATTACATCAGTGTTTCCGTCTGTGATGATGATCAAGGAGTGTTTGTCTATTAGCCTCCCTTGTTTTATCAGCTGAACCCATTTCTTGTAAATTTGGCATTTGTCAAGATGGGTTTAAAAGGGAGCCAGACAGACTCTGGCCTTCATCCTTTCATCATTTCTGCCTTGTCAGAGTGAATCTATGTCAGAGTGACACCAACACACGTGACAGGCGCCTTTAATAACAACAGAAAAAAAGCATAAAAACACGGACGGCTTGTATCAGTCTTTGATATGAAGCTTTATCTCCAAATGCTGCAGCCTTTGTCGCCATTTGTCTGATCGGAGTTTCATATTGACACGAGGCTCGGATGTGATGTTTCCAGGCAAAAACTAATTTGAACTCTAAGAAAGAGACCAAGGTCACTCTTGTGACTCTTTATAAATGCTGCGAGACACAAAGGCACCCTGTGAAACACGGCAGCAATCACCAGCAGGAAAGGCTCGAAAATGAGCCGTGTACATTGGGAAAGAATTGTAGAACATCCTACATCTCCCAAACATTTCACAATTTTCCATCAGCGCTAATCGGAACAGAAGTGGTCATTTCCACGCGCTTCAGGCAATCAGTCACACTTGGCTTTGATTTTAAGGGCTCGGCAAATGTGAACTTTTTCTTTTTGACGTAGCGTACGCGCCATCTTTCGACACATCGCTGCTTATCTGCCCACTGACCACCCATTTACCCGTCTCTGGAAGGCTGACAGCGACAGACAGGTATTTTCATCTGACCTAATGGCCATCTAATATTAATCCTCCGTGCTGTGCACGCTGGTGCTGCACCCAACGCCATTTTTTGTTTAACCAGGCTCTGTCCTGGGTAGCGTGACCCATTCTGTTCTTCCCAACATACTGGAGAAGAATGCGCGGCTCTCAGAGCCTGGCTTGTTCGCACTGCAGACTGGGAAACAGCAAGTGTTGATGGAGGTGCAAATTGAGCGTGCTTGCGTGCAGCATGTGTGCGAACAGACAGCTACAACTGCAGAGACAGCAAAAACGAGTGCATGAGATTCACAGGGCGCAAACGGAAAGCCGACTGGGTAATGGATAAAAAAAGAGAAGGAATGGACTGGAAGAAATGAGAAAAGAGGGAAGAGAGTGGAAAAGAGAGACGCCACAGTCCAACACACGGTAAAGGTCAGGCTAATGCCTCCCAGAGGAGGAGCTGACATTAGAGGCAGAATGTCTTCTTCTAATGTGCTTTCTCTCACTTTCTTCCCATCTCTATACTTCCTTTTTGTGTTTATACAATCTAAGGGCCTGTGTGTTTCCCATGATTCTGAACAGATAGAGCGGACATCCCAATCTCACTCAGCACACACGGAAGGACAGAGCAGCATGCCGAGAGCTTGTAGACATTCATTTCCACTCTACAGATCAGACACGCTGCCTTGTTACGCTCCAGTCTCACTAGACCCTTGGGCTTTGGGGGCGTCTACTGAAGACCTCACTAACCTCTGACACTACTGAACAGTCTGGGAACACCAGGAGCAAAACATACACCCATCAAATCCCGAGGCACATAGGCACCATGCCTTTTAATCAGTTTGTAATCATGATATATGGATAATTAGTGGCTGATCCACTCAAACAGCATCAGACCCTCAGTGTCTGCAGCTTAAATCTCTTTGGTGTAGACTGGTTTTACAGGCCCTGTTGTGCTAATGCTATTGTGTGTGGGGCGTCAAGCACAACTGTCTTGATGCACGTCATGCTAAAGCGATTTACCTCCTCGCTGTACTTGCTGATGTAAGAGTAGATCTCATTGAGAGCGCTGAGCATGTTGAACTCTGTTGAGTGGAGTCTGGCCTGTTCAGCCAAATAAGCATTCATGTCCTGGTCGCTAATCGCTGGCAGCCTGTTGATGTCAGCGTAGTACCTGCAGGGAACAGTCAGAGGGCAACAGTTAGCACGACACGCAGAATCATTTAGCCTGAGATGTGAATTCTTTTTATGGTGGATGTTGTCGCAAAGCCACTCATAAAGGGCTGCAGCTGTGGCTCCACATGAGAAGTAAGGGTGAGAAATATGTTTGCAACTTTAAAGCGGATACAAAAATGATGTGACAGAGAGGATCAGTACCATGCAACAGCTCCTACCTCTCTACCCAGCTCTTGTAATTAGGAATATCTTTAGCGTAAAGCAGCTTATTGGATGGAGAGTCTTTGCCCAGGCGGTGTTCTGAAGTGGAGCAAGAATCCATGAACGTCTGAGCCACCACAGATAGACAAGCATCGGTGATGCTGCTCTTATGGATGTCGAAGACAAACTGCGGGTTCTTGATCACGTTCACCCAGAAACGCAAAGGAAGGCTGGAGGAAGAGGACAGATAATCAAACAGCTGTGTGGTCACGTCTGCGCTGCAGAAGCTACTGTCGAGGTCCAACTCTCACCAGTTGCTTTTCCAAGTGTGGCGCACGTCGGTGTCATGAATCCCGTGTCTGTCTGCCTGCTCGTCCAGGAAGTCAAACATGTATTTGATGGCGAGGGGCAGAGTGCTTCCTCGATGAACCGTGCTGAACAGCGTCTCGAAGAGGTCATCCACAAATTTTTGCAGCGTTCCCTGGGACAGTCAAAGGACACAGACGTTAGCAAAACTGAATCACACGACGGCAGCGAAATGCTAACACTGAGGCCAAAATGCTGGAGCACCTTTGTAGCTAGCAGCCTGGTCAGATAAATCTCAGACACCATCTTACTACCCCGGTCGCCTTCCTTCTGGTCTCCGTGTTCGTGGTTCTTCACTAGATGCCACACCTTCACCCCACTTTCTAGATCAGGCGTGATCATGGGTGCACGTGATCGGAGGCTGTCGGGGCTGCCCGTGTAGCGGAAAGAGGAGTCTGTCCGGGACAAAAGGAAGGACTTAGAAAAATGTCTGAGTTTCTCAGTCTCATGAAAACAGCACAGATGCCTGAACGATTGAAATTTGTAAGGGATTACATTTTCATGTATTTACTTTTGTTCACTCAGATCCAGTTTAAATCACAATGTAGTTTCACTTAGGTTCACCGTGACCATCATTAACGCTGCTGCCGGGTCCCCTCACGGTTTCTGTATCAACATGGTTTGATAATTGTTTACAGTTTCCTTTTTTAGACTCTCATTCATGCTCTATTTCTCTTGCTTCATTATCTTGCTATCATTACTGAACCCTTAATTGGCTTTTACCTACAACACTGGAGCGCCGCTGTGTTAAAAAGCATCCCTGTCACACTCTAATCTGTGCATCAAAAGATGACTAAATTGCTAAGCAGCGAGGCCGCCCCCTTCATCCATACATCCTTCTCATCTCTGCTGTTGTGTTCCTGCCTCCTTGCTCGTCTTCACTCGGTCTGAATGATGGCGGTTTCACTTTCTCTAATTAGCCGACGTCTCCTGGCAGTTGGGCTCTGGGGAGACTCAGGATCTGAGGAGCTCAGTGAGGATCCATCTGACCCAGCTTCAAAGGCCAAGGTGAAGAAAAGCCTTTTTACTGCCACTTACACTTTTCAAATAAGCCCAACCTGCACTTTGAGAAGGGCCACTGGGGACGGGGGCTTGAGAACGGCCTGCGTGTGCCTTCGACAGTGTGGACCGAGACGCCACATCCCAACCACGCACCTTTAACCCTGTTTTAGAGCCTGTCTACATTTCCCCATTCTAAGCAGCATGACTCTTAATCAGGCAGAAGGAGGAAGTGTTCTGCCCATTTGGGGGTGGCAGCAGTTTAAATTGAGGCAAGATGTTCACTGTTAAATTGGTACAAAACCATCAGCCAGTATCGACATGCATCCGTACATGCTGTGCCAAAATGTAACTAATGAGGCTCATGCCGACGGAAGTCTTCCCTCCGCACACGGACACTCTGGAAGTTTGCACGGATGTATGAAGATGCTGTTTTTTTCTCTTTGGGATGCGTGTTTACGCTCTGATTTGGCCGTAACAACTTCCTTATCGTCTCTTTTTCTGAGGTACAGCTCTCCCACAGTAACTGGCAGACAGCTGTTCTGGTGCGGCATAGACACACACACACACACACACACACACACCCAACACACACACTACAGGTATGTATGTTGCACGAGGGTGCATGCACGAGCAGGCTCAAGTGTGAAGGAACTCGAGCCTGCAGCACAGGACGCATCTTTATTCCAGCAACGTCGTGGGTTGAATCAAACAGTCCCCGCGTCTCTCCCTCGTGTTCATTACGTTCACTGTCTGTTCCTTCCACTCTTGCACCACCCAACAGAGGTTGGACGTCAACAGCAAAGCAAGCGGCAGCGCACACGGTTGGAGAGAGAAAAGGTTCTGAGCAGCTCTGAGCAGACACGGCCCATTGCTTTGAGGAAAGAGACTTTAAATTTGTTCTCACTGAAACAACGCGGGGAAAAAAGAGCATTTGATGTGCCTGAGAGTCGTCAGGAATACATTAGCATGGCATCAACCCCTGAGTAGGTAAACACAACATCCCACAAGTGCTTGATTCACTGGACGTGGTGGAATTCTGGAACCGCCGAGCTGCTGCATGACTCACCATATCTGCTGATGGAGGTGCGGGACATGCTGGCTGAAGATGGGATGTTGTATGATGACGTCTGTTTGGGCACCAACGCCACAACGCAGCGGTCTGACACCTGTGGACACAGCAGAACACATCTCTGCTGAAAGCCTACTAATGGAATGGGATAGAGGGGTGAACAGGTTTGCATTTTGTTTCTCTTCCTGTCTCCATCCCGCTGAGGAAGGCCGCACACGCCGCACATTAGCAAACCACCCGTGGTAACTTTTACACAAGCTACCGTCGTGTCTGAGCCACGGCCACATGAGCGCTACGCTGCTTACAAACGTCACGTCATCTCCTCTACAGACATTAGAGACGTGATGGAGGTGCACGAAGGAGGCGCCGACCAGAAAAACGAAGACTGTCAGGAAGAAAGCGAGAGCCTAGAAGACCGAATGTCTCGTTTCTTGTGCGCTTCACACCGTTAAAGAAAATGAGGTGCTCGGGTTTAATAATAGCATTAGAGACTGGCAGTCAAAGAGAAAGATGAGCAGCGGAGGTTGTGTAAAAGACAGCGTGAATAAGAGACAGACACGAGGTTCATCATTTCCCTCCTCTGTGGTTTGTATAGACAAAGGGCTCTTAGCCCCCTGTGATGTGCTCCAGTCACTTCACATAAGCTGCAAACAACTGATGCGGGATACAAGAGAAAGGGCTGTTTTAAAGCTATTTTTAAAACAGAAAATGAGATCTTTCAGCAGCGTGAATAATTCATCATGAAATGGCAATTAAGCTATAATTAATCTTTGAAATGTGGGGACTGTTGGTACAACAAAACACAGCATTTTTGCAGGGATACAAAACAAAATTAGTAGTTCTTTTCTCAAAGCCAAAGCAACAAACAGCTCGTTGGCTGGCATTTATAAACCACCCCGAGGAGGGTTTCTGCTTCAAACCCAGCAAAGGAAAATGGATGAGACTCCAGTGGAGGATCAACAAAAAAGGACAAATGCCAGGCGCCAAAATAAATACCTCAAAGAAGCTGCAGACAGCACAGAATTTGTCTTTTCATTTGCTTCAGGAGGAACAGGAGCTTTCTCTTCGCCTGCTGGGAAATAAGCCTGTGGCTACTTCAGGGGCCTCTCATCCTCGCTCCATCTTGCCCTCCCCCTTTTCTCCCAGTCTCTCCAAGTAGATTTCTGCACTGCTTTTAGCCTGAGATGCCATCTGGCCTCTGCCAGTCACACTGGAGCAACACTTGAAAACTGGACTGGAATCTGGATGAACGCCTCAAAAGGGCGACTCTGGTGTCTTGGTCTCTCAGGGAGAAATGACCGACCGTGTTTCTCAACCCAACCCTTCACCACGTCAAGGAGCTCTCACCTTCCTGTCCCTCATCTCACTTCTGTTTCATTCATCTTCTTCTTCCCGGAACTAATTTCTGCGCTGGCTCCTGCAGCGGACCATCTCTAATACACCTACAGTAGACTTATGGGAAGTTGCCTCTGCTCCTGTGATACATTTTCTCTGAGGAGCATGAAATAGCCTCTGCCCCCTTCTTTCCTTCACAGCTCCCTCCATCTTGCTCTTTTTTTCAGCTTTTTCATGGCTGACAGAGAAGCTAAAGCATAGATGGGTCCTTGTGATAGAGTAAATGATTGAAGGTGTGCAGATTCCCCCTTCAGGGATTATCCAGTGTGGGGCTGATAGTGGGCAGGCGTGATAAGGCCTGTGGACGCAGCCAGTGATAAGACCTTCCATTAGAGGCTGCAGAGCTAAAGAGGCAGCAGAATCTTTTTTTTTTTTTTTTTGCACAGCACTGGTCCTAACCTGTCTGTCCCGGATCTCCCGGACTCTTGCCCTGGGACCACGATACCTATCGTGCCTGTCGATGGTGCCCAGGGAGCTGAGAACACACACTCATATTGGCACTTCTCAAATAGAAGCATGAATATTTGGTGTTCAGGTGCTGGTTTACTTCCCTCCAGCCACCCAAGACACTTTTCAAATGCCGACTTGCTAAGACATTTGAAAGAAACAGCCTTTTAATGGCTTGGATGTGTTTAATGCCTTATACAATTAGGAACCCAGGCAGTCACTACAATTAAAAGTTATTGTATGTCATAAAAGTAAGCTCAGTGTGAATCATTAGAAACAATTAAGGTTGTGACACCTTCAGTTCAGTATAATGTCTTAAATAAGAGCTAGCGAAGCTGCAGCCTTTCAAAGAGCCTCTTCGTCTGCCTTCTTCACACATTTGCAACATGAGGGAACCCCGTTTGTGTGTTTGCCAGAGCGCTCCGCACATACACAACTTTACATTTCATCTATGCAAAAAGAACACAAACACACCAAAGTCGGAGGAGCGGGGTGGGAGGATGGGAATTTAGTCCCCGGAGTATGAAGAAGCAGAAGAAAGACTCTGAACTCATTTTTAACGTGCATTTGTGTTTAATTTTGGCATAGCAGGGAACTGGGATAGTGTATACTTCCGCATCCAGGTTATGTAAACCGGTATTTCCCATGTGGCAAAGGAAATAGCCAGCAGGGATTCTTAGGATTCTGTGAGTTCCATGAATTCCAATATCTCTGTCTGGTGCCTGTGCCTCTGATCTGGGAGAATTAGCAACGACTCAAGGTGATGCTCACAAATGCGATGAATACTCCAACCCCCCCACATCTTGCTTTTCCCATATTTAGCTCCAAGTGTTTCCTTCCCTTTGGGGCCTAATGAGCTGGAAACCCTGGTTGTGATTGGCGGCCAGATGTGTCGTTGCAGCTGCCTGTGCGACAGCCTGGTGATGCAAATAGAGCCTGCTCGCATGGCTACTGCCTCATCAAAACTCCCCAAAGTCCCGCTCTGCAACAACACCAGTGTTTTCTCTGAGCTGTGCTGCATCAGAGCTGTGATCAATAGCAGCCTGTGTTACTGGTGTTACACGGACACCAGTGCTACCGTCTCTCACATCCACCATGGCTGACACAAAGCGAGAAAAAGAAATATGAAACAAGACGCTGGAGCCAATTAAGGTGTGGAAGCAACGAGATTCCGCCACTTCATTAAGAATTCAAAGACTGTGGAGACCAGAGTCACTTTGGGAACTGGGGAAGAGACACAAAACTGGTGAAACTGTGAAGAGAAAAGGTGAGAAAATGAAGGGGACGAGGAGGAGGACAGCAGACGGGTGTGAATAGAGGTGAGACAAAGGGGAAAGAAGCAGCGTGGTGCCAAACCGTGGGTGAAGGACACTATGAAGTGTGCCTTCTTCTAATGACTCCTACATCTGTTCAGCTATTATGCACGCTCTGCTGGGGCAGGGGTTGAAAATGAAGTGGGAACGTTTTGAGTCTCACCAGTCCCCGTTCCCAAAAACCTCAGAGTCGTTGATTGGGAGGATTTTGTCTTGTCTTCTCACATTATAACCCCTGAATCTGGGGTGGAGAGGCCCCATGACTGCTGCCGCATCTTTGTTTCCGCGTGCTAACATCACGTCGATACGAAATCCTTCATTTCATTGTGACGGCCTGACCTCCTTCCTGTCTCCTGTCTGTTCTGAGGATGCAGCTCTGGACACACTGGGGATTTTAATTTGTCAAAGTTTCACTCTGTGCGACTTTATTGGTCCCTTCTCCATCTGTCTTTGGCTACAATTCTCTATCTTTTGATATAAATTCATAAATTCACCCATTCATTGTGCAAAAATGCGAAACTCCACTTGCGCCCACTTCATGCCCTCTTTGACTTGAAGCCATCAGCCAAGGATGTACACAGGACCCTAAAATTACAGGGTGTGAATCGAGGTTGTACATGTGAAGAGACAGAGAGGAGCTATCAGAGCAGGAATAATTGTAGAAGCCGACGGGGAAGCGGGAAAGAATATGTTGTCCTCCTGAGTGGAGCGCCTTTCTCTCTCCAAAGAGGAGGGAGAAGTGTCACTGAGATACTGAGGGTTCATCTCGCCTGCCACCTGTATAGTAATTGTCCTCCATTCTGTCACCTGGATTACGCCAAGCGAGGACATGCAAATGAGGAGCTGAAAATTGGCTGCCTAAAAGTCAAGAGCGGGAAACATCAAAGTTTGTCAGGGTATGTGGAACCATTTCCATGACAAAAGCCAGATCAGAAATTGAACTGAAAGAGGTCTTTCCTGTTTCAGAGTTAATTAAGAAAGAACTTTCCACTAAAGCTGTCATGGATATTTACCTGGTAGTGCAGCAGCGTGTTGAGCCTCTTCCAGTCGTTTTCGATCTTGGTGGTGATGTCCTCGTCCTGCAGCACCACGCGAGCCATTCGCCCCTGACGCCATTCTGGGGACACAACCGTGCAGTCAAGTTACACTGAAGTGTGTACGGACTGATGCCACGTGTCTCGTTGACTTCGGAGTGGTTTGGGATCAGGGGCTGAAAACTGCGGGCTGGTAGAACCAAATAGGCAATCGTGCTTAAATAATGTCATCACGAAGCCAAACAAACTTCGAAAACGCCTCCTTTTACAACACATTTGCTTTTCAGTTAGCGCAACGCCATCCAACACGACTCCCAACGAGAGCTCTCCTCACACATTATCCAAATGAGTAGACATGGGCTGCCAGCGGATCCCGGCACACGCACTCCTCTCCCAGACTTGGATTGACGTGCATCTTAATTAAGCATTACCTACGAACAATTTCAAGAAGTATATGGAGGCAGCCTGCACGGTTTAATTGGTACTTGTGTTGTGGAAATGGCGTGCCATTAGCATACGCAGCAGTCGGCCCATCAGGGTCAGGAGGAAGAGACGAGCGCAGCAGACAAACGGGTGGAAAAAAGGTAAAATGAGAAAATCGCTTCCTTTCAAAGGAAAAAAAAAACAGGAAGCAGGGGAATGAGGTGGGGGGGGGCTTTAAGCAGTGATGGCGGAGAGCTGACAGCTCATTGAGGAGTAATGAAATGATAATAAGGGTGTTGATGAGGAGGTGGACAGCCATTGTGCCTCTCATGCTGGGAGCAATCATTGATTTTCCCCTCCGTTGACTGGCGTTTATTACTTTGCGTCTCTGCCAGGTAACCATATGATATTTCTACCGAACCTCCGCTCATGTACAATCACCGGAAACTGCAGCGATGCCACTGAAATAAATGCAAATTGCACCGATAAACGTATTTTAATGAATCCAATTAACGTTATCAAGACAAATGAATTTATTTTGGGGCCTCGCAAGCTGTTTTGTGATGTGTTAACCAGGCGTGCTGTACGAAATCGAACAAGAAGACGGGAAATAGACTGTGGGATGAGCTGGGTGATGCGGTGATCATCTGGTTTTTATGATGACTGAATCTCTGAGGCTGAGGTGTGTGTGCGAGAGCTGGCGCGTGTTGGCACCATACCGAGGTCCATGTCGACGGCCCGGGGCCTCTGGGAGTAGGGCATGTTCTTGTAAACAGCATCTAGGATCTTCTCCTTCACTTGTGTGATGGTGTCACAGTTCAGCACCTTTACTGGAATCTCTGGACTGTTTTCGTTGTCTGGATTCACACAGTTCAGGATCTGGGGGAGAAATTAAGGTCACATAAGCAACAGGAAGGACTCTGAGGCCTGAAATGCACCAGTGCTGCTTGGACCTGGGTCCAGGTTGAGGCTTTTCCCTCATTATAGGCTCCTCTGAGCATGGCAGGAGCTTTGAGAAAACCATTTCCACACTCACTGGCAACCCAAAATCTAATTTCACACCTTCGGCGGGACATCAATTTCCAGCTCTGCCGGAGTATTAGCACATAATGAGCCAAATTCCCAGCTTGAGCAATCAGGGCATTGTCATGTTACGCGCTGGCTGTGTAAGTGTGTTTGTATGTTGAGAGACTGGTGAGGTGTTTTCACAGTCACCCACCCTGATGTTGGACAAACACAGGACCCTGTGGGATCACCAGTTAATTTTCCTCTCATCTATGAAATCAGCAGCGAGAGGAAACGCTCCCAAACACAGCAGACACAGGTAGGGTATCTTAAAATGCTGCAAATAGCAGCCAAATTTAGAACGTTGCCTGGCTGCGCGAACAGCACGGCTCGGACGCAGGAGGAATCCGCACACGTGTCTGCTGAAAATTCAAACCTGACCTGATTTTAACCGCCAAATCTTTTGCTTGTGGATTATTTTTTTTCTCTCCTTTCTCTCGGGGTGTTGATTTATGTGGGATTAGCCATTTTTTTCCCTGGCAGGAGGAGGTTCTCCTGTGCCGCTCAGCACCGCCGCTCAGCCTTCTGCACAGCTCACAGAGTGTGACTTACCAAGGTTTTGTACTCGATCTGCTGTCGGATGAGCTTGTCCTCACTCAGGGAATAGCGGGCCTCACCGGTGATGGCGTCGATGGGCCCCTTCTCCATCTGCTGCTTGATGGCGCAGTACAGCATGAACAGAGGCTCCCCAGCACAATCCTGTCAACGTGCACGCAGACCCACACACTGACATGACACAAATCCACCCCAGCGAACACCTACAGCAGTGTCCGTGTTGTAAATGTTTGATATGGTGCCGAGTTTACAGATGAAACGGACAGAAAGAGAGCTCTGACTTTAGATCCCAAAACACTCGGTTTGAGAGCGGTTTGTGCCGCTCCGCGTTCTAACCTTGAGGAACTTGTGAAGGAGGAAGGCAAACCAGTTCGTCAGCATTTTCTCTGCCACCGACTCCGTTCTGAAATGACATGAAGTGAAGCAAAATGTTATTTAACCTTCATCACACCCAAAAGGTGAAACAATCCTGCATCGGAGCAATTCGATCTCGTCTTTAGTGCTTCCTTTTTTCTGTAGTTGATGGGATTTGATCCGACCTTGTTTATGTATGAATTTTACAGGAGTCGGATATCTGTTTTGTACCCGGCCTGCGTGATATTTTCTTTATGAGAGTGAGCAGTTTGTGTCCTTTCTGGTTCACTTAAAGTGAACTGACATTGAATGTGAAGCACTTTGGGGAGGTTTTCTAGTGATCTGTGGTCACAGCCAGTGAGCAAAACAGAGAAGAGAGGAGGCATCTGAGCGTGCACGGCTTGCAAGCGTGCGCGTGCTCAGACGGAATGCGAGTGTGACTGAATCGGTGCGCGCGCGCGTGGATGAACACGGCGGGGCGTCCGCAGCTGTGACAAGACTCAGCTGCTGAGAGAGACAAGTGCTGTCACGGCCAGGTAGCGCCTAATCGCAGCCGGGGCGACCTCCTCTCCTCTGCTCTCCGCTCTCGCTCCTCCTCTACCTTGTCTGCCTCTGACAGTCAATCACACTCGGAGGTACAGCTGGCGCCTGTGCTTGATTGGGCATGAAAACACACAAGCGTGCAGTGACCTCTCCGTTATTCCTGCCACGGACACGGGGAGCGCGTGTACAGCTTTTCAAATTCCTGCTAGCGTCCTGATTTGAATACCCGGGAAAACTGCCTCCTTTCCTGTCGTTCCAGGACTCCCATAGCTGCTCCACCCATCAATCAAAAGTTTCGTTGCCACGGCGAGGTGTCACACTGACCAAGACGGCTTGTCGCTGTCACGCAGCTGCAAACGATCCCAACCAGCCAGTTGGCACGTGTGTGTGTTTCCGATCCAAACGGCAATATGGGGAAAAACGGCCCCTTTAATGTGACATCAAATGACAGTCATTACCCTGACGTGTGCGATGAAGAGGACTTACAACCACCAGCCTGTGATGAACTGGGGATTAGTAGCAGTCAAAGCAGCCAGGTATTAAAAACAAACCAATGAGCTTCCTTCTCCTCAGAGCCAAATAGCACCAGGGATGATTATACCTATTCAAGCCCTGAATGGACCTAAAGGGAGATTAGGACTATTACAGAGATAATTGCGTTAAGTCATATTTGAGGGTTATGAGGAAGCGTCTGGGGGTGAAGCGTGAGCCACGGGTGGTTACAGCAGCTCATGCTTTATTTGCAGAGAGGAGAAAAGGTGTCGGTTATTCCGCCTGGATCATTAAAGAGAGTGAGACGCATCTCGTGTGAAGCCGAGGTTCTGTTTGTTGTGATGCGAATGAAGCTGCTGTCCAGGATCGAGTGATTGCAGAGCTGAGAGCCAGGCGGAGCGCGGGGCTCCCATTACGGAATACTTAAACTCGCTCTCCGCAATACAGCGCCAACATAAACTGTGTTTCACGTCCCTTCGTTTCAACTACTTCCACTCACCATGAAATATTTCTGTGCCCGATTCATGTCAGTGTTTATCAATCTGCTCATTCATTTCTTTTTTATAAGTTTGGCCAAAGCCGTTTTGCTCTCTCCCGTGCTCTTCGCCACATCCAGAGGGCAGAACACTGAAGTGACGCTAACATTTGAAATGTGCATTTATTCAAAAGGACAGATATTCATGCACACAAGAAACTGTGCTATCCTTTACTTTCATTTTGATTTTTGATGATTTGTAGGACAATATCCGAAATCCCTCTGAAATTGGCCTCCTTCCTCTAAAAAAACTTCCTCTCTTTGCACCCCTCCCTGCCTGTGTGTGTTAGAAGTTAATGGAACCTATTAAGCATTTTAATAAGCTCAGCAAGTCCCAAAGAAGGAAGTCAAATAAAGCCTTTTTTTTGTGGCGCCTGTGCCGACTCCCCCGTAATATCTCTCCTTCTGAATGCTTTCCTTTTTGTCCTCCCACTCATCTGACTCCCCTCCCGTCTTTCTATTAATTGAGTTTCATTAATGAACATCAGCAGTTCATTATCCCACATACTGTTTAAGAGGGGCTTCATCTCTCGTCTGCTAATGGCAGCCGGGGCGTGGGGTGGGTGGGGTGGTGGGCTATATTAGCAGGCAGCGGAATGTCTTTCAACAAAACTAATGCCAAACACAATACTTGCTCTCTTAATAGCCCTGTACTCCTTTGCTCTGCATGGGCGGAAATCTCATTACAAAAATGCTGAGGAGAAAAATAATACAAGATTGAAAAGTCTCAAGGTGATAGAGGCAATGTTCTGTGATTCCATTAAAAGAGCATTACAGAGAAGGGAGGAGGAGGAGAACGGCTGCGAAGAAACCCACGAAGATGGAGAGAATAACACATTAACTTTAATGCGCGGGAATATTTCAGCGGTGATCATCTAAAAGCATCGGAGTTTAAATACCGGACAACAGGGACGGTTCAGAGGAGCGTCGGAGAGGGAAAAGGTGGGATATTTCTAATGCTGCAGAATGACAGCAGCATCGGTTTCAGTCAGCACGCCGAAGAGCGAAGGAATCAAACATGCTGCCGCAGCTTTCAGAAAGCTTTTAGGTGTGGGGGGGGGGTGGGGGGTGGAAGTGTCTGTGAGCTGAGAGCTTTCTCTATCAAGACAAAGAAAGCAGAAGAAATTTCAAATCTTTCAATACCAAATTGAAAATAGTTCCTTTCAAAAAGCAGCCACACAAGAGGAAGAGTGCTTCCGTTCCTCCAGCTGGCCGAGGATATTATGGCTTCACATGCACGCGTTTGGTTTCAACATGCTTGAGTAATAGACACTGAAAAGAGCTCCAGCATTTAAGAGGAGGCATGAAGAGACGGTCTGCTTCACGCCCAGACTGGCCGCTGGCGCTTCAATTCATCAGGACCATCATTATCCTCGGAGAGAACCTGCGGTGAGGCGCTGAGTTTACCTGCACCCCCAGAAACAATCATGTGCTTTCCATTAATCTGCCATCAGGCTTTTCCAGAGACTGAGTGGAATACATCCTAATCAGATACGAGCAGACACTCACAGTACAACCAGCATCCAGAGGTTTCATGTGCTGGACACACCTTTTACAACTTCTACCTGAGAACTCCACTCCCCCCCCCCCACCTTCCCCCGGTAGCTGTAGAACAGTCGCTGATGTGTGATCATGATACGAGCTCAACGGTGCTTAAAAATGGGGGACAGTGAGTGCGGGAGAGCAAAGCATGATGGAAGTCTGCACATATACGGTGGGAGGCAGCGAGGCGCCGCTCATGTTAACGAGAAAAGAAGTTTCCATTTTCATTCCTGAGAGTTTCTCAGTGGAAAACATCCAGAAGCTCCATTAGAGTTTGATGAATTAATCCGCCCATTAATTTTCTGACATCCAGACACACGAGATGTGGCACTGCATGTTTTCCAATAAAAGAAAGCGGCCAGAGGCTCGGCGCCGGACTGGACGCCATTCACCTCCCAGCTTAAATCACATTTAAATTCAGTGACTTCCTGAGTCGTTTCCTGAGCTGAATAGAGTGGCTTTGACCTAAGATTAGTCTTAATCTCGAAGCAAACATAAAATAAATCTACATTTTAAGAGGAGGATGTTAAAATGTTGAAACAGCCGGAGTCTAACACAGGTAGAAGAGGTAGTTCTGGGAAGAGTCTTTTTAGGATGATCTGGAGCGGAGAACATTTCAGGCTTTCCATCATGTGCTCCCTCACAAGAACAGAGTTTGTGGCTATAAGCATTTCATTTAAAAAGGATTATTGGTGCAGAAATTGTCCTTTTCTCATTTGTTTGTAGCAAACGGCGGCTTTGGACAGGTTGGAAAATGCTCCGAGTCAGTTAAAGCTTTGTTGGATTTGGTCTGCCTGTGGCTTCAGCAGTAACAAGACACCTTTACGCTCCCACAAACATCCATTTGAATCTCTTGTATATTAAATTTTGATTGGAACTGCAGGCCTCTGAGGGACCATGAGCACAACATAGTAAGATACCCTGACAGATGGAACTATTTTCATTCCGTTTGTGTGACTGCGGTTCTAAAAGGTCCAGAATTTAACTGGTGGAAATAATTTTCTCACGAACTTGGTCATTCAAAAGAAGGTGGAGGAAGCGAGAAAAGCTCTTTGGTATGACTCAAACATGTCTTGGGATGCACTTTCCATCCACTGTAATATAAATGAGAACAAGGAAGAGTGTTGGAGTGACCTGGAGGTGATTCTGGATGTCAGCTCTTTCTCCTGCATGTGAGCTCGGACTGGGGACCAGAACCTCACCAATAATTCATACGGAACACATCCAAAGTGACACACAGTCGCAATGTAGCAGTGCACGTGGTGTTTGCTGCACGTCTGCATCATGTGGCAGGGCACACACGGCTTTTGTTCGGCAACGCACCATGAAGTTTACTTATTACACACATATTAGAATTAGCTGAGGGGAGCTGACAGAAATACAGAAAACAAAAATGCTAACAGACGACAGCCCTGCAGCATCACCGTGCCAAACACAAACACAATTACCAGAGATGAGCTCAATTTGAGTATCATTACAGGTGAGTGTCTGTGCGTGTGTGCGCGTGCACGTGTGTGTGTGTGCGTGCCAGAGGGAGAGATTCAGCAGGATGTCCTGACTGTAATTGCACGAATGAAAGGAAAAAAAGGGAAAAAAGCCAAGTAAAACTATCAAAACCCTTCAACTATTCTCAAAAACGGGGAATTAAATGTAAAAAAACAACAGGCTGTTTACGCCTGCAGGGTGAGCAGCATGACCTGAGGACTGCACACCACTGTGTTCCTAATAACAGAAGATAATGAACCCTTGGAGGTGGTTTAAAGGGCCCTGCTGTCGATGAAATAATGGCTTAATACAAGTTTGATGCGGCGTTGCCTTAGTCGGCGTCTGTCTTTTAGCCTTTTTCTCTGCGTGCTTTTGTTCAAAAGGTTTTCTGTCTGGCGGTTATTTATGCTAACGGTGGAAGAAATGCCAGGCACACTGGTTAATGAAGAGCTACTTTGCATGACATTTGCTTTTGTCCCGTCGTTCCTGTGTCACGTTTTGCTTGTCTCTTCTCTCCAGCTCCGTCCTCTTACCGTTTAGGGGACGTGCTGCTTATGCTAACCGGCCTGCGCTCCAGTCGCTGATCAGGGCGGACGCCTGTAAAAACGCGCTACTGCCGCAGATTCGCCAGAGCTGAAGCCTGAGTGAGGCTTCAGTTTGCGTTACTGACAAATGTGAGAAGAATCCGACTGATTGCACGTGTTTTTCCTAGAACCCTTGGAAAGGAATCCCAATCCTCTGTCCTGAGCTAGCGAAGCAGCTGAGGACACTTGGGCGAGGATCTCACAGGTATTTAAAGTTTAAGCACATCACCTCAGCTCCCCCGGAAAACAATATACACGGGAGACAGAGAGAGGGAAAAGAAGCGGTTAAGCTGAACCACTTCTGAATGTTTTATAAGCAGCCTGGCGTCTGGAGGATAAGGGAGACTGACACTGGCATTGAGAGAGACCGAGGCAGAGACAAAGCAAGCGCGAATGTGGAATTATGCATAGAATCCAGGGGTTTCTCCTGCAGTGGGAAGAGCACGGCATCCGGCAGCACCACACTTGTTATGCGCTTTAGCTTGTGAGGCAGCATCTCGCTCAGAACGCATCACCCACCAAGAAAAGAGCTCTGGACCGATCACCAATCATCACAGACTACGAGCGATCTGCTCCACCACCAGTGCTGCAGGATTACTGATCAAGCCCTTGTTGCCCCGGGTTACCTGCGCAGCAGCAGTTTGGGGTGGTTCTTGCTCGCCAGGTTACGGTCGATGAGGTCCGACAGCAGGTGTTTCAGCACGTCGGTGGCGTACTCCAACCGCCCTTGCAAGGCCGTCATGATGAGAGAGGCCACGTTGCCGCGGTCCCTCATGGAGAAGGAGCGCTGCATCTCCAGGGTTCGTATGAAGGTGAGCAGGAAGACTTTGTTGTTGATGAGCTGACCAAACACCTTCAGAGCCTTCTCCACGTTCTGCTGGCCATTTCCGGGAACCTGAACAAAAAGAGGCTGAATGAGTCCTGCAACAAGCCCACAAAGATAGTTTACTTCCATCCAGACCCCTTTTTCTCTGTTCAGGGCATAAAGCTTTCTCCGGCGAGCAGCTCAGGTTTCATCACAGACAAACGAAGATTCCCACCATAACAAAAGATCTTAATCAATTATTGACCCAAGTCAGCGCAGCGCCCCGAGTTAGCCGCCATTTTGCCCTCGCTCATAGTTCAGAAGGTAAGATGCTGAGAAGTTCAGATATCCAAACTGGGCTGTAAAGTACAACTTAATCTGTCAGAACCGCCCAACAAGACCTGGACAACCAATTTGTGTCTACATCATGATCTCTTATTTTACCTCTGACAGAGCTCATAGCTAGCAGGATAACCCCAATACGGCGCAGCTCTGAGCTCCCGAAGAGGAGCAGAAAGTGTTAACTAACCAGTTTTGTCTCAGCTGAAGAAGCCACAGGCTTGCCTGAGGATTAGGAATTACTCAGTTCATTACTCCTGATACTGCAGCCACTGGTGGGTGAAATAGCCATGTGCTGGGACCCTGTTTGCTAAGCAGGAACTGTATAAGTTGTATGTACAACAGAGTATGCAGCTCAGCACGGGGTGATGTATGTGTGGACATGTGCTCGTGAGAGCAGAAGGTAGAAGGGGACACTGATATCCTTCCCAGTGATGCCCTGCAGGGACAGCAGTGAGGACAGGGTGACTTTACCACTCACTCCCTTTTTTCCTGTGTGACTTTCGTCTACCCTTTCCCTTTTACCTGGATTCTTTCATTTGTCTCCTTTTGCTCTCCCTTCTTACCTCCAGCTCTCTGAGGACGGGGTGGTCATCGATGCCAGGGAAGAGGACTCTCATCGCGTACGTCCTGTAGTCCAAATAAGGGATCCCAGCTCTGTCCAGGTCACTGGTGAGCTCATTGATGTCGGTCTGCAGCTCAGCAAAAGCTGGAAGAAAAAGAGGACAAGAAGGACAAAACCTTGAGACATGAATTAGAATAAAACATATTTTGATCCCCAAGGACTGAAAACATGAAATCTTCTCATCTTCATGGTGTTTACTGTCCTGCCGTGATGAAGCAGACAGCAAAAGCACGAGAAAAACTCCATGTTAGACACACACACGCACGCACATGCACGCGCACACACACACACACTTTTTATCTACCAGACAGTAAATTGGCTCTTGCTAAGACCCTTTAGAGCGAGTGTGAGGTTGCAGGTGAGCACTCGTTAATTGGCTCCATCCTGACTGACTCCTGTTCAAGCCCTCGGCTCTGCTGAACTGCGGTGTGGCCCTGGGGGAGCCTCCACCTCCCCACCATCTCCAGCCTATCACATGAGCAGCAGTCGTCTCTACACACTTTCTTTAAATCCACCAGTCTCCTACCAGTCTCGGCCCTCACCTCCCGGCCCTTGGCCCCCTGCGGCACACGGGTCTACACGCAACATATGGGTTCACGGGTACACACCGAATGTATACACTCTGGAGGTGGGAAACCTGGTTATCCATCTAAATCCATCCTGTGGGGCATGACTCTCCTGGCCACTGCTAATGGTTGAAATATTAATCTTCTCCTCCCCACAGGCTTCCAAAGTGTGACGAGTTTTCTTGTCTGGCTGCAGAATATGTCTACCGGCCTTTCTGTCCGTCAATTTGCCGCTCTGGAAGTTTCTTTTTGTGCAAACAGCTATTTTTTTTTAGGTTAACCTAAACTAGCCAACATGCTTGAGTCTCATCTGTACTGTGTAAAGCTTTGCTAATTGCAAATGAGCAGTAAGACTGGGAACAACTCGAGGTCAACTTCATACGAAGCACCTAAAAGTCCCCATTATTTGCCTCCGCAGACCCAAAATCCACCCACACAGATACAACGGATTTCCTTCTCAGCCTCAGATCGTAGAATTACCCCTGCAGTTATGATTATAAGAAACTGTAAAATGCATGAAGCGGGTCTCTCTAAGGAAGAAGGCTGAGGTTA
This sequence comes from Takifugu flavidus, assembly GCF_003711565.1. Lineage (NCBI taxonomy): Eukaryota > Metazoa > Chordata > Actinopteri > Tetraodontiformes > Tetraodontidae > Takifugu > Takifugu flavidus. Next base: position 14,541,884 of record NC_079527.1, on the reverse strand, counting down.
TTCTGCTGAGAAATTCATGTGTGTCGTTGTGCACTCATCGCGTCGACCAGAAAGCTGCAGCGGACCCCAGCGAGATGGGTCACGTGTGGGGTTAACTGACTTGTTTAGTGATAGATGGGCTCACCAGAAGGACTAGATGACCCAGATTACATTTTCCCCCAATGTTTTATTTAATGTTCACATTTATTAAGTGAAATACATCTCTGAATGCACGTTTATGTCTGGTGTTTCGGATAATAAGGCGCTCATCAACCGTGTTGTAACGCAGTTAGAGGGGACACAGCCTCTCTAATGAGTGCGGGTTACCCCGACAGAACATTTGAATTATCCCGTCATTTCAACAAATGCACACAAAGCCTCGCTGTACTTTACAAACACGAACCTTCTTTGCACTCGAGGGCGACTCGCGACTCCAAGTTGTCCATTTGCATCTGCAGGCGCTTCAAGGTGAGGTCGTTCTCGCGTGACTTCCGCTTGTAGGCGATGAGCACGAGGATGACGATGATGAGAAGGAGGCCTCCACCGGCAGCGATGCTCACGATGGCTGGAAGCGTCAGTAGGCTGTCGGACATGATGTGGACAGCACCGGGAGAGATGTGGAGACCCCCGACCTGGACCTGCGGACAGTCCCGACTTTCTGTTATAATGAGTCAGAGGGTGGTGCATCCTCTCCTGACCTAGCAGTTTAAATGTGTGATGAGTTTCTAGACCAGAGGGCAGGGTTCCCCTAAAACACAGGTCTTGATGTGATAAAGCTGCAAGACTTTAAGCTCTGCTCTCAATAAGTGGAGAGGCAACGTAATATCACTGCAGTGGGTACTGGCAGAACCTTTGGACAGCTAGCGCACACTCATGCTGCTCTCCCCGTGACCCATTTACTTCAGCTGAATGAACAATGACAGGAGCACGAATAATAGAGCTGAAAGGCCAACCATCACGACAAAGTATGAAATGCTGGGATCAAGAGAAAGAGACAAAGTCTGAACAATAGACGCCGTGATCTCCGACTGACCATGACTTTATACTGTCCAGTGAGGTTGGGTGGCTCGCACAGCAGCTGGCTCTCGGACACAGTGACGGAGCAGGGAGTCTCTCCGATCAGAACTGTGTAGTTGAGCCTCACCCCTCCTGGCGCCGGGGGGACCAGGTTTCTACCCTGTGGGCACATACAGATGGGCGGCAGGGTGCAAAATTAGGAGAAAAACTCACACACAAAAGAAAATGGCCCCATGAAGAGCGGCGATTCCCCCAACCGACGATCACCGGTGTGTCTCCTAAATACACGGAGAATTAGCTCTCTAGGTTTGCACACAGCTGCGGCTAAATGTGACTTCACACTGTGATCAATCAAGGCAAAACAGCACAATCACAATAGACAATCCTCCCAGGAATTCAACCTTTAGCATTCTCAAAGTGGTTTTCAAAACACCAGTGGAAGCATGTAATGACGTTAAATTAGCCCTCGATGACCATGTATGAGGGTCTGACGTGGATATGTGAGGGTGCCGTTAGAGGGGCCGTTAAATTAAGGCTTTGATGCATGTGGTCTGTGCTTCCTTTACCTTGAGAATGATGGGCGAGCCTGGTTTTTGTTCCAGGACGCCGGAGCTGCTGAGGGGCTCAAAGTAAGGATTGGGGTAGTAGAGGAGGTTGGTGTTGTTGTAGACCAGCAGGGCCTGGACGTTGTTGAAGATGAAGCCAAACTCGTCTGCGTGCTTCACTGTGTCCAAGCCTGGATGGTACTCGACCATCAGGGAGGGGGCGAAGCAGCTCATACTGGTCATGTTCAACACTTTACAAACCTGGAGAGGATGAAGAAAGAGATGAAGAGGGGAAGACGTGAGAGAAGAGCTACGCTCAGCCTGTGACTGCCTGGAATCAAAGAAGACACAGGAAGTTCAGACGTTGTTCTGACGTTTATTTCCTCTGTTTCAGAAAGAAACGACACCTCTTTTCAGATTCATGTATTCTAAAAAGCTGCAGAGATATTAAACGGTATCTAGGGTGCAATCCTGAACCCTGCATAAAGGTTGGAGCCTAATAATTGGTGCAGAAATGTTCTCGCTCTTTCACAGAAAAGGATTTATTCTGTCATGAAGTTGGCCTTTGCTGGAGCAGAAGCTCCGCTACCATTCAGAAAACAAACTGCTGCTGCTGAGCAGCACTGCGGGGCACAGCTACGAAAACAGAAAATGGAGGCCGAGCTCCTCCGTCTCCTCAGCTACGGCTCCTTTCTTTATTATTCCTCTGCTTTTCCTAGGTGAGAGAGCATCCTCCGTCCATTCACCCCACCTCTAGACACACACAGGAGGGGGAGTATTGAAGGTTTTTCTCGACTCTCCCTCCCTCCCAGTTCTTTCTCTCTGGGGAAGAAACTTAATTAGTGGTAAATATCATCAAACCTGGCAAACGCGGCGACTACCACGCCCCCCGCCTGTTGTCTGCTGCCTGGGATCAAGTCAGGGAGATCGATGCAAACTCATTCTGTGGTCGGCTACACCAATTCTATTTTGCCAGCATGGGTGCACAGCGAGCTGAGGCACGTTTACAGCAGTTGGAAAGTCCTAGCAAACCTCACACCTCCATCAGGCCTATCGAATGGGAAACTCCAAACATGGGTACAAAAATTACCGCCAACTTTTTATTTACAGTCAAACAGAATTCATTTTAATTAACGGTGTGTTTTGAAATGATTTAAAATAATGAAAAGCTGCGAACTCAGAAGCTCAGTCAAGGGAGTAAACAAGTAAACACGTATATGATTTGATCAAAAGCGCTGACAGTTAATTTCCTGTGATGTCGATGATGATTAATTGGCTAATTATTACAGAGCTTCGTGGCTTAACAGCTGGCTGCTGGTTAGTTAATGATTGGGTTTTCTTTCTGTGAAATCCAGGCTAACGGGGAAGCAAATGGGATTTATCAGAACACAACTGTCGACCACAGAAGTCAGGCTTTTTCCTTTTAGAATTGATACGTTTCTCATTCTTTGGAATTTGCACACATTAGAAGAGCAGAGCAGATGCATCCCTGATCATTCCGCTGCTTTAAACTCGAGAAGAGCGACAGAGCAACGAACTGTTCTAAAATTCCCATAAAATTCCAACAATATCCAGTAAAACCAGGTGATAACGGAGGCTTGATCTCCTGCCCCTGATTAATCACAGCGGGAACAAACAGGAGATCCTTCCATCCACAAAGGTCTCTCGTGGCTTCATTACGCGAGCGTGAAATGATTTAAGGAATGAAAGAACTGAAGTCAGGGCTGACACGAGTCGCCCGGACCGGCCTCGCCACGCTCACGTTGCCACGGTCTTTGGCGAGTCCACTCCTGCCCCGACTACCTTCTGGTCTTTCCATCGAGGGACGCTAGCGTCTCCACTTCTCTTTCCTCCTGTCGTTTAAAGGCTTTGCTTTACGCTCTCACGTAGGCTGCTTTAATGGAAACACGGCCGCGCCTGTTGTCGTGTGTCGATTCAAAGCCATGAATGATTGTGATGGTTCAATGAAGCATTGTGTGTAAGCTAAAGCAGCCGCGGCTTTCAGGTAGGCGGGAAATGACTTGTCTGCCTTTTTTAGGAAAGCATATCAGACACTTTCTATGATTGTATACGGCTAAAATGGATTTACAAGGATTACTGGCTTAACAAATATTCTGCGTCACATTTTTGTTCCGCAGCAGTACAGCCATGACATCACCCTGCTACCATTCCAAACTGAGCGTGTGTTTCACTCTCTTGCATGTGAAAATGAGAACAAAATTCTGCATATTGCCAAATACAGGATCTCCAACAGCACCTCCACATCACACGAGGAAAGAAGGTCCACACTGTTCAGCCATGATAAAGGGAATAAAGGTCAGCAGATATAGGAAATAATTGGAACCTTGGCCTCATATGTCTTCTTCTCGAGTGTTGGAAGGAACCACGGTGTTTTAAGGCGCTAACACTCCAAGCCCTCTGGCTGAATACATTACCATGATCTACAGCCTACTCATGCATTCAAAGGTCTCTGGCCAGGGATGTGTTGAGGCAGGCAGGGAAGGAGAGATAGGGTGGACTAGTTGTGCAGATGAGCGTAGGAAAAATGCGAAAGGTTGCAGAGTCAAAGGTCATTCGGAGGCTGACATTCAATAGCCGTTCCTGTTACTCCTACACCGTCTGTTTCCCACTAACTCCCGGTGCCAGATTTAATTCTAACTTTGGCCCGGGTCCATCCACCAATGATCTGTGTGATATTTAATCGCAGCAAATGCAGCCAGTCGTCCCTCCGAGTTAAAAATCGACTGTACGAACTGCCTTCTCTCTGGTTTTAAAGCCAGCAGAAGCTACTCGTGTGGACTGTAGGTGCTGCTCATGATTTAATGAACCTCTCAAGATGATAAAACTACTGACATTTCTGGCATCTTATTGCACCTGGATACGGCCGAGAGTAGAAAGTTATTACAATGATGTTACCCATATGAACAACTACCACTGTTTATGGTGATCAGTGCTTCCTGGACCTCTACACAACCAGCCAGAGGGGACCTGGAGCGCTCAGGTTCCAGTTAATAACACGCGCGAGGATATTATGGCTCCGAGGCTCGACGCAACAGGCCTCAATAATGGCATAATTCAGCTGGAAGTAAGAGGAAAATGGTTGTCAACCACAAGTTCCACATCCTGGTTCTGATGCTCATTTATGGGCATTTCTGTACTTTATCCATAAACGAATAGTCTTCATTGACTTGACGGGCACGCGGCTGCCAATGATGGACAGATCCTGACATTCAGCTCAATCATCTTAAATGCGGCGAGTACGTTAAAGGGAATCTGTCTGGGTCTGCGAAACCATCAGGAGCCGGACAATAACCCTTTTAGCTCCAATCGAGATTATGATAAATGTTTCGCCCATGAATCCCCTGACAGGAACAGAGCATTTTACAAAGAAAATTGTCTTTTTCACCTCTCCTGGTTTCTTTGTGAATCCATACAAGTGACATGAGTGAGAGGGAAGCAATTTAGAGGGAGACAGGTGATCATTTGAAAGACGGCAGTTTTTATTGCTGCCGCCTGCTCTCGTGTTTGCCTTCTTCCAGTAACAGAAAGGGAAAAGGATCCAGGATGGGGGTGAGGCCGGGATGAGGGACGGGTAGCCGTAACCTTAGCATTTAAGAGAAATTCATTTTCTCTGCCTACAGAATCCAATCAAATTTATAATATGGGCTTCTTTTGAGGCGTGTGAGTGAGCAGAGTTGAAAGAAATTGACAGGGTAAAAACTCTCTTTCAAGCTGACAAATCAGATATTGCAGCAGCCACACGAGGATGAATCAAATCCCATTCCACCGGGTCTCCAGGAGCTGCTCACCTTCTCCTCTCTAAACATAAAAAAGCTCACATTTGGATTACATGTTTAATTGCTAGGCTTCGTATAACCTTTTGAGGAAAGCACATTCTGAAGTGAGGAAAGGCGGCAGGCAGAGCTGCAATTTTGCCTGAACCAACATTTGCTCAGCCAGTCAGACATTTTCAGCCTATTCACGTTATTGGGAGGACGGGCACGAACGTCTGGACGAATCTGCGTATCCTGTCACACGTGACATTTAAGTACCTTGTGTATGCATGCGTAAGCAGCATCCACCTGTCCGGAGTCGGTATAAATAAAGCATGAGTTTGATGCTACACTGCTGTAGTGGGGATACAAAATGGGGCCAAATGTGCCCGATTGTGTAGCGCTCCGCAGCAAACGTGCGCCGTGTGTAAACGCAGCCAGATTTGCTTTGTTGGTTCTGGGTTCACCCCCGCGTCTTGTGTTTTCTTTTTATATCACATTTAACCTCATTTAAATCTTTGTTCCCCTCTTTTCTTTGGCCCATTGTGACTGAACTTGGGTTTAAAAGAAAAAAAAAAACACAACTCAAGCTACTAAGCTTATTTTTGATCATGCAAAGACACTATTTGTCCCCCGAGCAGCTCCTCAGGCGTGTGCACTTGGCACGGACAGGATTCCTTCTCCGGCCTTTCTCTCCTCGCATCCTCTCGTGCCGTCTATGCTTCTCCCTCCCATTTCCTCCACTGGTCTGATCTCCCCACCTTTCCCCAGACCACAGAGAGGAAATCCCATCCTCTTAATTAAACACGGAGCTCCGGGACAGAGGCTCAGATGCAGTTTGTAATGATTTCCTGCAGCCCAGACTTTGATTATACAAGTGCTCTTTATGCTGACCAGAGACTTCTGACCAAAGTTAATCTTCCATTGAAACCCATTAGGACCCCCCCACTGATCACGTACACCGACTTCTCACTCCCCAAATGACCACCTCTACCAACCTCCTGCAAAGCTGTCTGCTTATAAAGTCATTTTGAGAGCGGATGATGCTGGTGTAGAAATTGTGTATGTAGAATGTGGTTTAGCAGGTCGAGTGGATGCAGCTGAGATTTAGCTTCCGGAAAAGTCTGTCTAAACTCTTGAGAAAATAATGAATACCTTCAGCTGGCTGCATTATTCAAATGCTTGTTGGAGTGCTTGAGATAACTCAACTCAAGTGGAATTCAGGTAAGCACAGAAGGCCGGAGAGGTGTTAGGAGAGATAATAACTCTTTTTACCCAGGCGGAGCAGCACTGCTGTGGCTTTTAATGGCTTTTATGACAGCACTTGGTTATTAATGAATTAAGAAAGCAGAGTTTTCTTACATTGACGGACTCCCGGCCAGCATATTTAACCCGGATCCTCGGCTCCTGGACCACATCCAGATTCGTCCCTGTCACCAGCAGAGGGGTGTGGCCACTGTGGGGGGGGGCAGAAACTTTATTGCACAGGTTTGAATTATTCCAGCAAATCTTAAAAAATGTAAGACTTCAAATGCAAATGAGGATCAAACGTCAGCAGGTCCAACACCTCTTTAGAATGCTGACTTCATTGGGAAAGAAGCACTTCAAACCAGACTTTCACCCTTTCTTTTGCGAGATAACGGCCTTTGAGTGGTGGCTGCTTCAAGATGCTTCTTAACTGACTTGTTTGCTGAAAGCAACTGATGTGGACCGGGATCTAGAACAGGCAGAGGTTGGTGTGCATCCCATAAAACTTAACTAGATGAATGAAGAGAACAGGAGAGGGAGTGCTGGATGTGGGGCTCTTCTTCAGCTATTTGGGCTGATGGTTGTTATTTGTGTTGTCAGGGCGGCACGCTGAAAGAACATACAGGACCACGTAGGAACAGACAGAATTAGAACTGTCAAACTGGAGCATTTCCTCTGCTTCTTCATCTGTGAGAGCCAATCTGACACCATTCCTCATCCTTATCTCTCCATGTTCCCTCCATCTTTCCCTCAGCGCTACCACTCAACACTGTCCCGTGCACTCCGTCTGCAAGCCTCAGCCATCTGCTGTGGTCTCACACCTCTGGCAGCACATTGTTCAGCAAAGCCTCAGCTCCATCTTCATCCTTTACCCCCTTTAATTAGCGCTGTATAGAGCAGGAGGGTCCATCAGCCAGGAGCGCTCTACAGATGGATCAACATCAAATTCGAAAAGGATTCTCAGACTCAACACTATCCGAGCGCTGCAATCGGCAAACTCTGCCACTTCTATCAGATCCAGACTAATTGGAAGAGAAGCTAACATTAATTGAATGTGCAGTATTGACCCGTGTCGGCTTTGCCGGCTCGGGCGGGTTGGGACTGTTCGACTGGAGGAGAAGAAGGTCACACATACACCTCAGAATTCCGATTGACCCTCCTATAAGTCAAGTGTTTTACATCCTGTTCTCTTCTGAGTTTGTTGCTTCTCCCTCAACACAGAAATTCAGCTTCGACTTCGCCTAAACAAACGGATCCGTAGACGATCTGATTTATATCTGGGTTGGATGAATCGTTGGCCGTCATCTCGTGTCACGTTTGAGAATTCCGCCGTATTGATGGCACACGCTAGGCCTGCTGGGCTCGGCGGAGGCCGGACTCATTCGGGTTTACCTGGCGATGCTCCAGTCTGGGTCAATGCGCTGAACGGTTGGATCCTCAATGTAGTCGAAGGTGAGGCTCTCCCTGATCTGGGCACGGTCCACGCTCACGCTGATCTGCACGGGTCCCACTCCAGACAGGGAGGGGGCGGAGTAGCACACGATCTCTGTCATGGTCCGTCTAAAGGGGAGAGGGAGAGTTATTCACTCAGCACTGTGGAAATTTTAAGATCTAATTTTTATATGAGCGCACGAGTTGAACGTCCTCTTTAATCACAAGCATTTGTGCTCCACCCCTCTTTCTCTCCTTGGTTCCATGTTCCTGTCCACCCTCTTTTTCCAAACTCATTAACAGAGGAGAGGATGATTGAACGTCTCCCATCCTCACCTCACCATGCCAGGCACAAACCAGTAATTAGCCCCATCTCTCATCAAAGCTGTCTCGACTCCTCAACCTTACAAGATCACATTTAGACGACTGTGGCAGGCTGATACTGAGATGCCTGCAACACCTACCACTCAGAGAGAAACTGGGAGTGGGAGAAAAGAGGATTAAAAGCAACAGAAAAAACGGACTGGATGGAAATGAAGGAAAATCAATAAGAGTGCCAGGATTTCCAGGAGCTATTATTACAGTTTGATGCAGTAGGTCATCAAAACCTTATTAAAATTTACATACGTATCTGACACAGAGAGAAAAGGCTTTCCCCTGGGGGAAATCACATAATAGCAAGAGAAAATGTACAAGAGAGCATGAATGCAGGAGCGTTTACACAGACTAATCCACATTATCTCTGAGGCAAGCGGTGTTGTTTTGATTCCTTTTTTAATTTGATGCATCCCATATATCTACACAGACGGTGACGGATGCTGTCATTTAGTCGTCCAGGCCTCGTGCACCTTCGCACAGATATTTTTGGAGGTGCCAACATGACAGAAATTCACATTCCATTTTTAAAAAAAAGATCATTACAGGACGGCATCTCACCCGAAGAACTCGCAGGTTTGGTTTCCGAACAGGACGGTGACGGCGCTGCCAGCACCCAGGTTCTCTCCCATTATGGTGACTTTGGTGCCCCCAGACTCTGGGCCCCGACTGGGGGACAAACCTGTGACTGTGGGCGTCTAAACCCAGACGCAGAGAAACAGAGGTTACGAGTCCGTGAGAATGATGCAGAGGAAACCAGACAAATGGCGGATTAAAAAAAGAACATGTTTGTCAGAAAAGTGCATTTGTGTTTTAAGCTCCCATGTTTTGCTTCTTATCCCCAGAAAATTATACTCATCCTGATGGCAACGTGGCACAAAGCCGGTGGCTTCTGTCCCTGAGAGATCCTCCCCTGTGTCGCACGAACACACTACGGGCTTGTGTCTGAGCGACGCTTTTTAAAGACCGTCTGAAAATAACTAGTGTTTTCAGCTGGGGGCAGCTAGGCCGCCATCAAGCTAACAGATGGAGAAATATCCCAGCGACAGTCTGTCAAAGAGAGAAACGCACGCGGACAGGGAAAAGCGCAGCCGCCCCTGCGTTGCGCAAGATGCAACAACTATTTAAACACAACTTACTGTGTCACGCAATGTCATTTTCACAACCCCTGGCTTATTGCTCGCACATTAACGCCGTCACTGGAAAACACTCGCGCCGTAATGCATTGTTATTTTTTCCGGGAGCGATCTGTCTCTCGTGCCGTTTTCCAGCTCCAACGTATTGAAGAAGGAATTCCACCGCAACAAAGAGCAACAGATCCAAGAAAGGGAGCAAGAGCAGCCGAGACACCAGGAAGGTCACAGACCCCGGGAATAACAGGGCTAACTGTTGAAGGGGTGCTAATCGTTGCCTGTGAATGACAACGGCGACCTCAGCAGCTCGCTCAGACACAGATTTGAGCGCAACTACGTGCACGAAGACAAACGGAGGCGAGAGGAGAACAAGTTTAATGTTTTACGCTTTGGGATTTCGCCTAATTCTTGGCGTCGAGCGCATTTCCGCCAACATCTGCAGCAGAACGTGCTGCGGCCGTAGCGCTACGACATGTTGCAGCACCGACGGCCTTCTGCTTCAAAAGTAAAAGTAAAAGGATATCTGCATAAGTAAGAATCCACCGAGCTGTGCGTCGTCATGGCAACCCGCACGTCACCGTTCGCCGGTGGCACATGAAAAGAAAATTATGATTTGCTCTTAATTGGAAAACATGTATATTTTGTAGCATATTTGTGCGGCGCTGTTGACCCGATGTACAGCAGAGCTTTAGTGATGATTAGAATATTATGGGGTGTTACAGGGCAACGTGGTGTGAGCGTCGTCGTTACCACAAAGGAGTAGAGTTGTAAGGAGCGAGCCCTGAGTTCTGGTCGGCACTCTCCAACACACAGCTGAACTGGACCGGGTCTGATGTCCAGAGGAGCTGGATCCATTTCACATACGATCCTGCAGAACCGGGAAAAGAATCCTTATAAAAAAGCACAGTGAAAATGAAGCTATCATAAGCAGAACCGCAGCAGTCCTCCAAAATAACAAAGCCCAAAGTTGTTGGCATATTTAAATGCTCGAGTGAAACAGAGAGCGGGTAATCGAAGCACTCCTCCGCTCGCTATCGATTCATTCTCCACTCCAAATGCAATCTTCTTTTGTTATCTCACTCATTTCTTTTCGGGTCTCATCCAGCCGTTGACAAGAATCCCCTGGATGACGGTCTTCAGATGAGGCCGGCGCGGCGCTTCCCTGCACTCAACACATCCAGCCTGAGTGATGTACTAAATTAACAGCAGCGCCGATGCTCTGCCAGCGTGGCGCGGCTAATGCAAATCCCAGAGCCGGGTCGATACAGATTTACAGCTTTATCATGCCATGTGATCGGGTGTCACACCGCGCTGCAGGTGAGTGCTTCAAATGACACGATAAAATGAGGCTGTCTATTGATTGTTGGTGCCAGAGAGTAATAAAGCACAAGCAGACAGAAAGCGTCTTGACGCAGTTGGCAGAACCAGGCAGGGGCGCAACACACCGAGGGGGGCAGACGCATTAGTTCTGGAGCTAGCAGTGACTGCAGAGAGGCATTAAATAAACATCGGCAAAGAGCAAGTGAGGTGAGTTCATCCTTGCAGACAAAAGGTCGGCAGTTTTTATGAAGCTGTGCATTTATGGGAATATGTGTCAACATTCCAAGGTGATGGGACGTTACTCTTCCACAAAGACAATTGGAAAATAGGAGATAATATAGTATTGTATGTGTATGCTCATAATGAAAGGACGCCTTGATTTCATGATATTAAAAATGATTATTTCAAATGAATGAACTCCCCCTTAAAATAACGGAAGCAGGAGGGGCTTATTCCATCGCTGCAGTCAGCCACCAGGGGGCAGTGAAGACCCTTTACCTGCCTTCTCTTTCTGTTGAACCCAAACCGGATACAGAACGAAAACCCAACTATTTTGTGGAAGTGGGCAACAGTGAGGGTGAAACCCCAACAGATGAGGGTGTTTCTTTAAAGACAGGAGGCTTCACACTCACGGGAGTAAACAAGACTGATAACCTATATATAATGTATAGTTTTTCCCTCCTCTTTAAATGTCAAATTTGCCTTCTGTTTTATTAAAATTGCACAGATCAGTGCATCAGTTAACAACGTCTACAGCTGTCACACGGTGACCAACCCAAACACACACACACACACACACACGCACACACACACACGCATGCACGCACGCACACACACACACACACACACACACACACACACACACACACACACACACACACAGACTTTAAACTCAGGAGTGTGAGAGCTGCAGCTCTGGGCTCTTTTCTTTCTGGGGGCAGAAATAGGCCAAGGAAAGAAACAGGGTTAAAGGCTCCTCAGAGAGTCATCAGCATGGTAGCCTGTGTGTGCACGCATGTGCATGTGTCAGCCAAGCTTTACTGGATTAAAACCTTCACACTCTTCTCCATCTGGAGATTGGAGAAGACTCCATCTAATCCCTAAAAGGTATGGGCAGGTTTGTTGGTTACCATCGTTACTGAAGTCAAAGACTTTGTTGGCCGAGAGGATTCACTAATGCCCAACGATGCTAGCTAAATGTGTAATGATTAATGTTGAAGATGTCAGCAACAACAGCTCTTGTGGTAGATTTATTGGATTCAAACGTCCTGAAGGATGTGACTGAAATAAAAATGTCAATCCAGAAAAATCTCCATTATAGGTGACAACTGCAGAAAAACAGCATCTCATAAAAGGTGGTGTTGCCAAACGGATGCCTCTACTGTTGCACACAAACCTTTATTTAGTAATGCTGAAGAATCTCAAACCTAATTTAAATCCTTATCTTGGAATCACACATTTGTAAAAAAAAACAACCCCCAAAAAAAAACCCTTTACAAAGCCTTGCATCACCTGGGGATGTCGAGCGAGCATCTCAATGTGTGTGTGTGTGTGTGTGTGTGTGTCTGGCCATCAGGGAGAAGGGTGAGTTGTGTGTAATGGGCAGTGTTTCATTAGTTCAGGGTGAACAAGACAGACTTCAGCCTGATGAACGCACAGCAGGAGACAATTAAGTAGGCAAACACAAGTAAACACACACAGCTGTTACGGGACTGTAGCGGGCTAGCTTAGCTACAGGGACAGACAACTGTGCTGCTGTGTGATGAAGAGGAAACAACAACGCCAGGGTCCAGACTCTTTGGACTGGTTCCAATCGTTGGTCTTCAGGCTTTTTCTTTGTTTAAATATATTACAAATAATGCAAATATATTAACAGCTGCTAGCTTAAACGGCAGTTCTGGAAAATGATATTAGGAGTGTTATCGTTTGCATTTTCATCATCTTGCAGCTCTATTTGTGACTCCCCTCAGGGGATAAAAGGAAGTGAGACCTTATTAAACTATGAATATTTCTCCATTGGTCGTATTTATTTTTTTATGTAGCATGACTAGAGTGACTTACTGCTCAGCGATGATATAGCCATCCTCTACTGGGGTGCACCGTACCCCTGCCACCTCCACATTGCCCACCATGTCCGAGAAGGCCAGACCCAGATTTGTGCCATGTATGGTCACCCTCGTTCCACCCTCCGGTGGTCCGGCAACTGGGGTCACCTGAAGTAAACACAAAACCAAACAATGGAGGGTTAAAAAAGAAATCTTGAGGGTTTCATTATAGCTAAGTAGAAAGTTTGGTCCACTTAGAAAAATGGCTCCTGTCTCAGTATCATAATCATATACATGAACTCACACACAATTTTTATCTTTTTAAAAAAAATCTATTCCTCAGCCCCCCCTTTGCAGCCAGTAAAGGTCACCTACCAATTAAGAAAATTAGATTTACATTGTGGAAGGTGTCTGTTCAGGATCTCTTCCTGTATGCATGGATAATAAATCTAAATAGGGGTCATATGAATGGTTGCTGCAGACCTCCTACTCATAAAATACAATATGGCTGCCCAGCGTGACCTTGGCACAGAAGTGGCAGAATGCCGTCTGTGCTGTGGAGCCCTGTCGAGGCTGCCGCCTGGCCCCCGTCCAGCCCTCCGCAACAGAAGAAAAGAGGAGGAAGTTGTAGAGGACGAGCGCAGATGGAGGAAACAGCGTAACGGGACAGAGAAGACTGAGGAAGAGGAGGGTCGAGAGGAGGAGAAGACCGTCACTTTGTTGTGCTGCGCTGCAGATCCTGTGTACACAATCAATAGGCTATTACGCGCCGGGCGGGCAGAGGGAAAAAAAGACAAATAAGGTAAATTCTGTGTGCTTGCTGAGCCACAAAATACTGCACGGTGGGGACTCTTCCAGTGGTGCCACAAGCCCTCCCCTACCAACGGTGCCAACACCCACTACAGCAGTACAGCCTCCCCTTTGGGAGGCAACGTTGTAATCTACAGTAGATTCAGTGGACATTAATTGCTCTGGATGTAAAGTAACTGTGTCACTGCACAGCCTGAGGGGTCTGAATACATGAATCTTTTAGCACTGCTTGGGCATGCAGGCTATAAAGGGGGGGGGGGGAATAATGGCTAAATATATCCATGTCAGGCGGTGGCAGCAGCTATTCGAGTAGACTTAACGATGGTTACGTAAGCAGCGAAAGGGCCTCGGAGAGAATGTGAGCATGTTCCTGAGAGCAAACAGGAGGAAAAAAAATACTCATTTTGTCAAAAGTGAGTACGTCCGGAAGTTTGGACCCAGTGTCCAAGTTTTTTCATTTGGCTTTGTCATCGTGCACGTGATCATTTTAAAGTGGATGAGCATCAGGAGACGTCAGGAACAAAGCGTTGGGGTCGCTCGGCCTGATGGACGCAGCAGACGGTCCTGCCGAACGCTCCGGAGACCTCCTCCTTCCACCCCGGGGGAGGAAGGGATGCTTCCCATGATGGAACAAGTGCAGTCTAATCCATGCATGAAACCCATTTGGCTGAGCCCCCCACTGGCACAACTGGATTCACGAGTGGATCTCGGAGAAACCACCTCTTCAAAGGCTGACGCCACCCGTGTCGGCGGGCCGAGGGCGTGAGAGAGAAGTTCCGCTCCTCTCACAAACACTAACAGTGTCAAAAAAAAGGGAGCTGTGAATGAATTCAGAGGGAAAACGCCGTCTCCTGACACTGACGGATGAACTCCTTGGAATGAACTTTCTTTCTTTTCAGTTCACCTCCCTCGGGTCATGTGACACGTAGCCCCTTTCTTGACTTACAGGAGAACGGACTTGCACTCACACCCTGCTGCCCACGCTTCCCGGTTTTCACCCCGTGCCACCGCGTCATGCTCGCTGTGTAATCCTTTTAAGGCCGCCGCCGCTGCCCGCCTGGCAACGAGTGTCGCAGCAAACAGCCCAAAACCAACCAGAGGGCAAGAAGAAGAACGGAGACGGAGAAGAGGCTGGACATGTGAGCAGCCCGGGGAGGCTGGTCAGAGTCTCGCCTTATTCAGCTAAAGTAACAGTGGGGAAAGTTGTGCCGACGCAGCCAAGGCGCCGCAGTGCCCCCCCCCCCCCCCCCCCCCCCCCACCCGCAGCGGCCGGCGTTAGCCAGTAACACGCTCCAAGAGCAAATATCCTACAGCAAATATTCCCAAAATAAAAGGCATTCTTATTGCTTAGTCTCTGAAATCAATTATTTCAAAAGGATTTTAGCGCTCAGAGGTTCTCAGAGAATTAACTGGATGGCAAAAACGGTGCATTTCTGCTTCTGCTGGGGCTGAAATGTTTGCTTTTGAAATGAAATAAACCTGGATGCGATTCGGGAGCTGCCTTCGAACCACTCGCACTCATTCCAGTTGATTGTGAGCAGCGTTTAATGGGTTTGATCACTCGCTGTCAGTAAATCTCCATGCGATTCTCTACGGGAGCATAAATGACTGGTCGTCACGTGGAGATGCAGCCTGCAATAAGAGTGAATAAAGCAGACATGTGGGCTGAATCTGTGAACTTTGATTTCAGCTTTTTTTTCCCTAAAAAGAAGCATTTTCCACGAGCAGAGAGGGAAGCTGTGTGTTGTAGTGTAAACCAGCCTCAGCCCGGCCAGGAGCCGCTTCCATAGAAGCATCCAAGTCCCAGCTTCATTTGATGTCATTCCCTCTGCTGTTAGTGGGGGCTTACATCTCTTCAATATTAATGGGCCGTGGCGGGGGGCACTTAATAGAAACATTAATTATTCAGGAGGCTGATCCTGAGGTGGGCACATCTACTAACGTGTAAGTATGTATACAAATCAGCTCATGACGGAGGAGCGGGCGCGTACGATCGAAACGGAATTTATTAATAATTCAGCCCACTGGGGGATGTCTGAGTCCAAACGAAACTGTAATCACTGTGAGACTGGGGTGAAGGGGTGCAGGGGGGGGGGGGGGGCAGATGAATGGAGAAATACTGGTGTGTGTGTGTGTGTGTTCATGTAAATGATGCAAATCAGATGAGCTGTAAACAGATCTGCGCGCTGCTTCCTGGAATCTTTCACCTTTCCGACCGTTTCTGCTGCCGCTTTTGTTCTCACGAGCTCCAAACCCGAACGGCTGCTTTTCCACACTTCAGCCATCAATCTTCTGTCTGCAGCGATAATCTATCCCGGATAAACCGTCGGAGCGCTTGTATCTGTTCCAGCGAGCCCGCCGCACTTCTGCCGCAACGTCGGACTTGTTGCATCGATCCTACACGAAATCCGGCTGGAAATACATTTTTACATCAGCGTTTCAGGCCACGGCTGATCCGTAGGTGGAAGATTTGGTGTGTGTGCATGTGAGAGAGAGACCCAGAGAGAGAGAGAGAGAGAGGGGGAGTTTGTGTACTCTGGTTTTGGCTTGATTAAGACAGGAAGCTCTGGCTCGGCTCTGGCTGCTGGTGCATTAAGCTGCTGTCTTTATTTGATATCTGAACGCGTTGATATCTTCACTGAGGTGATATCTCGCCAGTTTGAAGGTCAGGAGTTACGATCAATATAGAACGTAAAGCTCCAACACGACGGCACTTGAGCGCCGCTCATCCACGGGTGACTGGGCCGAGTTCTGTGCTCGCAGCTCCAAAACAATAGTCCCTTTATGTACTCTCCTTGGACCGTTTGAGCGTTCCGATGCTTGTAAATCAGCCATCTTTGAGCATTAATGTTTGCAGGCTGACGGATGAAGCGGCGAAAGATCGGTGGCCTCGCTGATCGCGCCACAGCTCCAACACGGAGGGAATGAGTCATGTTCCGCTGGATGGCAGCCTGAATGTGCCATAGAATGACAAACTGAAAGCATAATGGAGCTCCACAAGAGTGTAATTTAATTCACCGAGATGAGTCAGAGATAGTGAGGAGGATTGGGACGGGGACGGGTGTGTGTGTGTGTGTGGGGGGGGGGGGGTGTGTGTGCTGATGCATCTCCTCAACCCAAACTCATGTTTTTGCCTCCTCTGTGTACACTTTAGCGGGTCAGTAAACCGAGTTGTTGGTGTGAATTTCTAATTGGCTGGCGTCGGCCGTGCTGGAGGAAGAAGATGCAAAGTGAATTAATTGTGGAGGCAGAGAGGTCTGATGGGTTAACCACAGCGCACTAATTAGAGAGCATCTCCTCAGGGTCTGACCCCATGTGACAGCAGATCCACCACGCGGGGTGAGCTAGGGGAGGGTCTACACACCAGGAGACAGCTGAGCACTTCCAGGTGATGATCTGACATGAGAGGAGCCTCCAGCTGACCTGAACTATGGGAAGGAGGAAAATAACATCTCCATTCTGAAAGTCTAACAAAGACCTAAAGGGGGTCTGGTGATGCTGCCTTTCTAGTTGTTACCAAAGTTACCTTTCAAGTATCGAACAAATCTCGTGAGGTAAAACTGTGAAGGGAGAGCCGTGCACGTGGTCACAAAGCCTCATTAATGCGCAGCAGCTATATAGATGACTTTTCTTGCAATAAAAAAGGACAATCTATAAATGTGCTGCGAGTTAGAGAAAGAAATAAGATGAGAAGGCAGAACGTTAGCAGCTCTGCAGGCATTGAGCGTGTCCGCCCCCCCGGGGAGCCTCTTTAACGCTCGTTCTCATTCTGTTTGCATCCCAAAGAAAACAGAACTAAGTAGCAAAGCTGCGTCTCATGCAAAAGTGCTCAATGACATTTGATTGTCAAAAATCCTACATATCTGCTCAGCCTGGCCCGGAATGTGAGGATTATATATGTAAAAATGGACAATGCAGAGAAGAGAAATGGAGCCTCACAATCAATGTGAGCTTGGGAATCAAACACAAATACATTTGATACATTTACACGGAAGAACCGACATGATTAGAGGCGATTATATTAAATAGTGGATAAAACAATCAACATATTTTGATTAATTAAAAAAAGTGTATTTGTGATCCCATAAATTCCGTGTCTGGATGCATTAAAGTAGGCTTTTAACCTCTCAACTTCGTCAGAGCAGAACATTTGGTTCTCGGCTAATGTTGGAACAGCACAAACCCCTCGGAGCTGTCAGGTAAACGTATCTAACGGAATCAGCTAAAATAAACAGGATGCTGATCACTGCGCATCGATCGGCGGCGACCGCGAGTGGGCAGCAGCAGAGGATTGTGGGTGCTGACCTCGGTGATGCGTGGGTTGGTGCATTTGACATTCTTGCTGGACAGGTTCAGCCAGTGGCTGGTGTACGGGTTGATGGGGGGGCAGTGGTGCCGCAGGGTGCACCTCCCTTCTCCGCTGCACCAGCCACACTGGAACTTCCTCTCTGCCTTCAGACACATGCCGCAGCTGTCTCGCTGGGCCGCGCACTTGTACAAGTGCACTGAGGGAGAGAAGAAGCACTGATGACGTCTGGATTCTTTATCAAGCGAGCCTCCTTAATTATGGGATGTTAGACGTCTCTATCCTGACTGACGTGGTCTCACCTTGGATGTTTTCTGGGTTATCGATGATGAAGTTTCCGTTCCAGACGACAGAGAAATCCACAGGCAGCTCGCTGATTTTCATCCCCTCGTACAGATACTGCAGCAGGGGATGAGGATGAGAGAGGAGAAGACAGACAGAGAGGGGGGGGTGGTTTCAGTGAGCCGATCCAGACCTGTCCATTACCCCGATCCAGTTCAGCTGCAGCAGTAATGTACGCTTGACCAAAGTTTCCTCACAGTTACATCATCTCATCTTCCAGGAGCTGACAAAATGAAAGGCCACCAGAAGAGGGACGCCCAGACGTCCCTCTTCTGGTGGCCTTTCATTTTGGCCTTTTCCTGTGAATCCTGCTGCACTCCTAAATCCAGCCTGGCTTCCATTGTGTAGGTTTGTGTTGCAGCCCAGATTATTTACTCATTTGGCCCATCCTGGATCCCGGCGTCAACCTACCGAGCTGTTCTGGCACTGCACGCTGGAGCTGTTGAAGCGGAGCGCCGTCACTCGGTGGCTGACCCCCTGGATGTGGAGGACACACTCGTACCCCCGCTGGCCAGACTGAGGCTGCGGCAGGTTCTTGGCCTTCAGTGTGATGGGTTTAACCTCCCCCGCTGGGATCAGAATCTCCTCAGAGCGCACCAGCTGGGGACAGTCCTGCACGAAGGACAGGGACACGGAGCGGAACAAGATGAATATTCATCTGCTTTGATTTGCTTGACTTCATTTTGGCACATTGTCTCAGCGTGTAGGGCCAGGTGTATTGTGGGTAGTTTGTCACCAGCAACATCACGTCAATGCTAAAACGAGCTAAACTCGATAAAAAAGTCGAAACTGCAGAATTTGAGTCTGAAATGCCGTTTTTAAACAAAATAAGCTTGGATGGGCGTCTTCCTGAAGACTGAGACGTAACGCAGGATGAGAGAGCCAGCACGGGGGTGGGGGGAGGAAGACGAGCAAAGGACGGTAAGAAAGATGTGCAGTTGTGCTTGAACGAAGATTACGCATGTGATTGTGGATGCAAACGTCCCACTGACCTCAGAGGCGTTGACCCGGCCCTCCTGGAAGGAACAGCTGGAGGGGTCGTGGGTGCACAGGTTGCGGTACTTGCACCAGTGGCAGCGGAAGGCACTGTTCACACATGACAGACACCTACACACACACACGCACACGCACACGCACACACACACACACACACAGAGTCAGAGAGAAAGCCAGTTTGTCCAACTGCCACAGAGGAAATGAGTTCAGATCCCAAGTGGGCACCTGCTGTTCCCGTGCCCTTGCGCTTGGCACCCTCACTAATAGCTGCTCAGCCGTGTTCTCCCTACACACATCTTTCAGGGCCACGCAATAGTGATGCCACGGCGTGGCTGGCGTGGACGGCAGGCCGCGCATCAGCCCTCCTCAGCAGAATCAGGCAGAGCCAGAGAGTGGAGGAGTAATGGGGACACTAAGACACTGGCACAGCTTGATCCTGCAATTACCATTAGCCTTACATTGTTGGAGTGTCGCTGTAATTACCAGCTGTTCGCTTTCTGTTTGCGTGCGGGACCATTTTTAGATGTGCACCGTGTCACCACTGGGTACATGCTGCCACTGCCAGTTGTATTCTGGGCCTTTAAGGAAATCTAGCAGTGTCCTAAACATATTTCCTTTCAAAGTGTGGCAGCTTGGTAAATGTGCTTTTTTTCTGCTGTTTGCCGTTAATGTGGATGACTGGAGAGAACATTTAAGCACCGACAGACACAAATCCACCGTAAAACAAGATTTTCAATTGATTGACGCGGTGTTTACTGTCTACATTTATGTCCAAGCGAGCTGAAGCGTTTAGATTACATGTTGAGGACATCCTGAAAGGATAATAGGACAAGCCACGAGTCCCACGCCCCTGCTAGCATCACTGCTCTCGTGTCTCTTCTTGCTCGATTCAGCAACACTCCCAGTCGAGGGGGCTTTTGCAACAAGCACTGACAGAATCAGCCACACTGGAATAAATAGAGCAATCGCAAAGGCGCCGCCGCCGCCACTGATGTCGCCAATCCAGGGATTCGAACATCACTCAATCAGGGAGAGACGTGGCCTGAAATGTGCCGGCAAATCTGCTCCTGAAGCCCAGTTAGGCAGAAAACTGTGCGGTTTGTAGCTTCATTCGTCAAACAGCGCAGAAACATCCCATCGCAAAGCTCAGGGAGCGGCTGGAGATCAGGTTACATGAACCATCCTTCTGAGGAGAGAACGTGGGCAGATACTCACAGCTGGTGGACGCTGCAGTTGTAAAACTTCACCTCTGTGCTGATAACCATCTGGCCCGTTTCCTTAGAATTGAGCCGGAGCTCAACCCCAGACCAGTCTGAAAGGGAGAGAGAGACGGGATTCGTTACAGCGGATTCCTGAGCCGACTAGTTTAGAGTTGATGATGTCGTCCAAATGGAGGTTCCTTGGAAATATGGAGAAATAAACTAAGAAAGTTTTAGTGGCAGATGAAATTGTTTCTCCACCACACAGCAGCTAAATCTGACTGTTGCTTCAGTGTGTGTGTGTGTGTGTGTGTGTGTGTGTATGTGTGTGTGTGTGAGGTACAGCTGACATTCAGTGTGTGGGCGGTTCGAATGACCCCCCCGAGCCCTGTTCTCTCCGCAGCACCTGTTGGAAATCAGGCTGTGTTGCACAAATCTCTACAGACGGCAGACGAGGCTCCTATCTGACTTCTACCACTGCACATTTGTCAGACGAGTCCTTCCTCTCCTCCACGATTTGCTTCTTCCTGAGTGCACAAACGCGTCTCCTGGTTTTCGGAGTTTTATCTCTGCCGCCCCCGCTTTGCTTTGTTTTAATTTCTCCCCCTTCCTTTTGTTTTCCATATTTAATCGCATTTCCTGCTCTGGTTTCCTTCTTTCTCGGTCGTCCACCGATGTTGATGTGGTGGGAGGAGGGGCTGGCTGACATTTACCTAGGATGGAACATTCATATTAGCGTCTGATGCACCACGCCCCATGGGAGCTCTGGGCAAACAGGGCTGTCATTTACACACTGGGAGGAGGTTTACCAAACCCCCAAACACACGGAGATTTCCACACTCTGCACATACTATACTATTCAGGGTGTTTGTAGCCGTTCGGCCTGACAGACAACAGGTATTTATTGACAGACAACAGGCATTTATTGACAGACAACAGGTGGGAGTGTTTCTAATGATATATATGTGTTTGCAAATGAGTGAATGCCAGGTCCACTGTGGTGTGTGTCTGGAGAACGCCTGAAAGGTCACGAGATTTCCATGAATAGTAGAGAGGTGATTAGCATATTATTATTGCTTCCTGGACCTAAAGGTTTGTATGCTCAGCTGCCTCTGTAAAAAAAAAGGAAAAAACCCTCCTGAAATGTGTTACCTGGACTCAGAGCCACACGCACAACAATCTTTATAAAAATAAAGGCCTTCTTAGTTATGTCCAGCTTTCAGAAATGTCCTTTTTTTGTTGCTAACAAGCAAACAAGAGTGGAATTGTAATAGCCCAACAACAGCCTACTCTCCTGATCATTTATTATTATATTTAGCCCGTGAAGTCATCGGGTATCCTAGAGATCGTAGCCGCAGATGCTAAGACACTAATTTACCGCATCAACTCCTCCAGCGCATCTTCAACTTACTGGCAGATTGAATCAGCGCTCGAGCCTCCTGCTGGTTAGAACCTCTCTGGGCGGTAATGTGCGGAGCTGCAGCTCTCAGTCTGATCCTCCATCAGCGATAATGAGACATAACTTCTGCCTAGTGCACTTTACTTCCAGGGAACCGACCCTGGGTCAGCGGGAGCTCGTCACATATATGTCGACTGCCTCAGGTGGGTATTTGGAATCGATTAAGGGTTGTAACTTTAGAGACAGGCGGCTAAAATGGTGACGAATTAAAAAATGGAGTGAAAGCAGCCGATGGGGTGGGGGGGGGTGAGCAAGCCTACCTTGGTCAGTGGGGATGAGGGGGACATCCTTGGCGGCTGGAGACACACACAGTATCTGGTTGCCATTAACCTGCCCCTCAACCTCCGTCAGGTTTCCAAAGGAGCAGGTGATGCCTGCAGAAAGGTCTGGAACATGACTGACCTTCAACAGCAGCTGCACAGAAACAACAGCAACAGGTCAGCAACAGCCAGAACAACCGTTCGTTCAAATACCTAATGGGCGAGGATGGATACTTCTCACGTCTAACATGTTTCTACCCAGATTCCCAATAACAGGAAGCCTATTTTTAGATGAGCTTCTGAATTTTTGTTCCCACTGAAAAATGTTCATCCTCGCATTTACAACGCAGAAAAACTCAATTGCTTGGAAAGTGTCCTTGGGTAGACGTCTCTGGCTGTCTGAATTCCTTTGGGGGGAACCGTCAGTGGCGGATAGAAGAAAGCGGGCAGGAAATATCCACTTGAGGTCCCCCTCAGCAAATCACCAACAAGACAGCCTGGTTTTGTGTCCTGGCGGAGGAGCCGGACCAATCAGAGATCAGGCTGTCCTCAACTGTCTGCTGATTGAGTAGCCCTGACAGGGGACGCTCACGTCGATGATGTAGCTTCCATGTTTCCTGGGGGGCATCGGGAATGTGTTCCACTGAATCTACAGCAGCTAACAGGCTGCTGCTGCTGCTGTGGCACAATCTGCCGTTAACTTTGCCAAAACATGTTGCTGCTCAGAAATGTTCTCAACATTATAACGAGGTTTTGAAAAAAAACCCGCCCGCGCTTAGATCTTAATCTTCCTTTTCAATTCAGCCGACGCGGCGGCAGCAGCCAGCGCAGCCATCTGAACAGCAGTCAGGAAAGTAAACGGAGCGCTTCCTCGGCCAATTGGATGCTTCCCTCACAAGGACACACCAGGAAGCAGCACGCGCTCTCACACCGGCGCGGGGCTCGGAACACGCCAACATGCAGATGAACACGGAGGCGTTTGAAGTCGTCCTCTGGAGAGCGGTGACACCGCGCCTGGGTCTTTCAGCTGCTCTCCTATAAATAAAAGTGTGGTGCACGCAGGGTGTGTGATCCGGCTCTCTAGCCAAGAGAGGCAGCCTGGATAATTATCACCATGGCATTTCACAGCCTTCTTCCATTAGCTGTTATTTTTGGGCCATACCGTTTGAAGTTTCTCTTTGTTTTATCTGGATCTCACTAAACACCGCAGGGCTACTGGGACGGGCGCGGCGGCTGAGCAGCTTAACTGTAGGACTTTCAAGAGATGCTGACTGTCTCGGCTGCCTCCCTTGTTAGCTGGCTCGCGCTGGTACCCAGCGAGCAGGTTGATGATTCCCGTCCTTTTTCCCACTCATCACCTCTTGTTTTACTTCCACCACGCTTGTGTTGTTTTGACTCTCAGGTGTGTGACAGAGATCCGTGATTAAAGCAATCAAAGTCTTTTGTTCAAGGAGGAATTCCCCAAGTAACCGCTCTCTTAATTAGCGCTCATTGCTGTGTAAAGACACATGCGGTATCTGGGTAAACACTCAGAGACAGAGCGTTCGTGCTTCACGAGCTGTTGCTCCTTTGTTCTCCCGTCCTTGTGGAGGTTGTCGCTGCCGTGTTTTTCACCCGTCCGCAGCGGTAAAAGGTCTAATTGGTGGCAGAGTTGTCACTGTTTTATTCTCGGCAGCTGGATCGCTCCCACGTGGAGCGGCTCCACCGTCCACAGCACCGCTAACGCTCCCTGTCAACTTGAGCGTCTCAGAGTGTTTTTGTCCATTTTTGCAACAAAGTGCTCAAATAGGAGAAGTTCTACAGAGGACTGGACGGGACAGAGATGGCGTCCGAGGCCAGAACAAGTGAAACAAGCGTTCTGCTCATGAGTGCTGAAGAGGTAGAAACGTAAGATGTAATCTGTTGTCACGGGGAACAGCGACACTCATGAGCTGGAAAATGTTACAACTAGCTGGAAGGAAGTTAACCTGGAGCCACAATGAGTAAAAACAGGCCCAACAGGAAGTGCTGTGATAACGATGAGGTGTTTGTGTGAGCACAGATATGGAAATGACTCTGACGGAGAGGGGGGAGCTGGAATATCTGCAGGAGTTTTGAGGGCTGGTTTTGCTTTCTGTTTCTGCTAAACAGCCCAAAACTGAAACTGTGTGATCGTGCACAAACACACGGAGCATCTCAGCAAACGGGCGGGCGGAGCCTCTCACAGCTGCTCTATCTGCCTGATTTGTCTTAGTCCGTGCACAAAGGCTGCGCTGCGCCGAGTTGCACTCGGACAACTTTAACACCTACACACCCTCCCACGCAAACATGTCTTGGCACACATTGATTGCTCTGAACCGAGTGAGCATATGCATGCCCAAACCCCCACGCAGAGCTCTTATGAACCTTCCCATCTAATGTTTATGCATCAGCCACAATCAAGACCAAGTAAACCACCTTGTGGGTTCATTTAAAACCTTTTCCCTGTACGTGGGTAGCAGATATGCTAATTCATTCTAATGCAGAACAGTAATGGCTGAAACTGCAGCTCTGGCTGCTTCCTGTGCGCTGGAGAAGATACTCACAGGTACGCTGGGCTCTGACACGGCGATGCTGTCCGGGTACACGGAGACTTTCACACACTGGTTGAGAGAGGCAGCAAAGCGGTACGGCTCCTCGGCGCGCTCGCATCGGCTCCGCTGAGAACAACTGGACAGAAAAAGAGACAGAAATATATAATCGATGTTTGAAATGTGAGCTTATTTGGCGAGAACGGCCACTTAAACGGAGCAAATTCTGTTCGTGCAGCCATTATTGTGATCCACGATCTCCGTCTGATGGCAACCAGACTGCTTCACAACTGCTTTTGGGCGTCCCACCAGGTGCCTGACGCGCTCGTCTCCTCCATAATTGCTCAAACTGATTTGCTCTGTGTTCGCTGCAGCTGCGAACGGGACGCGTTCGCCGGTCTGATCCAGTTACGCCGGCGCTCGTTTGCAAAACATATGGTGAACGAAGACACCCGCCCCCCCCCCCCCCCCCCCCCATCCAGATGAATCCAAAAGTTACAGAAACTGTTTGAAATGTCAACAGTTGTTCTCCAGGACAGATGTTGAAGGTGTGTCTGGATTCCCACCGTCTCCGTTTGGTCATTTACCCACCGAACCCGCAGCATTTAGCCCCACAGCCCCATTATACCCTTCAGAACCTGCCACTGTGCGAGGAGCAAATTGGACAGCGTTCAGTCATGAGAGCTCTTAATGGTCAGACGGCGTATCAAGTACCGGCGACAACTCCCCCGTCCACTACATTAAACCCTCCCTCATTAAAGCTCAGCTGCCTCCTCCTTATTAAAACGGCGCTGTGCCTGCAGCCGTCACACCAAAGGCTCGCCATCCTCCTCCACCCCAGCGGTGCGTCCGTCTGACTGACTGTCTGGTCACAGCGCCTCTAATTGGACCCCGACGGGTCAGGCGCTGTCCAGGGTGCTGATGCACCACCCCGTCCATTTCCCCCCCCCCCCGACTGTGTGTGTCTGTGAGTGCACGTTAGGGTTCGTATCATGCTTCTTAAACACAGATTCTCACCCACACTGACACTTAGCTACATCTTCATCGTCAGCCTCCGTCTGCAATTATGTTGTCAGAGGTTGGAGGCCTCAGCGAGCTCGCAGATATCCAGACCTCATGCAGCTCGGCGGGGGGGGGGGAATTTACATTGTTGCTTTAAATTAGTACCTCGTTTCCACGGTGGATTTTTTTTTTTTTTTCTTGGGCTCTGGAGCTTCAGGAGTCATTCCGCCGTGCACGTTTACCCTCTTTGCCTCCCATTTGCACAACTTGAAATAAGCACAACTCTCTTAAGCTGAGAACAGTTTGGTGATTCTGTGACGACGGAGGCAGGAAATCCCACTTTATCTGCTCCAGATGAAGGCTGTGGTACAATATCCCAGAAAAGTGTAAAATCCGAACAGATTCAAAATAAAAACCTGGATGGTTATTTAATAACAAAAAGATCCGAATTGATTTTCCTCGCTTTTTTTTTTTTAAGTAAAAATTCATTTTTAGCGGGGCCAAGTAAAATGAGAGCGCAGCAAGGGGGTGGAGGATGGCTGCTGTTGCCATGGTTTCAGGAGATGGCCATTATCTCTGTGTAGTTAGAAGCTGACCCCTTGCCTCTCTCATTAGCTGAAGTGCACGCCACTGAGTGTTGACTAGAATCCTCTGGTCTTCATATTCCCCCTCCAGACGCCCCCTCCCCTCATCCTCCTGTCTGGCTCCGGCCTGTCACTCAGTATCCTCCCAGATCCTTTTTGTTCTATCGCTCACATTCCTGAGAGGGGGGGGGGGGCTCACATGAGGAAATCTTCAAGGAAATGCGCAGTGAGTGGATTTCTTTGTCTCAAAAGCAACTACACACACACACACACACACACGTGCATGCAAAGACCAAATCATTTGTGTCAGCAGGCAGAGACCGACGGCACCGACGCGGCTGAACGGGCGGCTCGCCTCCATCCGGTGGCGGCGGGGAAGAGTCGGCGAGGGCGCGGCGCCCTGTCCATGGTGCTGAACGGCTGCTGACGCCGTCATTACTCACAGCTCAGCGTCGCTGCTGCCAGCTAAGAATGCAGATTTAAGCATTTCCTGCAGTCACATATGGCAGAAAACATCAGGAGGGCTCAGGGTGCTTCGTGCACTTTGTGTGATGTGCACGAGAGCGTTTGAGCTGTAACCGGAGGTAAGACTGCACAGCACGCCGTTGACCACCGTGGCTGTCAGGGTTGGGCTGCTGCGGTAGCGCTGGGGAGAACGAGGAGCCTCGGTGATGGTCTCCATGGACGCGCGCTCGTGAGCACGTGCACACGTTTGACTCCAGCTGGCAATTTAAAATGTTGCCCCATGCAAAAAATACAGATTTCCCACTTTAGGGAGACGAGCGTTCTTTAGAGATGGATGCTGGCAAGAAGCCGATCGCATGAACCGCAGAAGCTAAAGTGAGATGCTAACACTTAACAGCCTTTTTACCGCTTTCTGCTGAAAACCAGTAACAGGCAGCAAAAATGTTCAGCAGAAATATATGTTAGCATGACAGCAGTAAAAATTACACAGGCACATTAAATGTTACAGCCACCTATTTAAAGCTAACGATTTGCCTTCCCATCCACCCGCTGAAGCTAGCACGACCTCAACACCTTTTCCTGAGCACACCTACACACAGCCAGACCTTTGCGGCTCCACAGAAGAGGCCGGCAGCGGGGAAAGATGTCTGTGTTCGCAGCCCTCCTCCCCATTACCACATCTAAGCACTTCAGTGGAATTGCGTAGGTCTGTCTGATTGCAGCTCGAGCTGCGAGTGCTGTGTTTAAAAACAGGAGGAGAGAACAGGGGGGGAGCCATTTTACAATCACCAGGCTGGAGCCAGACCGCAGGAGGAAAGGACAGAAGAGCAGAGATGAGGAAGGAAGGATGCTTGGAGGAGGCAGGAAGCATGCTGGGAAGCCATAGGTGAACAGGAGCCCAACACGTGTATGCTGAATATTTGATGATACTTAACGATCCTTTACATTAATGACATGCTAGCAGGTTGTGTTTGCAAGTCAGATTTGATTTGCTGGAATGAAGCTTCATCCTCTAAACATGTATGAAGCCTGACGGCGGTGGAGCATGGAGAGAGGAAACAGGTGGGAGGCGATGTGCAGCACGGGACACGCACACGCACGCGCGCTCGTGCCTCCTCCCCCTTTAATATTTTATTTTAATACTGACTGATTTAGAGCAGTTTTAATGCTGCGCCATAAAGTGAGAAATAGTCCAGTTTAACCACTGACATAAATAAAAGATGGCCGCTGCTCTGCCACTTCCTCCCATTACAGCAAAGCCAAAATGTCCGCCATAAGAGCCAAGGTCTCAGCTGCTGACTGTGGTGCTTCAGACCGTTTTTTAATGGGAAGAAAAATGGTAATTAATCGGAGTAATAACGATGCGATACTTCCAGTCACTCCGAATGACTCCTAATCTCAGCTGGAGCCCGGATTCATACAGAAGTGAAGGATATCAGGAATATCTGCTGCTGGGGGACAGGGGACGCTTCCTCCTATTTATGTACAGTCATGAAGCTAGCATGATGTAACTAGGTAGCTAACCACAAACCAAATTCATGCTACTGCGTTGGTTTTGGGTGCTGCTTTAAAGCCAAAGTTCATGTCAGTCCCCCGACCCACCGCTGCCAATCACGGGAGGCTCCTGTCACCACTGACGACAGACGGCGGCAGACAGAACGCAGATTCTGAGCCCGGAGAATCCCGTCACTCCGTCTCCTCACAGGCTGCTAAACTACAAACTGTGTCAGTCGTCCTCACGCGCGGGGTGAAGAAACAGAGATGATGAGAGACAAAAGATTCACAAAGACGCCGCTGCTCGGGGCCCTGCGTCAACACGAACACTAGAGTGGGCTGCTCGGAGAGAAAATGGGAGCAAAAAGCAAAGGGTGCAGCGATGGAAGCGTCTCAGAAGGAGAAACTAGCACACATCCACTGGATCACATCTCTATAAGATAACCCACAAGTCACGTAGCCAAACTCTTCCAACCCGCGTGTTGTGGAAATCTTTGGCAGTATTGACGGACTTGCATGGTGGTGATCAATAAGTCATTAAGCAGCGCTGCCAAGATGGATGCAGCTCCGCTCTGACGGCTAGCTGCTGCTGCGGCCGGGGCGGCGCAGGCCCACGTCCACGACACCGGTGGTGGTTCCGTCAGGGGCGCGCTGACGAACCAGAGCGCTCTTAAGTGAGCTGTGTTGGTACCAGCTGTAGTTCCCGTGGACAGACGCCATGACGCCAACGTCCTAACCACATTAATCAATGTCCAATTCCTCATTTCCTACCCAAACCGAGGCAACGGTGTTGAAATATCGGAGAGTTTGGCAGCTTTAAACACGGATTTGGGTGACGTGCGGAGCTGCGCCATCCACACTACTGCGTGGGTTGGTACGGAAACAGATCTGAGTGGAGGCTGACAACGTGATACAACACAGTATCACAGTGTAGGGCTGATGTTGTTGTGCTCGGAGCAGCACCAATGCTGAGTCACCCCCCTGCTGGGACCTGCAACACCAATAGCCCCAAAGCCGCCCGCTAAATGGTGAACTCCTGCTCGTTTTACCAGCCTTTTCTTTTACCTTATTCTTCAAGCCCTTCCTGCACTGACAGTTTTAGATTTCTGTTTTAGTACAACAATAACATGCCAGGCCAGGAGGTGGCGGTAATGCTCACATCAGCATTCACCTAAAGCCCGTTCCGATTTCACATTCTGACAAATCTAAAAGGGCGTTGTTTTTCTTCTGATGGAACTTTTGCAGCAAGATGCACCTTGGTAGGCAGGGCAGTGCGGGGCGTTTGGAGAGGGAGACTTTTGGGGCATTTTTGTAAAGCTAATTTAACAGAAGTGGCAAGATGAAGGGGGAGACGAGTGAGAAAAGCATCATAACAGCTTCTGGGTTTTGGATTGTGGCCTGACGGAGGCTGAACAGCCCATTCACAGCGCGGTGAGTGAAGAGCGCTCAAGATGATGAGCTCGCTTTGCACTGCAATCAGAATGCTGCTTGGTTTTGTGGGCCGATGAGACATCAAACAGCGTCCTCCCTCTCCCATTCGGCTGCCTTCATTCTTACCCCCCCCATTTTACCCCACTCGTTCTCCGTGCATTCAGTGGATGGCGAGCAGCTGCTGGTAATTAAAGGGACTTCAGAGCCTCACACCATGCTGAATCAGAGAGAGACAACGAAGACAAAGATGACACTTCCAGACTGGATTCGCAAACCAAGCTAATGTCCCGCGATGTTGCCAATTAGCCACCTTAAAATACCAAACCTGAATGGAAACGCAAACACAAATGTAAAGACCGAGCCGTGAAAGGAAAAGAAAGGGGAAGAACGCGGAAGAAAGGGAAATTGATGCTATTGTGGATGGCAGCTATAAAAAGAGGCAGAGCGATCAAAGTGAGGGGTGTTTGTGGAGTGTGGACGAGCTTATTCCAGTGGGAAGAACGTCTAAATGGGAGACGGCCCAGTTGGGAGCTACGCTGAGTTAAGAGGACATGAGCGGCTTAGATTAGATGGTCGCCTGGCTGTGAGGGGAGATGTGAGGAGAGGTACGTGTGCACGTGGGAAAGAGGGATCATTTCATGACGCAGGGAAAAGGAGTTGAAATAAACAGTGTTGATCACAGCTGCGGCTGCCACAAAACTGGCAGAGATGCCGTTTTTATGTGTTTGTGATGAGAAGAAGGCTGCAGCTGCTCCTCTCCAACAGTCTTCATGCTAGCTAAAGCGCCACAACGGCGCTCTTCAGCTTTCAATTCTCAAGGACCAGAGATGAACTTGTGCTACTGCGTCGTTCTTCCAGTGGTTTTCTCTTCTTTTAATTGCTCTTTGTCTCTGCGGTGGCTAAATCAGAGCCGACAGCGGTCCTACTGTACTCTGATGCAGGGTCAGGGGCAGTGAAAGGGGTATTAGGAGCACAAGACAGGTGGCGCGGGGGTCTGCCGGGCTGAGGGAACAGATGGCTTATCTGACATGAATTGAAGGCCGTGACCTTTATTCCCCACGGTACGCTACAGCAGTACACACCAGTGTTTGTCCGTGTACACAAAAATCGACCTCATGGGCAAGCGCACGTTCAAACTCGACACCTCTGAGGAATTAAAAAAAAAGACTCCTTTCTTCCTCAAAGCCATTCGGAGCCGTTCTGTTATTTCTCTTCAGTTTATATTATTCCTACAGAGACACGCATGATGAATCTAGCCTCGCGTATAGGCTAATGTTGTGGTAAACGCCTGTGCGAAGGCATGGACTTGCAGATGTATGCTGAATTAGCCTGGCGCTCGGCAATTATTTGTCCTGTCCCAGCTTTGGAGTGATGTAAATTACTTTAAGTGCACTCTGCAGGGACCGCCATCACAATAATGATGATTGCGGCGGGGCTCTGACATGCACAAATATTCAGCTATACCTTGAGTGAGTGGGACCGCATTTAGGAGCGCGCTGCCTGTGCGGAATTCAAAGCAGCTAAGAAGCAGCTCAGACTGATGAGTGTGAGTGCAGGAGAACCAAAGGGAGAAACATTCCAGCATCTTTCAGCGTGTCACCCTCTCTCCACACTGTACCCTCTAAATCATCTCATCCAGTTTCATCCAATGTCCCAGACCCACAATAAGACATATTCATGTTTTGTTCAAGGTCTTTTCCCGTCAGTTTTTCCCCTCGTGTCTCTCTTCCTGCATGTTCAAGCAGCTGCAATAACACTTTATCACCAGCAGGTGTCGCTCATGACTTCTGAGGTCACTCACGGGACGTTGTGGATAATGTAGGAAGAAAATGTCGTTTAACATGATCCAAATGTATTAAAAATGTATAAAGCTCGAACAGATTTATCACATGACCTATTAGAATACTCACTATTTGAAATATTTAAGAGAATTTACCCAATAGTCACAATAATTCAATGTAAACCTTTTTTTTTTGTCCACATGAATTTAAAAGTGCTCATTGAACACAACTGAGGGGGACTTACATATTATGCAGGACACACCAGCCACAGTGAGGATCTCCAGAGCTTAGACACTCTCCACATGTCCCGTACTGCTCACAGGACTCGATGGGAACTTGGGTAACCTGGAAGCAGATGAAAAGGTCAGGGTCAGAGTGAAGCAATATAAAGAGAAGACAACAGAAACCCGTGTGTGTGTGTGTGTGTGTGCAGTAAATGCTCATCGATTCCAACATTAACAGATGATTTATCAGCCGCCTACACAGTTAATTCCCCATCCCTTTGTTTCCTCGCCGCGCTCTAATATTAAACAGTTTGTGCTCGTGTTTCCCAACAATAACAATGTTTTATGTTGATCTGATGTACAGCAAAATGCGCCTCAAGTGTCCAACTGCGCCGCGTCCCCGTATGTCTGTGCAAGTGATGTCGACAGCCCAGGCAACTGTTGCCTTCATCCCCGGCCAAAGAAACAGCAGTGAACAGGTGGGATCAGTTGGCAGGCGCTTGGAAGGCTGCTTCTCTGCCATCAATGGGCTCTTGTCTGCACCGGGGCATCTGTCCACATAGGTAGATCTTACACGCACACCTACACATGCTGGACAAGTGACAGCTGCTTCTCTCTCTGCATATGTCACGCTCAGTGTAAGAAATGTCTTCGTCACCCAAATGTCGTCACTTTCAAATAAATAAATGTCTCCTGCTTAATGGCAAAACTTTTTAAACTGATTGATGCTTCGCTACAGCAACAGACACAGCAAAATTGGTTTTTAAAAACATGCTGAAAGAATTTGAATAAGCCCCTTTTCAGCACAAAGTAAACACACTCCACACCCACCAATCCACTCTAATCCACACAGGGACTCCGCGACTACCATCATTTGAATATAGAGCAAACATGAGTGTGTGCTTATGACGGGCTTTACCCATGCACGGATACAGGCAGTATTTACCTTCTGGACCACAAGACACTGAAAAGGAGCTGGACTTCTTCAGCAGGACAGTGTGAGTGTGTGGCTGCTTCTCTTCCCTGTGTTTTGAAGTGTGTGTGGGGGGTTTGTGTTGATGTTGGTGTGTTGAAACAGGCAGCAAGACGATGTGCTGCACAGCCACATGGCAGTCGGGCTTCATGTGCAGCCCAGAGGTCAGCGTGCGTGTGTGTGTGGGGGGAGTGTGCATGTGTGCTTAAGTGTCCCTGGGGCCCGCCTCGCTCACACCTGCATTTCATCGCCAGCAGGAATAACCACACACACGCACGCCATGGAGCAACAACAACCAGCGTGCGGCAGATAAACACAGACGCGGTGAAGACGTCTGCCACAGATTAATTTTCTGTCGCTCAGTTTCCTGTGAATTGCCTTGTTTGATAACGGCAGCACATCCTGACAGCCGGTGCCCCGTTCGGTGCCGCCGCCGCCGCCACCGCCGCCGCCGCTCCGATCAATGTCTAATGAGCTGCTCTGCAAAATGCGGGCCGATGAACAAAAGGTGCAAGTAACACCGTTTAAGTGGTTTTTCGGGAGCGTGTGCAAACCCCGCCCCCACGGCTGGGGGCTGCTATTGTGCCGTTAGCACCACGGACTGGAACTAGCTGTCAGCTAGCAGAGCTGGCCACCGGGTGGCTGTCAAAGGTGCTCTCTTTGACTAAACTCTGCAACATTAGTATGAATGGATTCCAACCTGTAATCATTGCTAAGTCATTCAATCAGCATCCGATCATGGAAATGCCGCTCCGAACAATCACATACGTATGTAAATGTTCATCCATGTTAATTCATTCACACTTTTTCCCCGTCATCTCTTCAGATCAACAGCTCAGTAACTGTCCACCTTTCTGCCTGCTTCTGCCCTTCCACAGAGAAATGGCCCCGGGGACAAAACGCCATTGACACGGTGGGATGTTGACGGTTGCCTCGCTCGCAGCCATGGACACCGATGTCAGATTAACCCTCTGGCACCTCCACAAACTCTATTTGTGTGTCTGCGTGTCTCGCCCAGCTCCAGGACAAACAGGTGGCAGGCTGTAATGAGTTGCAGACGGGGTCACATCAGCCGCCCCAGCTACAACTGGTGACAGGCGGACCCACCAGGAACAAGACTGGCTGGTGGACCCCGTCACATGGTCGGTCCGTGCACGGATCCCAACGCATCTGAATCGGTCTTCACTGAGACGGGCCTCCAGATCCTCCCCAAACATGTGCAAGCTGGGGGAAACTTTATCGTAGAACTTTCACAGGAGGCTGCTGAGCTGCACCAAAGGGTTACAGCATGGAGACAGCTGCGGGGGGGGGGGGGGGGGGGGTGCCGGGGGAGGCTGGGGGTATCACTTGGCCCAATATCTAAACACAGCCAGACACACCAGCTGAGGTGGACTGGGAGACAAAAGACAACAACATCCTCTGGTTTTATGGCTGCAAACTTCAGTATCAGGAGGTTTTCAAACATTCGGATGAATGAATGAAAAAGTCGGAATTTCAAGAACCATCAGATTCCGATTCTGAGGACAAAAACGCGAGATGACGCTAAAAAGAGAAACCGTGTTTAACTCCAGGCTGTGTACAGTATCATCTGTGTGTGAGTGTGTGTATAGGTGGGGGGGGGGCAGGGTTGTGGGGGGTGGGTTGGGGGTGGTGGGGGGGGGTTCACAGCAGCTGTTGCCCAGCACACGCTGCAGTCACTCAACACAGCAGGGCTGCACAATGAAGCCGATTCTCCAACTGTGCTTGTGAATTTGTGTGTGTGTGTGTGTGTGTGTGTGTGTGGTGTGTGTGTGTGTGTGTGTGTGTGAGCACACGGCACCATAACGGATGTGCAGATCGAGGATCCTGAGTTTTCAGGGAAGACAAAGGAGCCCCGCATGTGATCTGATCTCGCCTCCAACTTTCCCTCCTTTCCGTCATGTCCCCCCAGAAGCAGCCGACCCGGAGTGGACGCTGACTGAGAGGTTCCCCCGCGCGGCTAAATTAATGCTAATAAAATTCCCACTTAAGATGACCTTAGTGGGGGGGGGTTATTCAACCAGAGGGGCTACAGTGGCGTCGCATAATGGAGCAACCTGTTTGACTGACACCCGAGGGTTAAAACAACAGCTTCCTCCCTTTCAAAGGCGGATGGTGAAAAGGTCTCAGCTCCATTAAGCCTCTTCTAAAGCAAGAGTCTGTTCAGGAAACACACCAGGGATTCAAGCAGAGAGCAAAGCCAATCTATCCATCACTGAACGTATGGAAAGTTGTCATTATTATTATTATTACTGCGTAACAACTGTTGTTGTCCTGGAGACGTTTGTGCTTCTGCCTCTATTGTTGCTGGATGTGAAAAATATGCATAAAGAAAAAAGGCCAGAGGATTAAATTCCAACTGTACTGTTCCAGCATTTTTTGGCGACTCCATTTCATCTCCCCTGCTGCCTGAAGTCCTTGCTGGGCTCGCTGCACCTCTGTGAGGAAGCGGTGGGGGGGCGGGGGGCTTTGCACATGAAAAAAAAAGAATAAAGGACAACAGAACTGAGCTGAAATGGGCCGCCGCTTTGTGCTCTGATGAGCGCCGTCTCTGAGGTGCCAGATGTGCCTCGCCATGCTATGCAGAAGAGCAACCGGCAATCAGAGTAGAGTCCCACCGTCACCAGTAATGCAGAGAAAGCGTTTTTGAGAGCTGTTGCCAAGGCAACAGGCCTGGCTCTGACCTCAGGAACACCGCCACATCCAATCCCCCCCCCCACCCCGCAACCTTCGGAACCTACAGTAGTGCATGGTAAACAGCTGGCACCTCTGGGACTTCCTGCCACCTATGCCTCCTCTCAAACAGGTATGGACACACGCACACACACACACACACGCACACACACACGCTGGCGGCTCTACTACATTCTATCCATTTTTAATGCGATAGCCAGGGTACCACATCACTGGAATGAGGCACATCGATCATGAACACAATACCCATTCCTGCAGAGAGAGACAGAGAAAGCAAAAGAAGGGTGTGTGTGTGTGTGTGTGTGTGTGTGTTTGTGCGCGCATGAGCACATGCATTTGTTAGAGTAGGCATCATGACAAAGGCACAAAATCAGAGTAAATAGAGGCTGATGAATGAATAAATGCCCATGGAGCCGCTGCTGCTTCTCCTGTTGCAGTAAACTCCACATGGATGAGGGAACCGTCTCCTTTAGCTGCTCTTTAATCTGCGCTGGTAATCCCACTGGGGCTCGATCCCGAGGACACTGCTCTCCCTCCTCTTTATCTCCTTGTTTTCTCAAGCAAATTCCACTGAGCTTTCTAAGACTTCATCTCTCAGCTGAACATTAAAAACCAGACCAGTCTCACTTTACAGCCCCGGAAACGTAAATGCGCTTGTTTCTTTTTAGCATTTGTAATTTCACACCATCGCCCGCGTCTACCCTGGGAGGCACGATGAGGACAGGTGAGGAGGTTCTGTTGAAGTGTTGGGGCTAGTCCACGGATAATCAGACCTCCAGACTCACACCAATTACATGCAGCTTGATTAAGCACCGAGGGGGGGGCGCAAGGGGTGTTGGCCCCTCGGAGGCTTTGAGTTGACAGTGCAAACACACCACAACCGCTGGAGGCTTCGATGAAAGGTTTAAAAAAAAATGAAATCACATTTATAAGAGCAAATGCACAGAATGAATTAATTACAGCCTCATTTTGCAAAACATGGCTGCGCGGGGAAAAAATGACCTTAATCACAGAAAGAAGCAACCTGCTGCGGATAAACCGCTGCTGAAATGCATCTCTTAAAAGGCTTGTGTTTGTTCGCCGTGCTCCAGATGTCAGAGTCTTCAGTGACAGGACATTTGAGATAAACAGCAGGAAAGCACCATATTGATTTTTTTTCTGCAGCGTTGCGTTTAGGAACAAACTGTCTGCAGCTCGAATGCAGAGAAGATTGTGGATAAATGGATGTTAGGAGGATTTCGTATGAGAAAGAGTCCCAACGTATATTTCACAGCTCTTTTCTGAAGGTCAGGGGCTTTTACAGTCGGTGAGGACGTCTACGGGCAAAATAAAGGATCGGGTGTGTAAGAGCTGTTAACAGGCATCAAACCTGCTGGATGGGGTGAAAAATGGTCTTTACTGTTGCCTCGGCTCAAACACCAGTCAGATACCTACACAAATATTCCTTTTTCTTATTGGATTTACTGCTTACAAACATCACCATGTTCCAAGGTTGGAGGTGGGGATGGAACGGGGGGGTTGTAATGCCACAACAACCAAATTTCTCTTTGAATCGCTCCCTTTGATTTGAAACGAGGCCAGGTATCGAGCTGTTCTCCAAGGGTCTGCGCCAAAGGGTGTTGCCCACCCACACCTCCACCCCGTGCTTGGACTCCCGCGACCCCCCCAGTCTTGTGCTGGCAACTCATCAGAAATAACAGACTGGTAGGAGACAAACTGCCAAAGAAGGGGAAGACGAGGTCGCGCAAATGCCTTCTGACCGCGGTTTGAACTCTGGACCGGTGCTAGCTTCATATTAGGAGCAGAGAACATGTATTTAAGGTTTTAGCAATAATATGAGAGTTTTCTTTGTTTCTGGACCCACATTAGTCAATGACTTATCAGTGAATTTGTGCCTCTACCTGTTTGATCAGTCAATCGATGTAGCATCATGCTAACTCCAAAGATAACCAGAATATGAGACACTTTTTGTTGACCTTCATCATGGGCTTATGTTCTCTCTCACCCCTCAGCTCTAAGAATCAGGTAAAAAAATCTTTGGCTTGTGGGCCCCCTCTCACACTGGGAGGTGGAGGTAAGTAGGCTGTCGTGTTTACCCCACTTACCTTCTGTCACGTCCCTCCGCCAACAGAACTGATTAAAGACAGTGAGGTAATAAGAAAACACGGAAGGTGGCCATAAATTGTACTGGTGTGTTAAGGTGTTACAGATAAGAGGGAGGTGTCACTGGGGGATGTAAGACACTGGAGGGGCTGCAAGCATGGAAATAATGGAGTGAGGGATCGACCAGCAAGGAGGTTAAAAAAAAAAGGTCAATAGAGGCAGGAGTGTATCAATTATGTATGACTTCAACCCTCTTTCTGCCCAAGGATGGGGGGGGGAGGGGTAGCTAAAACTGTGAGGGGTTTGATTGTGTGGAGGGTTGTTATAAATTCCATTTAGTAAAACCACTAACGTCACAGCTTTACAGTAGATTAAACCCTGATAGAGAATGATCGCATGGCACATGTGTGTCCTGCTAGCTGTGAAAACCGGCACAGCTAATAAAAGTTACGCAGCCTTTGCTCCTTTAAAGATCTCGTGTGGGTACTGGGGATACAATCTGAAGGTCCACAACACTTTTCCTTAGCCTTCCTCACCTTTCCTTTTCACTTATCTCCCCATCTCGTTCCCCTCCACGACCCGCTCCTGGTGCCTCGGCCGTTCCCAGGTGAGGTGGCCTCTTTGCTCAGTAATTCAGTCAGGAGGCTAAAAGGAGGAAATTACATCCACGCCGCCTGACCACTTTGAACCCTCACCCCCTTCTACCCTGCTTGTTCACTGACAGCTGGTTTCAAGGCCCACACTGACATTTAAAAGATGGAAACGGGGAGCTGTGAAAGTGCCAGGGAGTGTTTGCAAATGCGAACGTGCAAGTGTGTGCAGTCATGTGCAGCAACAGGAAATGAAACACTGGCACACCGTGCTGACACACGCTGCGCCGACATGACTGACACTCGCTTTTTTTTTCAAAAAAACCTTTCGAATAAAATTGAAGCCATAAAATGCACGAGTGGCGCGTGTGATATGTTACCGCAGGAGCCCTTTGTGAGCAAGTGTGGTCTCTCAAATGTCCCTTTTCGCAGGCTAAATCCGCAGCTGCTGACCTGCTTCCACTAAGCCACTGACAGACATGTGAACAAACGGGGCACTAATGGTGATTGCATGCATCACAGTCTAATATGAGTCATTAACATTGGCGACAGCTTGAAAAATCCATGGTTACCGCAGAAGAAAGGGCAGGATCAATAAATAAATGGGCCTCGGCTGTGCTTAAGCATCAGTGTGTGTGTGTGTGTGTGTGTGTGGGTGGGGGGACGGGGGGGTGTATATATGCAGAAGTAGTCCAGCAATTTAATTCAGATTAATTCCCACACTCAAGGACACGGCGGGCTCAAGCGCCACGTCCACCATTTCCCTTTTTTACATCTTGGCCTTTAATGTGCATTTTAAGCGTCTGTGGTTCTACCTGTCTGTGCTGCTCTCCCCCACCTGTCTTGATGGTCTCCCTCTGTGCAGCTTTGGTTTGTCCCTACAGCTCTGCCCCTCTGTGTCTCGGATGGTCTTTGTCCAAACTGGTCCGTCTCTTTCCTTCACAGTGGGGGCCCCGACTGTCCATGCAGCCAGTAATGAGGTGTATGCTCCAGTCAGCATGTGAGGAGTTAATAAGGAAGCAGCAGAGGCCATCACACACATCAACAGGCATGAGCGCATGTGTGTGTGTGCATGTGTGTACTTGGGGAGCCTCCCTGGCACACTTACAGCTGTCTGTCGACCAAGGGGGGGGTATTGATTTAGAGGGGAAGGCAGACAGAACTAAAATTCTGATCCACGCAGGGACTCCACTGTGCACGTCTGACAGCATCAGGATTTTTGCTTTCTGATCATGTGTGTTGTGCACGTGTGCAACAGTGTTTGCGTGCGTGTGTGCAAGCATGTTTGTTCTCTTTGTCTCAGTGTCTCTCCCAGTGTTCATGATGTACATACAAATGAAGGGTTTGGTTACACCCCATTGCTCTCAGCGCTGTTGCACGGGCATAAATTTAAGTATGCGTGTCTTCACGTGTGTGTGTGTGTGTGTGTGTGTGTGTGTGTGTGTTTTAGTGCCTTGATTAAAGCTTGTATACACGGGAAACAGACAGTCGGGGAGGAGGGACACGGAGAAACTTGACTTGGCTCAGGTTGTGAGAGGTGGCGAGTGTGTATGTGCCAATGCTGTATGTGTGAGTGTGTGTATACATCCATGTGCATCAGTGTGAGTGCATGTATGGAAAAAGCTTCAAGCTCCAAGAAGGCGTGAGTGCACGGCACCTGTTTACATGTGCAACGCATGCATGATACTGCTCAGATGGGGTTTATTAGCGTTTCAGTAAGAACCTGGTATGAATATCAGTGAGGCGGAAAGACCTCATCAGACCCGCGATAATTCCCACGATCGAATCCAATTGAGTTCCATATGAAAACAATAGCGAAGGAGGATGTGAACAAAGGTGCTCCCGCGGAGAGGAGAGATTTATTACATTTGCTGGTGAAGAAACTCTGTAGGGTGAGAAGGAAAGAGAGCAGTGAGTGTGTCTGAAGGTGTGTTTTTGGCAGAGGAGGGGGGGAATCAACATAATGAGCTCAATCTGCCTTTGTGTGCATCTGTCTCTCTTCTCATTCTTCCCCTTCTCTCTCTCTTCCCTCTCATCCCACAACTGTCACACAGTTGCTTCTGCGCAGCCAAATGAGCTGCAGCCGCGTTCCTTTTGGGAAACTATGAGATAAATAAGTGCGTTTCCTCTAACAGACAGTGTTTTGGGTTACACGTAACGGCTTCAGAAGCTGCCTCCATCTACTATTTTCACCCAAAATCCATTTTATGGATCACTCGCTGGTCCCACTCTGGCCTCAAA
Organism: Takifugu flavidus; assembly: GCF_003711565.1. Classification (NCBI taxonomy): domain Eukaryota; kingdom Metazoa; phylum Chordata; class Actinopteri; order Tetraodontiformes; family Tetraodontidae; genus Takifugu; species Takifugu flavidus. The sequence continues at coordinate 14,501,497 of NC_079527.1, read as the reverse complement.
TATCTGATTTACAAGTCATCAGGCGGGGTAATATTCTGACAGGCTGTCGGCACAGAATCTGTTTAAGTCGCCGGCCTTATCTCTCTTCTCCTTCTAATATTTACTTTCAAATATTGCCTTACAGATATGATATCCATCCCAGCATAGTCATCTTCTTCCTTTAGCTGCATGTGTGCTTGCAAATGTACCAGCAAACACAGATAAATGGTCACCATGGTGAGGAGTGAAATGGAGTATTTCCATTAATAAGCTGCACAGTGTTATCATCAAAGATGCACTAATCCAATACTGATGTGACACCAACACAGCGGCTGCACGTGACTGACTGTAGTTTATCACCACAAAACATGTTCACACACGCACACACACACACACACACACACACACTGTACAAAACTGCATCCATCAGAAGGACCTGGGCTGACAGTCTCGTCAAAGCCAGCCTCAGGGGAGTAGAGAATTGCATTGTGGGATTGAGTCCTCCCGTCGGACACGCCGCTCTGACAGTAGAGAAAGACGGGAAGCAAGAGACGGGAAGCAAGAGACGGGTGGGAGGAGTGGGGAAAACTGGGGGATGTACAGCCTGACCACAGGACCTGGGTAAAGCCAGAGGAAGGTGGCGTCAGTGTGGGCGGCTGTTCTTCATGTGCTGGCTGGTCCCATGAAGGACAGAGAAAACCAGCACGTCTGCGTCGCACACTGGAACACACAGGAACACACAGGAACACACGGGAACACACGGGAACACACAGGAACACAAAGACCTCCTGAGCGTCTGCCAGGCTGGAGTCAGTGAAACACGGCCCGAGTTAGGGTGCAAAACAATGTCGTTGGTGACAAATGTGTGTAAAACACACGCATGGAGGCAGACGTCTAAAGGCAGCTGCTGGTGAAGTGAGCTGTCGACCCTTCGGGAGACGGGGAAAAAACAAAAAAGTCCAACCCGAAACCCCAGAATCAACAATCCGACCACAGCGTTGGGGCGCAAACCTGCTGCTGTCCTGCACGGGCGTCTTTTCACATGATGATTGCGGCCCAGTTTCAGCGTCAAGGAGGAATCCATTCAACAAACACACAAAGAGACAGAAAAAAGAAGTGAGTGTGAGGCAGCGAGACTCTCCAATTAGGAAGGAAACACTGTCACTCTATTCACTTCACTCTTCGCTTGGCTCCTGACAAACACTGTTGCGATTCCTTCAACTAGCACTCATGTTTGTCCCTGACACTTCCTAGGCTCTAATTAGGCTTGTAAATAATTATTGCAATTAAAGCCTACAATTAGGTGAAGTGAAGCGCCGCCATTAGTTTCACAATAAATGTCATGAGCATTCGGCATAGTCGCGGGGAGGAAACAGACAAATGCTGTGCCATTATGGAGGGAGGGAGGCAGACAGACAGCCAGAGTGAAAGAGACAGAAAGAGAGACGAGGGGTTTTATGAAGACAGTCGACACACTCACAGCTCTTAATTACAGAGCTGATTATTCTGGCAGGGTGGCTCTGGACTCGTCCTCTGGCTCACAAGCTCACACGGCACTGCAAAAGCCAGACTTCTCAAATTGAATGACTTTTTATACTAATGATAATGATTGTGGTAAGCTAGGCTCTTATTTTTGGGTTTAGAATTCACACTATAGATTTTTCTGCTCATTACACCACATGAAAAGTGTAATTTCGGGGTGACTTTGACGTTCAATTGCCATAAATCGGAGTGAATAGCTGAAATGGTCTCAGTTCCTAGATCGTGCAGATCTTTGATTATCTTCAAATAATTTTATTAAAGTTATAATACCATTTTATTCCCCCACTGTCACTCCAACCTGAAGGTTTTTTCTCATGGTTTCTCAATGTTAAACTCTGGGATGGAGCAGACAGCGCGAGACAGAAATGTCAGCGGGTCAGAGGGTCTCAGAACCGGGTATCATTTTCCTCATTATCCCATATTATGTCAGGTGACCGGTGAGACCTTTGGGGGGGTGTCAAGGTGGATGTGAGTTTTCAGCTGGTGTTTAAGGACGTGCTGGCATGTTTTCACCAAGCGATCCCCCCCCTCTGTGGAACCTGTTTCACCTGCAGCGGCTGTCAGAATACGTGTGCTTTGTTTACCGACAGCTTCCTGTTGCAGCGAATGATTCCATCTCCTGTCCATCCATCTTATTCTGCAGCAATAACAACCTCCAGGGTGTCTCCAAGGCTAAAGTTATGAAAAATGGAAACAATCCCTCCAGATTCCCTCCAGAGTGCAACTCCCTGGGAATCCGTCCTCACTTCCTCTCATTCTCTTTCCCGTCCACTGTCTCAGACTGATGGGGCTCATGTGCAACACATGTAGGGCAGACACAAATGTCACCAACATGTTATTTTAGTGCAGGACCAGAAAATAATCCAGAGCGACGTCACTGGCTGCATCCACCTCGGTGCTGGAAGATCTGAGTAATTCAGCGATCTGCACCCTTTAATGCTCCATCTTTTGTGATTCCTGCTCATTTTGGCAGCAATTCTGACAGCAATTAAATCTAAAATAACATCCAAAAAACCCTGTCAGGACTGAACCTTGATGAACCTCCACCACGTGTGTGAAGCTGAACCTGGGTGTGAAGGTTGAGGTGGGGGTTGACATTGACGTTAAAGGGGAGGTAGATGGGTTTTAGGCAGGGACCTGGGTGCACGGGCTTCAACTAATTAACAGCTTGATGGGAGCTGACAGGACGTGTGCTGCTATCAAATAATGAGGTTAGGAATGGCCAGTGGTTCCAGGGCACAAAACCTGATTAACACTAATCCAGGCTTAAGTCAATTAACAATTCCTGCTCAGGGACTCATGCAAATGAGGAGCCTTTGTTAGGGGGGCTAGCACTGGGGACCAAACAGAGCTGAGGATCACATGTGTATGAAACACAGATGGAACACAGCTGAAGGAGGAAGGATACATGCTCACCAAGAGAAGGAGAAGACTTCTAGTGGACGAGCAGATGGAGGCCAAAGAACTTGGGTTGGACGCAGAATGACCCCCTTCACCTTGAGGGTCAGTCTGAGCCAGACCCCGAACTTCCCACAACCCCCCGATGCCAAAAGAGTCCACGAAAACAACCTTGAGCTCATTCGCAATAAATCAAAAGAAGCTCTTAATTTAAACCCGTCAACTGTGAGGAGAAATCTCTGTTTCCAGAAGATGCAGTTCCCAACACACACAACTTAAAACATAACCCAATAATCAGTATTTTAGCGGGTGAGCTAAGCCTAGGAAAACACGTCTATCTTATCCGGAATAAGAGCGTTGGACAGGTCTCTGGCTGGTAAAAGTGACGCCTGAGTGAAAAGCCAAACGGCCTCATCAATAAGACGGGAAGTTCATATCGACAGGAGAATTTATCCTAATTTGTCCAGGTGTCAATACAAGCAGATGTCACAGTCTCCGGCTCCAGAGCTGCCCTCCTTTTCCATTTATGAGGAAAAGGTGTGCCATTGATTTACTGGCCCTCAGCCCAACACATGACCCCCCCCCCTCGGCCACACTCACGCCCCGGATTAAACGTGATGGCCGATCCATCAGCACCAACATCTGCTGGGTGACTGATGCCACTGAGGCGCTTGGCTGGTGTGTGGTGATAAACTGGTCTGATGGCCACACTCACGAGCTCCACTTGGTTATAATTAGTCCTTTTAATTTGGAAATTATCCGAGGAGGAGAGGCGTCCCGACCGGGTCCTCCTGTGGGTCGATGAAGCTGAAGACAGATCGCTCCCGTGTGGAGAACCTACCTCTATTTGTCCTCTGAGTCGTGGCAGGCACCGACCAAACTGACGGGAAGATTACTGAACATGCTAAAGAGGGGGGGTCAAAGGTCAGACCAGAGGAGCGTCAATGAAGAACAAGACAACACCCAGTCAGCGCCCCTTCCTGACCAGAATGTTCCGTTCTCTTTTTTCCAGCTTCTTTGAGCTCAGGCTGAGTTTGACTGTTTGGTGCAGCACCTGAATCTCTCCGTGTTTTGATTCGGTTCACGCTGACCTACATCTCCTCCCTCTCTTCTGAAGGGAGAGAACATATTAGGGAAGAATGAAACCCTCTGCAATTACAAAGGTTAGCATTTTGTGTACGGACGTCTGGACACGTGCCTGCACAATCTGCTTGTTTTGAGGGATGCGCACATTAAATCTGGAAAACAAAAGACTTTCCAACACACGCTGGGAACAGCATGATGGCTGTACTGCTGTGTGCTGTAATGCTGTATCCTCAGCCATTAACACGTGGAATCAGTGCGTCACACACACCCAAGTCCTGCATAATGAGGAGCGAGTAGCATGTCAGCTAATCTAAGAAAGTACGAGGTGTGAATGGATCCCATTTCCCCCAGTCTCGATAACCACTGAACCCATTTCCTCCCAATCTGACCACAGCAGCCAAACAAAGGTTCTGGGGATAAAGAGGAAGGATAACCAGAAAACTCCAAGGGAAAGGACTCCAGAAAAGACCTCATACAATACAAAAAAGCTTCAAAAAGAGAAGCAAGAAGCCATGCATGAATTTCAAATTTCACAGCTGAGCACCTGAAAGAAATTGCGAGGATTGGAGAAAAGGTCTTTTTTTCCCTGATAATCTGAAGGCTGTAATGTTGCTGTTCCATACATGGAGCTGGGCGAGGGAGGAAGGCTGATGGGATTTAATGTTTGCTAAAGAGCTGAGGGTGTAGTGGAGAGTGACAGCAGCACATGGCTGAACACCTCTGTGGGGGGAGGCCATGAAAGACAGGGCTGTGTTTAACAAGGCAGCTCAGTGTCCCTCAGTTGGTCATGCTAGCAAGAATTTCACACTCATGCTTATAAAGCACTGGTAATTAAAAGGTCACTATTCCCCATTAATTCTTGAAGGCTATTCGGTGCTGATGTGAGAGCTATAAAACAACACAAAGCCCAATCTCCATTACAAAGTCAACACCTGCGTCTTTTCTTGGGATTTGATTAAAACCTGGGGGAAACAACGCCACCCTTTTATGGAGTTTTTGTCTCGTTTTTTCAAGTGTTTAGAAACCGTTCTTCAAGGCCGCGCCATAGGTATCACTTCAGAACTCTTTCAGATGTTAAATCCTGATTGTTCCACATGAATAATACATGATAGGCTGGTTTCTAGATACTGGCCACTGACCAAAGCCGCCGCCACAGCGCCGTCGCTGCTTCTCCTCTGTGTGTGATGAGAGCGGCTGCTGGGTGCCGGCGGCCATAACAGCGAAAACACACAAAGGAAACGAGCGAGACCTCCTAACAACGTTGATAATCCAGGCCCCCGAAGACCCCAGTTCCATTCTGCAGCAGTTGCTGCTATTTATCCTTGTGTACTGCATTGCGTTGATAAACTGGCGACAAAGAGAAAGGGTGGCGCTCAAGGCCGCAGCGTCACCCGCGTCTCTGTGTCGCCCCGGCTTCTGGGAAACTTGTGCAGCAAACGAACCACAATACGGGACTGGACAGAATCCTTCTCGTGCATGTCGAAAGAGAAAGACATCCCGCAGTCACTGCAGGTCCGAGCGGTTGCATTTGCATGCGGAGCAGCGGCGGGTTCGCTCGGCTCCAGCTGCTACTCACACATGAATAATCCTCCTACCTGTTTCATTAGACCTGGAACAGCAGCAGCACCGCCTGGCCAAAGGGATGGGAGGCAAAGAAGGTTAAAGCCACCCCTGAAAGACCCGGGAACACGCTACGCAGAGCCTACCGGGTCTGCTTTGTTACAGCAGAGCAAGATGTGCAATTCAGTTTGAAATCTGCTGCTTTTGATGCAATATTAAAGGCAGTGAGGTGTTTGGTGTTCACGTGAGGCAGACAGCTAAAGAAGAAGAGAGGAAAACCAGAGTAGATGTGTCTGGAAGGCAGCTTCACTGAACCTCCCAAAACAGCCGTGACCTTTGTCTTCCCACCACTGGCGTTCTGACCCAATCATGGACTGAATGGCTGCATTACTGGTCTTTATATAGAATGTGTGATGCACGTACAGAGGAGAAGGAGCCAGCTCGCTTGAATCACGATTTGAAATCACAAGACCAACAAGAGGATGGCGAGATGTCCTGAGACAAGCGGAAACAACGTCATTTCTCGGTGCCTGAAAGGAAATATTAACATCTGGGAAAAGAATAAAAACCCTGAAAATGAAAATCTCTTGTTAGACTTTGTATTTCAGGGTTGTCAGTAAAGATAAAGCACCCTCTCCTAACACACACACACACACACACACACACACACACACACACAAACACACACACACACACACACACAATGCTCTTGCATAAGAAAAACTCAGCGAGCCAGGTCTTTTCATCAGTTCCAGTGCGCTGCCTCACACTGGGTCAATCTTACCACATCATTAATATGGCGGCTGCTATTGTCGTTACATCCAAAAAACAAAAGTGCACTTTTACACGGCGGCACCACAGATCACACATGAAAGAGCGAGCTATTAAATATCTTTCAGGGTCATTGGGAATGGAAGAAAGAAACAAAAGGACGGGGAGGGAGCTGAAAGTTCTCCCCCACTGATGGATCACATGTGGTAGGCAGTGAAATTTCTATCCATACAGAATAGGTGTAATCTATATGTCCTGCATGTGCTTGAGAGGAAAAGTCAAGATGAAAAGCCTCTGGAAGCATTATGAGGATTTCATTTGAATAGTGACTGGCAGAATGTGAGCGTCTATAATTCTATTTTTTGCATGTGTGAGTGTACAGGCGGGCGAGCGAGCATTATGCAGATTTGTATGCAAATGACAAGCGAGGGAGCATGTGCCCCAGAGCCTGTCTACATGTTTGTGTTTGTGCGTGAACTCACACATCCCACCATTCGCGGCTTCGCCACAACACACAGACAGGTGTGAGGACCGGAGAGAGCGAGCGAGAGAGCGAGCGAGAGAGCGAGCCCAGACTGTGGAGCGCGGCCTCGCTGTGCAAATATTGCTCTCCTCTCCCCGGTCTGTGTCTGCTGCTCTCACTCAGGGTCTGTCTGTCTCCCTCTTGGTCTCACTGTATTCCCACTGTGCCAAACACAGAGGGCCTCTTTGTTGCTCAGAGGAGGAAATGCAACTGGAGCCAAATCTGCCCTCCTTTATTCCGAAAATCTCCCGCCTTCGTCCTTATGGTCTCACATCACGCAGCCTGTCCTAAAGATCAATCTGACACTTGGAAACAAAGAAGATGGCTTTCGCGGCATCCCGGGCCTCGTGTATAGCTTGAGGTGACATTTAGGCTAACGGTGAGATAAAAGGTCAAACAGATCGACCAAATGCTAAGGTGAAAGGGCTCCTTTGACGAAGGGTAGCTAAAATGCTAACTATATATATGCTAGTGAGGAAACGCACCAAAGAACTGGCACAAGCGTGTTTGACCGGACTAAACCCAACCCTATTACTCTGCTGGGGGACTCTGAGTGGTACCCTTCAACATGCAGGGTAACATCCGCGCAGAGTCTGTGCGTGCATGAGCGAACGTCTGTCTGTTTGAATCCCCCGACCCCTGGAGAGCAAAACACAAGAGTCTACGAGCTGAATGCTAATAGAAAGCAGCAGCACCGCTTCTCATTCTGATGCCGGCCGGTAATGTAGTCAACATCAAGTGCTCGTTTTATCTGCAGAATAATCGGCAATAAAGGTCCGTAAATATGGGAAACAGACCCCAGACTCTTCTTTTTGGGGTTGCATAAATGTCAACGTTCTCAGTTTTACACACACGAAAACTATCAGGAGCCGTTTGCAGATTTTTTTTCTGCCGTACAAAACGTCGTGCTAAGTTTCAACACTGGCTGATGTTGAGAATTATTAGTGAGGTTGTATTTCACATGGTTATATTTTTAGTCTCACAGCAAAGTCTGGATGAAACTGAGAACCTCTTTAACAGTTTTTTTTATAGCCAGACGGAGGAGAAAAAGAGAAGAGAAATGAGCTGAAACAGCCTGGATGTGCTTCACACTGCTGTGGAGCAGATGTGTGCTCCCATGGACGTCAGGCAGAAGATGCCTGTCAATCACAGGTGAAAAACGCCACCCCTCCTGCGTCACATGATGCGGTTTGTGCTGCGTTCGGCTCTACAACTGCGCCGTGCCACCCTCACGGCTCCGAACCTGGGAGCTCTGCACGCTCCGCACGCTCGGTTGTTGAGTGTGTTAAAAGCAGAGATAAGGACAGAGGACGACAATCTATCACCTCGCCCTGACAGCCTCGCATGCGCTGCGTCTCTATGGATCACCGCGCCGCCACGCTCGCCCACAGCTGCTCCTCCTCTCTTCTTCTATCCTTTCATCTCCGATCACCTCCACTCTGTCCTTGTGCTCCTCTCTTCCAACCTGGCCTGCCCTCCCCGCCTTCGTCAGCGGCATTGACGGCGATCAGCTGCTTCCCACCCGCCCGCAGTGCTGTGTCACTTCATTAGAAATGGGAAGATGACCTTGCACTATATGTCTCTTTGTCTCTGCGTCTCTCTTTAAGTCATGCCCTCCTGCAGCTGTCTCCACGTTTCCTCATCACTTTTGTGCACTTACATCAGCCAAGCCGCCGTCATCTCTCTCTTTCTCCCGCTACCTTGTTTTCCTTCTTTTTTCCTTCTCCTTGCCCTTATTGTTCTTCTTCATTATCAAGGGCTGTCACAACCCCCCCGCAGAGCCGCCCAGGTTATTTATAGCTAACAGAGGGTGGCGGTGGTGCTGATGTTAAGAGGTGGGCCATCTTTAATGCCTGCTAGCGTTCACATTTTTCTTGACAATTAAGCGCACCTTCACTCCGCAGACACACACGCGGCGTTTATAACGTACCTGTCTCTCCGACATAACGTAAAGGTAGTTGCGGTCGAGGGAGAAGGCCATGTCTCTCAGGACCGGGCTCCCATCTTTGATGACGGACATGGTCTCATACTGGACGCCGCCGTGAGGAGGGCCGTCGACGCGAATCTGAGGAAAGACAAACACAAACAGGTCAGTTATTTATAAGAATCCGACGGCAGGGAGGGAAGTCGGATGAAGAATGATTGGCAGGGACGGCAGACGGGTCAAATAAACGATCCACGTCGTCGTCGTTTACCTGCCTGTAAATTCGCGAGGGAGGAAATGTTACACGAGGGAGGTTCAGACCAAAAAAGACACAAAAATCTCCTCCGTGGCTCTGACATTTGCATGGGAACGACCATTTAAACCTGTAAATGACGGCAGCGCATTCCCGCCGGTGTGTGGATTCATTAGCATGAAACACAAACAGGAATCATCACGTGGACACGTGACCCTGCGTGGGACATATATTATTTCATGTTGTGAAGCGAACGTCAGCGCCCCGTGGTTTCATGCAGGATGGGGTTACAACAACTGTTTAGAATTATCCGCCGGTATTATTAGACCTCTGTGAAACCTTAGCTCTGTTTTGCTTTTCTCATTCTCCTGATGAAAAATGGATTTCCTCGCTGAAACTTTGAACTTGACGCCAACACAACCAACTACAAAAGCACAGGAGAGATGTTCTCATGACTTATAGGAGGATGGTGACTCCCCGCCTGACCCCAACGGGCCCGTGTCAGCCCTCCTTCTTTATGCACCAGACCCTGCTGGACTAATATATAACCTGTGCAGTAAATCTGGAGGGGCAGGGGCAGTTCTCCGAGGCTGGGCGTGAGAGATGTCTCCGTGATGTCACGTCAGTGGAGCCGACTCCACCCAGGGAAGCTGATGGCTCTATCATCTGTCCATCTGCGCCTGCACCTCTCCACCCAAACATTCATCTGTCTATTCAAATGTTGACAACACCAAAGAGCAGCCGGGCTCCCACATCACAGAGGGGAGAGTCAAGGTCATACGTCCATCAAAAAATAAAAAGATCGACCGGGAGGCCGTGTCAGCGAGCGTGCGTGCCGGTTCGCCTCAATGTATGTCGACTTGCAGGATGTTGGGGGAAAGGCTACACGCGAAGCCCCCCCCCCAGCTTTGCCTCTTAGGCTCCAGGGTGAGCTGAGAACATGACAGCAGGCGGCAGCGTCAAGGGCCAGAGCTCAAAGTGGTTGAGCCTCCCAAGGCTGACCTACGTCCGACCTTGGCAGGCTAATCCAAACAACCAAAAAGAAGACATATGTGAAAACCATATGTAGGAGGGGAGAGGGCAGGATGTGGGGGCCGTGCCAGTCTTCATCCGCAGCGTGGAGGGGGACGTCGGCAAATGTGGTCATCCATAAAGCGCGGCGGCGAGCGAGACGGTGTCGGCCCGGCCGCTCGCCGCCGCGCTTTATGGATGACCACATTTGCCGGCGTGTCAGCGTATGTGCGCGTACACCCGTGGAGCGCTCTGACGTGCGGTGATATGTGCCCTATCAGAGAGCCACGAGGGATCCCAAGATACGCTGACCTTTTCCCCGCACGCCTGCGGTTCGTCTGATTCAGATCTCCATCGAACAGGCCCCCACCGCTGTCGGGGGCCTGCAGACCAACACTGAGTCAGCAGCGCATGCTCAAGCATGGAGCAAGTCCAGAACCAAACCTTCACTCTCGGTGCAAGCGTCGGTCACGCTCTGCACACTACAACAAACCAGGTTACCCAGTCTAAACAGTTAACTCTCCGGTTAAGCAAACACTCACTCTGACTGAGCGGTAAATAACCAAGGGCCCATTTTCCAGGGCCCAAACACCGTCTGGTTCTTTGCCTTTATTGAATATCAATTGTTCATTCAAAAAAAAAAAAAAGCTCTGTGCTCTCACAAAGGACATAATCACCACATTCAGCCCACACATCCCACTGTGCACGTAGCAGCCTTTGCAGACACAGCTGCTGCACAGATCCAGGAGCAGCTTTTTACAGTATGTGTAAAGTTTGCAAAATGTGGTCGATTCACACAGACAGAGGAAGAAAAGTGCACGTGTTACTAGATCTGCTGAACGTGAAGAGGGGCGGGGTTATCCCTGCGTGGGTGAGGAGCGAGGAGTAAAACAGAGGAACGTTTTTGGGAAACCCCCCCGAGCCCCTGCTCATTCCCAGGATACACACTTAATGTGATCAGCATCAGAATCTGTTGGTACAAGTCACACAGGTGTGAACTTCACCTTCTCTCACTCTCGTGGGAGAGGTTATGAAAGCACAGTTAGGACGACTGCTGCGGCGCCAAAAATAATCCTCTCACCTCATCCCAGTCTTACTCCCACGCTGAAATTCTACCACCTGAGTTAGCGACGGGCCCCAACGTCGTTTCCTGAGCATCATTTTACTGTTGCTGCTCTCTCAAATCTATCCCTTCTGTGCCACATTTGACCCTGTATTAGTTATCAGGTCGCGCCCCTTTGACGGTGTCCCGACCTCTTTTTTACAGGGTCCTGTCTGCAGAAACGACCCCCAAACCCCCGAGAGCTGCTGCTGGTTGGCTCTGGTCTGGTATTTGCTCAGTGAATAGCCAGCGTATCCGTATCAGCAGCATCTGGAAGCTGCAGCTGAGCTAAGTGGGGAAAAGTGAAGATGGACGAGCGTGGTGAAAAACATTCTGCATGTGCCCCGCGGGCGCCGTGGCCTGTGTGGTTAATATTTGTGAGAACAGTGTAGTCCTGACGTGAAAAACAACATCACAAACTCAAGTATCTAACACATCCAGACGTACAGAGAACAGTCACGGAGGTGACTTGAGCTCTGAAGACAGAAGAAAAAAGTCCCCAGGCGTCACACAGAAAGGGGGGACGATCCTTCTCTTACATAAAGCCTCAAAACCACTTCATGTAATTACACCGTTTCTTTGCTTTTTCAAAAGAATGCAGCCACAAGCCCGAATGCAGAGGAAACCAGAGACAAAGCTGGATTTTTATTGATCATACACGATAGTTGTAATGGAAAAATGGGTTCCCACATTTGGATTACCTACTGAAAAAAATAAAAGGTTGGCACAATTTTCCTGATGAAAGCTTAATTTTTATTTTCACAGTTCAGGAAATAAAAGACGGGTTTGCTTCTGTACCAACGTTGCCACGGCACCCGGTCAGACACCAAGCGGCGGCCGGCAGGGGAAGCATGGCTGCGGCATCAGAGGCCTCCCCTCGCGGCTACGAGGGCCTCTGCCAGTGTGGCGCTTTTGATCGGCGCATGTAAGCACCCTGGAAAACTGTTTGAAGATTGACCAAGCTGCAGTCCAAATTGCTCTTTCCCCCCTTTTTCCCTCTCCCATCGGTGTCCCTTCAACACGGTTCCAGGCTGCAAACCGTGCGAGTCCCTGTGAAGCAATTTGGTGAACGAAAGCAGTGAATAATTCTGAGGTAAAGGTGCATGTAAAGTGTGTTTGCAGTGCTCTGTGGATGCTGCTCGCCAGAGACAGGAGCGGAACACAAAAGTCCAGGAAGCCTTGTTGAGGCAGCTTCCAAAATTGGCCAGTCCCACTTTGCGACAGAGACAAAACAAGTTGGGCGACCGGCTATTTAAAGGCAATCATGAAGACAAACAAAGCAACTGAAGAGAGTCTGAAAGCAAAACACTGAGCGATGACCTCTGACTCCATTTCACCATGTGTCTGCGTATTTGTCCAACATTTCTGCTTCAATTAAAAAGACAGTTCTTCTTTAATGGCTGCAGCTGCTAACTATTACCTGAGCGCTAACTATTACATTTGAAAAAAAAAAGAAAAGGTTGTTTTTTTTTCTGGCCGTAGCCTTGACGAGGGTTGTGCTGCTGAAACAGGATACGTGTGTTTACATGTGGCTGCCAAGGCCAATATGGGTCCATCTGAGGGTGAACATTATGTTAGCTGCCCCAGCAGAACCTGCACCTTCACCAAACCACAAAACAACACCTTGCACTTGCAGAGGAAACCAAACTGAAGGTCTTCCATCCCGTTCCAGAACAGGATGGTGGAAGTTCCCTGGAATAACCTGATGCTTACATGGATGAGGAATTCATGCAGAGGAAGAGCAGGATGGAGCGCGGATGTTAAACCGCTAAGTGACCTATCTGGCAGATTTCTTGTACGTATCATCTGCACTAATCCACTTCAACAGTCTTGGATGTGGAAGAGATAGGCTCCGGCCTTATCTGGGAGACGCCACACACTGGATTAGTCTCTGGGATGCAGCGACCTCTCCCAGACACACAGAAGAGGAGGCTCCTCTGAGGCTTCGTCGACCAGCTGGGTCACCACAACAGAAAAAAACGGAGGTCTGGGGGATCCAGCCAGGACTTGTGAGGCAGGTTTACACGTCTGAAGCGTGCTAAAGCTCACATGATCAAAATATGGCTGCTGAGACCAAACTCAGCGTCTGGAGTTGACCTTCAGTTAACGTTCAGTTACTGAACGTGTGTCAACTCTCCCTGCTTTCTCTCCTCATAAATAGCTGCTCCAAATATCCGTGAATATCCAAATATCCTTCACATAAGCTCTGGCACACCAAAATAAATTACAGTTTAATTTGCTAATATCTGATTTAGGTATAAAATGAAACCTTAATTTAGTGAAGAATAATTTCCTTATGGGGGCTTCTGCTCAATGGACCCTTGTTACTGATGTTGTGACTTATTATTGCAGTTTAAGGAGAGAGGAAGATGCAGGAAAGGTGCATGCAGAAGCTAAATGGGCGCTTTCACACACGCGCACGGACGGATCCAAATCAACCGGCTGCAGCTGACAATTGGCAGAACAGCGTGTACAAACCAGGCCGGCATCTCTATCTGTTCACGTACCTGTCTGGAAAACCTGGCTTGAAATGTAGCAGGCTGCTATTGTATTTCTTCAGGTGAAATGGGTGCAGGCTATTCAGCTGCCTCCATGTGTGTATCTGTGTGTTTGTGTGCATGTGTGCGTGTGTGTGTGTGTGTCTCCATTCTCCAAGTTTCTTGGTGCAGCAGCAGAAAACATGGAGCCTCTCTGCCTCGATAACGCATCTAATCCATCACCCGTGTCAGGCTGAAGAATTCTGGTGTCAGTGGCAAGTGGAGAGCAGAAATGTGCTGTGTGTGTGCGTGTGTGTGTGTGTGTGTGTGTGTGTGTGTGTGTGCTTTCTTTTGTTCCTGTTGTACAATCCAAGCTTGCGTAAAGCATCTGTTAGCCTGTTTGTTTATATGTGCAGAAGGACCCTTCCCACCGGGCTGACTCGGAGGCCAGAGCGGCGTCTCTCCGGTGATGGAGCAGTGAAACGTGTCGACAGACAGGAAGACAGCAAACGAGGACCAAGGAAACAAAATGGAGAGGTACAGGGATCGGACAAAAGGTACGAGAACCCGGTTGCAAACGTTCGTGGTCAGGTGGAGGAGGAAGAGGAGGAATATTGCCTCATAAAACCCTTTTATGCGGGGCTCAGACAGTTGCTTCACATTTTTGCCCGTGCACAATAGCATGGTTTCCATGAAGGGAATCTTTGGGTCCCCTTTATGCAAACGCTCCCCCGTGCATGACTACTTCCTCATCAGATTGGGCAGAAACAGACGGTACGGTCCTGATAAAGCACAAATGATAACTATTAAAATGAACATTTGTTTTTTATCAGCGTTGAGTATCAGAGAATAATGAGAGCAAACTGATGCTCAGCGAGTCTTAACGACCAATCTCACATGCCCGTTTCCATAACCGCTCCATCCAAGGCTCAATCTAGTCTATTTTGGTTCTGTAATGTTGCCATCTCTCTGGGCCACATTACTCACACAACTGAACATGATTAGATCAGCACTTTCCCCTCTTGGCCCCCAAACTCTAAACAGAACGCAAAGACTGCAGCAGGCATTAGGGCTCTGCGGCGGGATGAGCTCAAGCCTCAACTTTAATAAACTCAAATACTCGTATTAAGCAGAGCAGCACAATGCGAGACCTATATTTAGCTGCACGCTAAAACACTGACGAGCCCGGCGAGCTGGTGCTGGATGGAGGCCAGGAAGGTTCAGCGAGGGAGCAGAACGGAGGGATGTGGTAGCAAAGACCCTCAAGAATGGGACTCTCTGGCAGGGTGGAGAAGCTGTTTCCACCCAGAAGTGAGTTTGTACACGGGAAGCAGACGAATCCTCCAGAAAGGATCCTTCATTATTGTCATGGCCACAACCTTTTCCCCTCAAATTAGTCAGCGAGACACCAACGACCGCCTATACGTTAAAGCAAAATAAGCTTTGCATCATCACTAATGTGTGTGGAGGATGGATATCTCTGATATAAACACGGTCAAACAAAGGCGGGAAGCTTATTCTGTTGCTTCTATGAGTCGCTGGAGGGAAAGCTCAGTGTAATCTGACTACTGAACACGTAGTAATAACAAAAGAATAAACTTCCAACTATATTTAACACTTTAATGCTTTCACGGAAAAAATAACACAATGTTCAATAATGTTTTCTCAAAAGAAAGCGCCTCAAATACGGAGAGCTTGTGTGTTCAAGGAAGAAAGAAATGTTGTACTCAACAGAAGTGAGAGCATGTGCGGAGGGACTGAAGCAATCACGCAGCTAATAAAAGCAGAGTCGCAACCCTGGTTAGAAAAAAAAGCATCAGACGCCCAAAACGCCTCCTGATTTCTCTCTTTGTAGATCACAGAGGCAAAAAGGTAGCTCGGCAAAGGTTCAGGTGAGGGACAAATTAGCTGCAAATGTTCAATCTCTCCCAGGGGATTTGCATACCTAAACATGTGTGGAGATTGGCAGGTAGAGGCGTGAATCCATAAATTAGAGCCAACGGGATCAGGACTGCTAACGAGAGTATAAAAGCATTTAGTCAGGCCCACCCTTCCCCTCATGGATGTGCGCAGGCTGGAAAGGCCTCCCATACAGCACAGTGCACACCGGGGCCGGGGCCGGCGGCGCGATGGCGAACGAGCAGGTTATTGATGAACGGGGGCCAGCGCTGTGAGGCTTTGACACTCAATGAAAAGTTCATCAAGGCCGCATTAACGTTGGCCTTCAGTGACGCGTGGTCCTAATAAAGGACCTAATAAAGCGAGCGGCATCAAATGACACCTGACCCTGGAGAGGACGGGACCCGGCAGAGCCAGACGTACAAGATAAGGTATATAAGTATAAGATGCAAGCCCATAATTATTAGCACATTAGCATCATTAGCATATATGATCATTGTTTGTTCATACACTATTTTAAAGCCCCCATAAAGCACCCCCAAATACAGAATAATCGCATTATAAAATAATAATAAACTTGCATTATATATGCCGATTTTGAACACAAAATCAGCCCCCCCCCCACTGAATATGAGACATTAAATGAAACATCTGCACTGAGGTGTCTCCCAACCCGAAGACGTCACTTGGACGCCATGACACGGACGCCGTGCCATTTACAGCTCCATAGAAACACATGTCACAGCCTTTCACCTCCCCTGATTTCCAATATATGCGGTTCCCAGCAGCCATTGGATAATTGGAGCTCCTCTCGGAGGTCTCCACAAAGAGAGCGGGGTAAGACGGACACCACGGAGCGAACCTTTAACCTTTACGAGCCCACAGAAACAGAGTCGGGGGAGGGGAGGGACAAGACAGCGAGGTGAACTGTGGGGGACAGAGATTCTACTGATGAGCTGGGTGGTGTTGGCAAATGGGGGGGGGTTGGTTTGTCTGACCCCATTCAACACGCTCAGAAGAAAAACAGGCCAAAACCCCTGTGCTGGACAAGGGTTGCTATGGTAACCCCTCTCCCCTCGGGCACAAGATCAGCAGGGAATCAACTGACAGAATGTGTCTGCAGCGTGTACATGGGAATACCGAAAATGTTGCGTCACCATTACTGTGCAAAGCATCAAGTAGATGGTTTTTTTCTCCTTTTGGGCCTCATTGGAAAATACTAAACCACATGGAATTTAATTCTGTCCTGCTCGGTTTGCAGCCATCTGTGTGAACGCACATTCTCTGTCTAGAAATGTGTTTCTAAAGGGTGTCGCAGCCTTCCTTCCAATCATTTCAGATCATCTGGGTCCAGAATTAAAGAAGACAAACAGCTGCATTGGCCACACACATCAGAGGAAAAGCAGCGGCGCTCTGGCCGTGAATGAAGACCCCCGTTTGTCAGCACACATTCTAGAGTAAACACTCTGGGGACACACACAGGATACGCTGGGTCACGACTGCCATTAAACATGATTTATCCTCAAAGGTTAATGGTGTTTTGGTGCAGTCGGAACACCAACAGTGTGAACGTCGCACATTTGTTCTCGGTGCTGAAACAAAAGATTTCCTGCAGGTTTCCCCCCGACCCTGTCGGCCCCGGGTCGATATCGGCCCGATTCCATTTTGAGATTAGCAGCTTCGGAGCTGTCGGATCAGCAGATGGATCATTTCTGACGGCGCTTAATATCCACCTAAAGCCTTCGACACATTTTATAGGTTAGGATCTGGGTGGATTTGACACGCAAAGCGTCAAGATGACTTCTTTCTGCTTGACCTCCAGATGCCTCTTTTTAATCAATGTTGCGACTGCACACTGGATTTGATCTCAAATTGTCTCGAGAACATGATAATGTTTTAAAAATACTTTGTTTCCGAAGCTAAATCCCCCGGGCTCCATTTCGGAAGGGTTCCATCTGGAGAAAGGGTGAAATCCTTCCAGTAACCTGCCAATCTCTGAAAGGCAGTAATGAAGCATGTGAGAACAGGGATTTATGAGCATTGTTCCCATCTCCAACGTGCTAAAATGAGCATGTGCACGTTTGTGAGTGAGTTTGCGTGGCCTAATTATCTGACCAATCAAATCAATGCACCCGTGTGGGTGACGTGCAGGAAAAGCACTGAATTAACAATGAAATTGCTTTATTACACATAAATCATTCAGCTGCCCGTTTGGCCTCGCCGGCATTTACGCATCCAGTCGGCGAGGTACGTCGACGCAGGCGTGCGCGACGCCGTGCGCACATAAAACGGGCCGATGGCTTTCATTTGTGTGCCAGAGCAGCAAAGCGGGCCTTGATTCATTAGCCTGCTAATTAGAAAACACTGTGAAGAATGACTTGTGGTCAAACATTTTTACGCACACTTCTGACAACACGAGCGAATAATCAGACAGCCGTATGCTCGTCTGCGCGGCGGCTGGGACGCCTCCGCGCGCCGCAGCTGCACGTCCCCGTCTGCGCATTAAACATGCAAAACAGCAGCATGGCCCACTTCCCCTCACAGACCAACAGATCAGAGATACTCATCAGCAGAGACATGTTGGTGACGGAGTATCCTCCTTTATCCCCCCCAAACACACCCAGATGCCTACTCTCTCATCCTCTCTCATCCCCTCATAACTCATACTGATGCTGTGGAGCAGCAGGACAGGAAAGCGCTGCGTATGCAGAATAGACAAGTAGAATACACGAGGGTCAGGGGGAAAAAATGAGCCAGACAGAGACGGCAGAGGGCTGTTTGTGTGGGACGTCAGGGCTTTTTCTAGTCTATGAATCTTCACTAAGGCTCTTTAAAATTGCCCACCAATGATTTAATACCTGCCTCACTCAGCAAAGAATAGAGCAGCCTGTTAAAGTATGCTAATTCGGGGACGCTAAATACACTGCCTTAAATGTCAACTTTCCATTATCACACGCACACGCGCACTCACACAAATAAGGCCACTGCAAGGACACAGGGAAGTTGAAGACTTATAAATCGCAGACCTCCTCATAGAATCAATAAGGAGAAAATGTAACAAAGGTGCAAAAAGCTAGAAGCTGTTAAAAGCAGCTTTAAGCTGGAACAAAAAGATGCGACACAAAGGAGTGGAGGGAGAAAAGAAAGGCGGGCGGCAGCGTGGGGAGACAGAAGATAACAATAAGACTCGGAGAGATAGAAGTCAAATCAGAGCTGGGGTGTAGCTACAGCAAGCAGAAAGCAATCAGCTTACATCCAGCCAGAGAGGCTGGCACTCCTCCCCAACCAAGGGTGACAGCGCCATTAATTCTATTAACCCTATTAGTATTCCATCCTCATCACCCCGCTGGGTCAATACACACCTCCATCACACTGCAAAGCTTCTGCTTCCCTCCTCCATATGCAAAGGAAAGTAAGGAGGAGTGAAGGCTTTATGGGCCTGCTGGATAAATAGGAGCACAGATTGTGTTTCCTTTTCAGACTGAAGCAGCCAGCCAGCACCGTCCATCATGGCTTCGCCGAATCTGATGGACATCTGATGAAGGGTCGACGCAAACTCGCGTGCCGAGTACGCCAACATTCTTCCAAGATGAGGGTTTGGAATGCTGCAGTCCTTGATTTCACCATGCTCACATATGGTACTTCTGGCGGCAGCGACGTGTAAACTGTGTAAAGTTTAAAATCTGTGCATCACTGCTTCATCCAGGCGGTCCCACAGAGGATAGCTGCTGGTGGGTTGCCTAGGCAACATGCTTAAAAGGGTTTATGAGGATGTATGTCCCTGCCACAGTCAAAAGTCAGCAACTTTTACACATTTAATTAGTCTAGAGTGTAGAAGAAACCAGCCAAACTTTGGAACTGACACCTAAGGAAAAAAGTGTGAATTTGGTCCCAGACTTGAAGGGACTCTTTGAGTGTAGGATGAATCTATTGTTATATTTTTAAAAACCTCCATTTAAATGAATGGCTGTTGACACGATGAGCAAAGAGCCAGGATCAAAGAAAAAAAGGAAAAACAAGCCAGAATGATCTAGCCGTGCACGTACGCACACACACCTACACGCAGGCAGCGTGATCTCCTCTCATGTTAAACTCCAACAGGAGCATGAGAGATGAGTTTAGGTCCAAGTGACAGCCTAAAGACAACCCTCTCCTCCCATCTTGTTCTCCTCTCCTCCCCATCCGCCTCCAGCTCAGAGTTGGTGAGGGCGGTTGCCAGCAGACACTAGCGTACCAAGTATGTAGGACAGCACCATTAGGGCATTAGTGCCGGTCAGTAGCCAGCCCGTTCGTGTGTGTGTGTGTGTGTGTGTGTGTGTAAAGTAAAGAAATTGGGGATGTGCAATAATGCCCCTGAGGGAGGAGATACGATCTGAGCTTGATTGGTTCATATTCTGCAGATCTGTACGCAGAAACATGTTTAAAACCATCATTTAGCTAACCCACCGTTGGGTGAATTAGCATGCAGCTACAATACCGACTACCTCTACACACACACAGACACACACACACACACACACACACACACACACACACACACACACTCCTCTAGCCTTGAGCTACAGGGAGAGTGTAGCATGAAGAGTAGTGACAGGTCTTCCTATCCGTCTCCCTCATATACGGCTCCTCCACTGAGGGGCTATCTCTATCTCTGCTGTGTCTGGAATTGAGAGAGCCCGAGCATGATCGCTTCTGCTGTCTGGCCTGACTGATTCATGCCTATATCACCTGCGGGATTAGCCATTTCCTCTGTATAAATCCACTTTTGTGAGGTAATGTCTATCATTAGCAGCGGGGGCCAGAGAGGGTTTTGTTACACTCAGAATCGCTGCCAGAAAGCAATAGCAGACTAGCGTGACTCCAAAAAGGAAGCATGCAACAGTATACTGTCATTTTCTCTTACTCTTGCTCGATCAAGCCTTGGCCACATTTAGAATGAGATCATTATCCTAAAAGACAAGGTTCATCTGCTTTCTCGCCACCATGTTCTCAGATTAAACGTCGAGTGTAACCGATAACTTTGATGATTAAAGATGACAGACCCGGCGCCGCCTCCTGGATCCACATGAAGCAACACAACTTTGACATTTTCTGCTTTTTTATGATGTGACCACAGACTCCAACTAGACTGTTCCCTGTTTTTGTCCAGACCCCCCAATAACTCTCACTGCACAACAAATCTTTCTGTCCTTGTCAGGGGAAAAAAACTGGCAGAGCTTTTCTCTCCCTTCTCTCCCTCCGTGGCTTCCTGCTCGTTCTTACAGTCAAAACCACACAAATGTTTGGGTCAAGGCAAACCTTGCTGCTTGTTTTTCCATTTTCTGAAGGTAGGAGGGCAGTTATGGGAAGAAAGGGGGCCTTTGTGGTGGGTGCTCATAGCACTTTGATATGTGTCTCCATTACCCCCCCCCCCATCCACTGCTGGCGCTCTTTTTTATTCCCCAACAAGAAGCTAAATAACAGTGTCCAAATGTGGGAAGTAACAAGAGAATGAAGGGCAGGAGGGAGGAGGCAAGATGGGATGTTTGGTTGGTTAACGGTTTTTGGCAGACCCAGGGAGGTATTTTTTTGTCTCTTGGTGGGGGCAGACAGTGACTACCCCCTTGAGCACACACACAGACACCCACCCTCCCGTAGGGACAATTTAAAAAGGTCATAGGGCGTTCAAGAATGATCCACTGCCCCACTTATTGTGGTAGTGAAACCATGAAAGACACAGTGCGCCAGACCCCCGTAGGGCACCCAAACTCAGGGAAGTTCCAGTGATTCCTGTCCATGCAGTGAATTAAATGTGTCCAATTACTACAAATTTACTGCAACAGAATCACTAAAACATTGCAGAATACATTAAAAAAAAGACTCTGGCAGAAAAAGGGCTCCCAATCCCTTTTCTTCTCGGTGCTAAATATGCTACTGTACTCGCGCAAGGTTAGAGGAAGATTTTATCCCCGAGAACCCAAACTCAAACGTTTTGGGTTTGCTGTCAACAATGGAAGGCCTCTGATTGGTTGATCTCCAAAACCGCTCAAGCTCGAGAGCTTTTGTATGTCCGGAGACTCAAGGGTGTTAATGCAGCGCTCCGGGTGTCATATGATCATTAGTATAAAAGCGTAAAGCTTCCAGGCAGGAGGGACAGAGAGGAAGTCCCTGGAGGTCAAAGGTTCCCCAGTGCCTTCACAAGGAGGCTCATGTGCAAGCATCAAAGGGTCTCGGAGGGTCACGAGGGCACATGCGTGAAGGCAGGCAGCCGCGCTAACATGAACTACCCTCTTGGATATCAAGTTAATCCTCCAGATCTAGCCAACAGTGTGTCTTTAACCAGATTAACTCTTGATAAGCAGCTAAACGTGGCTGGAGAGGAGTCATTTTGGGGTCTGGCCATAATAGTTTCATGACACCAACCGGTCACATGATTCTCGCTAAATTACCATAATCTAAAGCATATACGGCACACAGGCTCTAGAAACCAGTAAAGCCAGGATCACCTTGCGCAATCCTCTGGGTGCAGCTGGAGTCAAAATCTCAATCCCTCACAAAGACATGCGGCTCAGCACCTAAAGTGTGTGCATGTAAACATTCATACATGCACTCCTGCTGTTTGGTCTCCGGGAGCCTCCTGAGCTGCTCCCCAGAGAACACGTGTGAGAGGTTTTGGACCGAGGGGCGAAGTGAGGCCAGACAGCAGCATGGGGGAGGGTTATGGATGGGTGCGAGGTATGCAGAGTCCTAAGGGCAATGACAGGGATGAACTGGGGTGAGCAGACAGGCAGCGATACGGAAAGACCCTCCCACCCAGACCTTTGCCCATGTGATGATCATCTGTCTGCCACACATTTGGAATTCCTCTCATTTTGTCTTAATGCTGCTTTTTTTTTTTTTTTTTTGAATTTCTCATGCCTGGATACGCTGTTTACACTTAATCCCATGAGGATTAATGCTGCCTAACGTCATATTCGGGGGCTGCAGATGGGCACATTCATTTCACCGTTCACCCAAATACATGAGTGCGTTTAGTCAATGATGTTCAGATGTTAGACACAGACTAGTGGTTGGCTGAAGCAAGAATGGGGGTAGTTGTCACACATCAGTAGCCCTGTGAAGGCCTGATGTTCCCGCTTCCTGCTCGGGGATGGGTCTGGAGGGAGGCCCTCTATAATTCAATAACAATAATCCCCAATGAAGGCCTAATAAAGCGAGCTGCTGTGGGCTGGAACCGACCAGCTGAGCTCCACCTCCTCCGGCCCCTCCAGTCCCAGACGCCTCCGGTAGTCACCAACCCACCAGCCTGTTGGATCTTCTCTTGTCTGACCTTCCTTCTCTTACCTAGCTAAACCAGATCATGTCAGTAAGGTAAATGTGGCGTAAAGGTTGATTGACCTCTGGAATTCACTTCAGATCAATAGCGAGGGCAAACAGTTCCCGTAGAAATGAGGTGTGCATGATTCGTTGTGCTTATTTTTCTTCCTGCTACTCTGTTTTGTTTAGCTGGCTCAGTCAACCAGTATCTTAGCAAAGCCTTTACAACCGCTGAACAATGACAATGCAAACAAGTGGCTTGGATGCAGCTAAATTGCCTGTGAAGCCTTCAGAAGATATAGAGATTTCACGCAGCAGACAAACAGTAACGAGGGTATAAGAATGTACTAATTAACCATAATTAAAGTGTGATATTTCCTCCTAGGTTTTTGCTTTTGATCTCACATGGGCAGCTAATTGTGCCTTCAGTGTGCATTTGACAAAACATACAGTAGCTGGAACTGAAATTAATATCAACTGCGAAATAATTAAAAAAACCAACCTTTTTCTTGAAATAAAAATGATTGAACCAAAATTCTGACAGCTCCATTCAGCAGCGAGCACGTTTGGATATTAATGAACATTAACTTTTAAAGCAGATGACTGCTGCATTGATTTCTGCTTCCTTTGATGTAATGATCTCCACATGCCCGTGAGAAAAAAAACATCCATTAAATTATGCATTTAAATGACCCACTACATTTAAAGTCATCATTTTACAACTGAGCACTGAGCTGTCTTGTAAATGAAAGAAGAATTTGGTGTTTTGCTATCTGACGGGCTGCGCGCTCCTCTTGGTTGGGTGCAAATAAAGGCCTCGTTTATTTATGCTCAATATATTTGGAAATTTATGTGTTGAAACCAAACCTGCAGGCCCCCTCCACAGCTTTGGTATGTGACTCTAACATCCCTGCTGTGTGTGGGTCAGTGAAGGTGTGGAGAACCTCTGCAGTTCGGTGTGTGTGCGCGTGTGTGTCCACATGCACGCCCGTGCTGATGTCTGTGTTGGAGGGACACCGCCTGCAGCCAGATGCCAGAGCTGCTCTCCTGGAGTCTCTGACAGCTTTGTGACACCAGTGAGCAGCGAGGTCGTCATGGCGATCCATTCTCATACGTGCTAGCCACACTAGCCCTGCTATCATCCGACGATCCCACAGAGACTTACAAAACAACTTTACCAGAGTCCGACCTCTGACATATAACGCCACAGAAAACGTGCAAACACAAGCGTGCACGCTTCCAAGCGAACACCCACAATCACTCGCGCACAGTGAAAGTCAGAGCAGGACAGTTATTAAGGGATCGACGTGGAGCCCAGACGGAGAGCTAACAAAGCCGCCCGCGAAAGGAAAACACGCTACTTTAGCTCCTGGAATAAACGGTTGATATCAGGATCCAGTTATTTTGGGAGCGGGGGGGGCAGCTATGTTCTCCTCTTGATGGGAAAGTTCACTGATGGGACTGCAGAACCTTTCTGCTCAGATTGGTTCATCAGGAGTCTAACAGCTGTGCGTGGGGAAAACCTAAGAGTGGTCACATCTGGCATATTTGCAACATTAGGACACTTCCTCTCCAGTGGGCTTCATGAGGAATGTGGGGTAATGGCCAAGCAGGCACCTCATTTGGCACCAAAAACTACTCCAGGGGAGCTGGTGCCAGAAGTAGCAGGGCAGTGGAAGCCTCGGCATTCGGCTGGTCCCACAGCAGGACTTTAATGGTGCTTCATCACGTTCTTAAGTGTAAATATTGAAAACAGCAGAGCTGACGATGATTCATTTCTCCTTAATGCACCAGGACGCGCTGAAATATTGCTTAAACAAAACTGACAGCGCAGGACATTTTAAAGTCCCTCCGTCTCAGAGTGCTTCATATTCCCAACAAAAGACGGAGGCAGAGCTGGCTGGACCGATGTTGACACGGACCGAGGGAGGGAGTGTTTACTTTGAGTATGTGCTGTCTAATCCACTTCTAGTGGGAACCTGTAATGCTGTCTGATACCAGTTAGACAGTGCAGACACGCAGAGGCTTCACTCTGCCCTGCTTCTACCTCCGAAGGGCTCTTGGAGGAGCAGCACAATAACTCATTATGACTCCCAGACAGTCTACCGTCCAAACCTCCACATTAACAGTGTAAACACAGGATATGGTGGTTGGAGCACATGCGTGAGCACACACACTCACACACACGCACGGTCATTTAGGAAAACAAAAGGGGATCGGACTGTAAGAAAGGGCCTTGAGCTTGTTTAAGTTAGACGGGGAGCGTTGACTAAAATTGAACAGACGACGCCTGTGGAGTTTGGAAATGTTGGTTCCACCGTGAGACCTGTTGTGTGTTTCAGTCTCCACGTGCATGCAGGCTAACTAGCTAAAAGAGCAGACTAAAGCTAGCTTAAAGAACTTTTCCTGAATAAATATTGGATATTGTTTTGTAGGTTTGTCACCATGTAGCTGCTTGGGAGACCACTCTGTGAGACGTCCACTCTGTGAGACGTCCACTCTGTGAGACGACCCTCATGGACAGAGAGAGGTTAATGCTTGATTTATGTCTTTGCTGCATGTTATTTTATCACCATTAATTCTGGTTCTCTCGGCTTCAGACCCTCCGTCCCTAATGGACAGAAGTGTCAGAGTTGTGACGAGCAGAGAAAGGATGATGTTTTGGTGATGATGCCTCGCAACAACTCCATAATCAAGCAAAAAAAAAAAAAGTGCCATAATGAAGACAGGATTTGTGTATCGGCGCAGCCAGACGTGTGTGCAGGTGGGGTGTGTGTGTGATTATGAAAGGAAGCACACTTGTGCCTCCGTGAAAGGCAGATTTCAATAGCCTGTGCGGTGAACAATAGGCCCAATCACTCTCTTGGATCGTGTCTGATTAAAAGATGAGCCCGCTGGAGACGAGCACGTAGCTGTGATATCTCACCAACTACACAATGAGCTCCGGTTTACGAGATTCAACACTTTTATCAATTGACAGGTAGAGTGAACACTCACGCTAAAGCAGCCTGGAGAGCAAAGGAACAAGAAGCCATTTCCCAAAAATAAATCTCACTCCTGAACCACAATAGCTCTAAAATACAGGAGCAGCACAATGACTGCGGGTGTAACAGTGCTAGAGAAGAGGAGAGGGGGATCGAGCTAGCTAAGGCGGCGTAAATATCATTGCTCTGCTGGCAGGTCCCAGCCTGCAGCATCGCTACAGGCCATTTACCTGGGGGGGGGAGGTGGTGGGGCGGCTGCCTTGACTGTCCTGATTGGATTTCATACCCTACGTGGAACTATACACAGCCTGCAACAACACAACTGCTGCCGATAACATACATTACACTTTCAGTGTAAGTGGATCACGATGAGGGGAAAAGCATGTAGAGTGAGGAGACGCAGTCCTCAGTCGGTGTTAATCTTCTTTCCATTGACAGGAAGTGTAATGAGTAAAGAGCTTTTCTGGCTGCTTTCCACTCAGGTGATCTGCTAGCGTGTTAGCTGCTCAGCCACTCACTTTGGCCTTTAGTCATTTATTCTTGAGTCCATCTGGAGGGTTTGGTCCAAATTAGATCAGTTTACCGATGAGTGAACAAGGACAAAGTGTGTGGGTTTTTAACTTTGCTGTGTTTGAACGGATGCTGGACGGAGCTGAGGGGGCGGTAATCCGACCTTTAATACCTCTGCGAGCTTCTCTGGCTTCTCTCTTTGTTTGTTCATACCAAATTTAAAAAATGTAGCACTTTAAAAACAACGACGTGTTCACCAGCGTGCAGACGCCAACAGCTTTGGGTCCATCTCGAAGATCAGCAAGTCTGTGGGCACAAATGACCTTATAGCCCCAGCAACACTTGAGGGCAGAAAATCTCCCCCAGACCTAAATTTAGACCACAGTTCCTGTGGAAAAGCCCAGATTTCCCCCAAAGATTGTTCCTGGCGAAAGTGTGTGTTGGAAAAGTGGCCACGGCAACTGGTTCTTTTCCTGGTTCTGAGACAGACAGATTAAATTAAAAGGACAAATAAAAGGTGAAGTGAGCGAAGTAACACTCAGCGGTGGTAAATTTATGGGAGCAGCACAGAAAGCAAAAAAAGCCGACCTGCCACTTCAACACAGCCAAAGAGGAGAAACTCGGGCCTGCTGGTGGGCTCCTGCTGTCCAGGATATGAAAACCCACTGCATGCTATGCACAAATGGACACACACACACACACACACACATGCACACACACCTTGGACCCAAATGGGATAATCCAGCTTTTGTAAAAGGTGAGCCCTCATTCACTTGGCCAAATCTCTGAAGGCCTCAAATAAATAAACTTTCGTGGGGTTTTAAATAAAGCCTGAGGCTCCTTTAGATTTAAATGCACTTTGGATCTGCTTCCCCGTTGGTTTTAATACACCTCAGGGTCCAGCGTATCGAGTCGGGCTGCTGCCCATATGGTCCCCGCTGGATTAGACTAACCACATAATGGGGAGGCCCAGGGAACCATTAAAAACCTATTAATTGTGAACCTTGAAGATCCTCGTGGCAATGATATGCTAATATTTCTTCATACGGGAGACAGAGTGCAGCTGATAGACTCAACAGCACCGAAATCCCGAGTGAAGGGGAGTGTGACTGAAATATGTGCAAATGGTATAAAGGGAATCTTCAGACAGTTCCAGGTCGCTGTCGCTCCCTGCTCATCTGGCAGAGACAATGCACACACACACACACACACACACACACAAGCACACACACAGAAAACACTGAAGTGGAGAACAGAGGAACTGCGGGCAGCAGAGACAAAGAGGTCAGTGTAGTGGAAAACATGGAGTCTGACATTAAAGCGATGCAGTTGAAATTATTCACATTTGTGAGAAATCCATGCATGCAGGAAGGCAGGAGACCCGAGATGATAGACGGGGAGGGGGGAAAAACAAGACCCACCAACTGCACATAGTATATCTTTAATCACGTTTATTCATCCAAATAAAAAGTAGTGCACACAGTCAAACAGGGCTGAAGAATTCTGCTTATCTGGGTCCACACTGCACAAAGCAACACTGCGGGAACGGGAGGAACATTAGCCAGCCTAAGTCCCCACCAAGCAGATTAACCAGAGTCGACCAGGGGACCAGAACACAGATTTGGGATGCATGGCCCAAATAAGATTTAGGCTTTTCACTGGCAATTACTCACAGTCTACATTTCAATACATAACCCCCGAATGCAGCTGATGCTGCCCTGGCTCTGAAAAGGGCTTTGACTAATCTGAGAGGCTCCACGGTAGCAGAGGCTTACAGTGTGTTTCCACCAAAGCAGAGCTGCTGTGTGCAAGGCCTGGAACTACCAGTGGCTCATTTCTGCATTAAGCTTTCAAGGATTGTGAATAATCATGCAGAAGAGTAATAACAGTAGTATTAATGTCTTAATATTAAAGTACCAATAAAAACATTCCCTCCATTAGTCCCAAAGCTAACTTTCTTCAATAGGAATATATTAAGGATACCTCTCGACTAGTTTGAAGAGCTGGAATTTATTGTAATGGATCTTCTGGTCCTAAACTGGTTCTGCAGCTCTTAAGAAGGTAGCGGTGGTCCGAACGGCCCTTCGTGATGCGACCCAGGCTCTGCAGGCTGAACTAGTTCATTAGAAGCCGCTTGAATAGACACGGAGGTCATTATTAAATTATGTAGAACACATCAAAACTGACTTAAATGAGTAGCAACACGCTCAATAAATGCTGAAGCAACGATCAAGGAAACAGCTACAAAGGCTGGGAAGCATTGAATGTTAGGAATCACGTCCCAGCGGACATTTAGGATGCCGATGGAGGAAATAGGGGCCGGACTTGTCGTTTCCCTGTTGGGCTCTTGGGAGGCCAGGTGTCCCTTTTTAATAGCAACACGAGGAGGCTAACTTGGGTTAATGAGCTAACCGTGGCCCTGAGGAGATAAGAGTTATAGGATATGAGATCCCCTCTCATCCCGATATCCCACCATTTGTGTCAGACCCTTGGAGAGCAAGGAGGAATAAAAGGGAATGTGTTGGAATGGAAGCTGAAACGGGAGACAGGAAGACAGGCCGGGAGACTGAAAGATAGAAAGATGCAAAAACCGGAGCCAGAACGAACGGCAGGTCTGCCAGCCTTTTAAAACAATTAAAGCCTGGATAAACTCACTGTAGAGGTTCCAGTGCCAAGCGAGGCCCTAATGTGGCAGCGGAGGAAACGCTTGAGAGTGCATCTAATCAGGAACAGATTTTCTATGACAACAAACTGAACCGCACGGATACACGCATAGAGAGGTCGACACTTGACATATTAAAGGGAGGGAGGGCCCCGTGGAAACATGAAACGCTAACGAGGAACAGGCTCCGCAAGCAAAGATGGGGTAGAGAGGAACAGAAAGTCAGAAAGTTGGAATGAGGATGAAGAGGAGAGAGGTAAGATCAACGTGAGCCTAAACTGTAGCGTTGGCAGCCTGTTTTAATGTGCTCAGCATTAACTGTCCCATTAACTGTCCCATTAACCGTCCCATTAACTGTCCCATTAACTGTCTTTTCTCTGGCTGTACTGTAGATGTTGCCAACCATCCCAACACACTGCGCTCCTGTCCCCAACCGGAGGGTAAGGTTCTTCTGAGGCACTTCCTGTGAGCATGCGTTTGGTGTTCTGCCGGCTAGAAATAGACCATGCAGAGAGATGGGGGACGTGAGAGAAGGGGGGGAGGAATAGAGGAAGAAGAGGGACGGTAGCAGGCAGATGAGATGATGAGCTGAGGATGAGTACAGGTTTGTTGAGAAATAATAGTAGCAGGAGGCAAAACCGCAAGTACAGCAAGAGGAGGGAGGAGGTGAGAGCAGGTTTTGGGAGCTCAGTCAGGTCTGTGGCAGACAGGCAGGCTTACATTCCAGGCCTGATCCTGTGTAAACCCTGTCCGTTACTGCAGATCTGATATGGAAATAAGAGGCCAGATGGGGGCTTCCACTGGCCTTATAAGGGATTGTGGCTTGGCATGGATGGATCAAGGGTGAGGAGCCATGGAGGATGAAGAAAAGAGAGAAGAGGAAGGGTAGAGATGGGATGGGGAACGGCTATTGGAGAAAAACAACTTGAGGAGGCTGAATGCAGCCGCAGAGTATGTGATGATCAACAAAGGCGAGAGGAGAAAAAAAGATGCTGCATTCCCAATATTCCCGCCCTTCCTCCCCCCTCCAGATGTTGTTTCTATCATCCCTTTTCTCTGTAGGACTCAAAAGGATGCAGAAGCTGAAACATTTTCACGTCCACCCACTGGTTAAACCGATTAAATGTCCACCGAAACGACTTCTACTGGTGTTACTTTTGCTCACAGCCTCTCGTACAGCTGCAGTTGGGCTCCATTTATTTCTGTGTGTTCACCCATGAGGGAACTCTCAGTTGGAGAGTGCAAATACAAACCGTCGGCCATGAGGGTGGCTGTTATTTTGTCTTTGGGGTTTCTATTTTGGCGTCGTGGTGCAAAAAGAAAATCTATGTAAATTGTTCAATAGAATAAAACCCAGTCAAATCTAACAGTCCACTTCTTCCTGCTGCCATTGTATCAGCTGGAGTCCCGCACGGCCTCTTCATTGGAGGATTTTCCTCCACTGCCGAGAGAATAACCGTCCCCTTGGGGCCATAAAAGCATGATCCAAAACAACTCTGTTGGCATATCTCCTCACTCTCCTGTACTCGCGTGTGTGTGTTTGTTTGTATTTGTGTGTTAAAGACAGCAGCACCACCCCGTCGAGTCGCACTGTTCAGACAATGGGAGCCAACAACCTGCTGAGAATCCTGATCAGCCGGGCTAATCTGATCAGCTGCACTTTGTTCAAGAGTGTGTTCTTCTAAAAAGGGCAGCACTCCCAGCATGGCTCAGCCCAAACATCATCCTCTCCCGTTTCAGCCGAGCATCCAGGGGAGCCCGCGGAGCCATCTGATCTACCACGCCTTCCAGTGCCATCAGCCCTCGCCCTCCAGGGCTGCCCAGAGTCAGAACACAGCACACACTCAAATGTTCGCTCAACCCCAACTATCTGGGTTTATTAGGGTGAAAACTCATGACACAAGTGTTTCTCATTTCCTAATCAGCAGGAAGGCAAGATCCCCCTCCTTATCCCCGTGTAAATGTGTGTGTGTGTGTGTGTGTGTGTGCTGCAGTTGTGTGATGAAACACTCTTGAAATAGACTGAAACATGAAGTGTCTTGTGAATGTATGATCAAGAGACTTTCTGTTCACCTCCCTCATACAAATAAGTCAGCAACACCGAGCGTGAACTGCACCAGGGACCGTCAGGCTTCCGTTGACCTGCACAGACCACTAATCCTTCACCAACTGTTGTGTCAGAAACAAAGCAAATATGACCCCCAATCTCCAAAGGAAAGCTGTCATCTTTGGACTAACCCATGGCTGCTTTGCCTGTCCTCTAATTCGTTATCACAGCTAACAGACACGTACGTGCACACACGCAGCAAACACACCTCCTGTGTTCGAACTCCCCCACTGAGGCAGCAGCTGCTTCCAGCAGCCCCAGACTGGGCCGGCACACACACCAGAACACTCAGCTCTGCCTGCCAGTAACACGTTGTTCCCCACAGACGTGTTTAACTGCCGTTTTGAGGAGTGACAAGAACAACATCGGTGATTCGCTGCTCCGCTGCGATTCCATCAAATCGTCACCTCTCCGCCTTCATGGCTGCTGCCCAACTAGATGCAGCAATACCGAGCGCCGGGTTGCCCCACCAGTGCCTCCAGCCTTGACCCTTAGTTCTAGTCAAGGTAGCAGAGGCCCAGGTAATGTTTGTCCAAGCGCTAACCATTACGGGTTAATGGGTAACAGCAGCGTCCTCTTCTTTGATACTGTGACCTGTAAACAAACCTCGTCCAATTAAATATTTCTAACCTTGGATCTGATATATCTGTCCAATATGGACTAATAACACTCCAGCTAATGCTGTGGCCAAGAAAGACAGAAAGAATGAAGGAACAAGGGAGAGCTATGAAGTGCAGGAGCGAGGAACAGGTGGGTCTGAGTGGGAGCAGATGACCACTGCCTGAAACCCTATCACCTGTCATTACGGAGCGCCGCTGCTCATTAGGACGATGGATGGCTGCAGTTATGTGGCAGCCCCAGGAGAACTCAGGGTGGGGAGCGAAAAAAGGGACATCGCATTTAAAAAATGATATTTATCCACCCCTGGTGTTTCCGACTCGTCTCTTCCAGATGTTTGCGTCAGCTCTCTGTCGTGTTCCAACACCACACAATGGTATGAAGCACGAATCGCAGGAGCCATGTGCCCATAAGAAATACGTGATCAGAGAGATACATTAAACAATGTTGTCACACGCGCGGCGGCTTGACTGGAAAGGCTCAGTCGTCTGCTGCCGTCTGCTGTAGCATAGAGGCAGAGGGAGCAGTAAAGGCGTCGCCATATCAGGCGGGAACATTAGTTGCTGTCACACTCACTTTGCCTTCGCACAAGACACCAGTTTAGTGCATCATCAAAGCAGAAACGATCCTCATTTATGAAATCTGCGGCTGCTGGAGCGCTCGAAAACAACCCAGGAAGTGGAGGCGCACACTGATCAGCAGATGAGAGAAATGCACTATTAGTTTGCTTGATTAATCCGGGCTCATTATGCATGCTATCAAACACATAAACAATCCGCGCTTTCCTTTTTCATTTCATAAGCGCCCGTAATGAGGACGATCATTATGATGCATGTAAAACAGGGAAAGTTCATGGAGAACTTCAAAAAGATTCCCTTTGTTTTGGGTCACTGCCGGAGTTTCTGTGCAAATCTGCAAAGCAGGAGTTTGCTCTCACTCCCACTGTGCCCTTCCTCTTCCCCCTTTTATCTAATTTTGGTCCTCTCTGAGCCGGCATTAATGAATTGGCTAATCACAGTTATCTGGCCCATTCAAGTGCTTTGTAAAGTAAATCAATAAAGCTTGGCACCGAGCCAGTCATCCACTTCGACAGACGTTGCCCACTAATCTATTTTGGTGTGCCCCCCCCGTCCTAAAGATGTTTACTCGTTATGGGGCCGTCCCCGTTCTTCTCCGAGCTTTTCAGCAAGGTCGGCGAGAAACGTGAAGGGAAACAAAAAAACAAATCATCCAGCCGACAACTCAGAGGACAAAAAGTCAAGCACAGGAACTTAAAGTTCGTTTGACACGCAGCTATTTTCTCTTTGATTGGTGGGTCCGTTGGAGCTCTGAGACTTTTACCTCGGGCTAAAATAAATAAAGAAAAAAAGAAAACCAACCACGCACACACACACACCCATACTATAGTGTATCCACAAAAATAGATCAATAACAGCAGCACCACGGCTGATAAGAATTTTCTATGAATTTCAAATATTCTCCCTGTGGTGCCTCCATTGGCTGAAGAATAAACAGGAATATCGATGAGAGGTGGGCCTCCTCCCACGACAGCTCCTATCATGTCAGTATGCATGCCTTTAAATACGTTTAGGGGTCTACAGAGCATCACTTGGAGAAGATTTTCAAAATGTCTGCCTCATTTGGGCTTGTTTAATGTCCTGGGTTCTCCTGTGGATTTCCACCGGTAACAACGCTGCTCCCTCTGGTCAGAAACAGACTGTTCCCACTCGCTCCGACTTCCATCCTGTTTCCAAACACGGCAACTTTTTAAAGGTGAAAGGAAGCTGCTGTAATCAACGACCGCTGCAGCTCAGCTGGGAGTTAAAACGGAGCATTTCTCCGTGCAGTCTCCTGTGAAACGTGCTCGTAATCAACAAACATGAGTTAATTAATCTGACTCATTAAGTTAAGTCCAATTACGGGACACGCTCAATGGGGTGATTTGTTTCCTGGAGAAAATAGAAGCTGCTGTAATAAGAAAGTCATAAACAAAGTCAAGATTTTCCTCCAAGAGAAAAATACGTTAATGATTGTTGTGCACAACACTCGTGGACACACGTGACTCCGTCTCTTATGTCTGGTGGGACTCTTCTTCCCTGGCACGGATGTCTGCCACTGCGTATCTTCGGGCTAAGTCGAGCCTTTAAATGTAGCCGCGGAAAAAAAAAAAAGGAACACGCCGCATGAATATTTGTGTCTTGTTTTTAGATAATGAAAAACGTTCCCTTCGAGACGCGGGCAGAGAAAAGAGCAAGCAATTAGAGAGAGAGAACGGCGAGGGGAGCCGGCCGAGCAGCAGAAGCAACAGAGAGCTGTGTGAATGTGATTAATGAGATCACTGCGGGGTAGGCTGTGTCACCGGAATGGTCTGAGGAGAGGACGGAAGGACAGAGCAGGGGAGGAATCGAAAGAAAGAAAGAGGAATGCGGTAAATGCCCAGGAAGAAAATGAGAGGGGACAGCCGCTGGACCGGCCAGGCTGCATTTAGCTCACTGCTATGCAGAGGAGGAGGGAAGACACCGGGAAGGAAAGGGCGGATGTGAGGCAGGGATGAATGGAACAGCAGGGAATTGTCTGGTCCTTTATCCGTGAAAGGGCTCGGGGACGGCTGGTCCTGGTCTGACGGACAGAGACCGGGGACGTCCCTGAAAGACGCAGCCCGGCGCTGCCACGCGGGGCCGCCGCTTCATCTCGTTCAGGGTTAAGAACCGAGCAAGAGGGGGTCAAGTGGAGGCCAGGCTCCGAAAAGGTCATCCAGCCGATCCTCTCCTCACTGAACCAGCAGGTTTTAGCTCAAACAGACCGTTCCACTCATTAATCTTAAGACTTTAAACACAAAACAGCAGCTCCGCCACGTGACGCTGCCATTCTAGACTGAAAATAGTATTTAAAACCGCCCATAAAGTTCATATTGTTTTTCTTTTTGACACCCACATCGTGAAACCAATCTCAACTTTTCCAATGAACGTGTCCAAGAACAATGATTTTACCCTTTGAATGTGGATACTTTCTTTCTTTTCTCCTCGCTATCTTCAACTTTCAGTTTTGGCCTTTTTCAACATTTTCATTTCTTTTTCAACATTTTAATGGACCAGAGAGAATAAAAATATGTGTGGTTTGACCTTTTCCAGACTGACAAAAACTGCAGCTGGATAATTTATTTGATCGATACAGGAGTTGTCAGGCTAACCAATAGTAGTTACTGAGAGGGAGCTCTTTATCATCCAGGGTTCTGGACTACCTCACACGAAGACCACAGTTTGTGAGGGTGAAGGGCTCCGAGTCAGACCGGCTTCTCTGCAGCACTGGTGTCCCACAGGGAACAGTTCTGGCTCCTCTCCTGTTCACCCTCTACACCGCGGACTTTTCACACAGTACATCTTCATGTCACCTCCAGAAGTTCTCTGACAACTCTGCTGCTGTTGGCCTCATCACTGATGGGGACGATACGGAGTACAGGGAACTTATTCAGGACTTTGTGGACTGGAGCCTGCGGAACAACCTCCAGATCAACG
This sequence comes from Takifugu flavidus, assembly GCF_003711565.1. NCBI lineage: Eukaryota > Metazoa > Chordata > Actinopteri > Tetraodontiformes > Tetraodontidae > Takifugu > Takifugu flavidus. The sequence continues at coordinate 14,466,280 of NC_079527.1, read as the reverse complement.
CTGGCAAAACCAAGGAGCTGGTGGTGGATTTCCTCAGGCGTAACAACCCCCCGCCTGCACCAGTGAACATCCTGGGAACGGATGTTGACGTGGTGGAGTCCTACAAGTACCTGGGTGTTCACCTAAACAATAACCTGGACTGGACACACAACACAGAGAAAGGGCAATAGCAGACCGTTCCTGCTCAGGAGGCTGAGGTCTTTTGGAGTGCAGGGACCCCTCCTGAGGACTTTCTATGACTCTGTGGTGGGATCAGCCATCTTCTATGGGATTGTCTGCTGGTCCAGTAGCATCACGGACAGGGACAGGAAGAGGATGGACAGACTGGTGAGGAGGGCCAGCTCTGTCCTGGGATGTCCCCTGGACTCGGTGGAGGTGGTGGGAAACGGGAGGATGATGGCTAAGCTGTCATCCATGTTGAACAACACGTCCCACCCCCCCAAGGACACCCTGACAGCACTGGGCAGCTCCTTCAGTGAGCCGCTGCTCCACCCTCGCTGTGTGAAGGAGAGGTATCGCAGATCTTTCCTGCCGGCTGCTGTCAGACTGCACAATAAACATAACACCCGCTAGCACAATCTGAATATTATATATTCTGATATGTATATTGTATTCACCCTCTGTACTATGTACAGGTACACAGGGGCTGAGTATCCATTTACCTGGATTATTGTAAATATACATCCTCTTTGTATATTCCAAATTCTATTCTATTCTATTTTATCTTATTTTTCTCTGCGTGCTCTTGCTGTTGTTGCACTGTAAATTCCCCGTGTGGGACAATAAAGGACCTGAATCTGAATCTAAAGAGGTGGTGAGAACATTTATTCAGCATTACTAAATGTATTAGAACATCAGGATTTTTGCAGGAAAAGCATCTTCGTTAATATCTACCAGCATTAATGATTGAGACGGGGAACCTAAAGCTGGAGGCTGTGATTATGATCGTCTCCGATGTTTGAAGGCTCCTTCAGACCACCTGCTGGTCCCCACAGAGCAAGAAAGGTAAAGTTTTAAAGCTGTAATTGTTGGACATTTACTTCTCTCCAAGAAAGTGCTGCAGGTTATATTAGAAGAGAAAATTCGTAGCCGAGCGCTTTCTGCAAAGCAAGCTTTGCTCCGAGCTTTGCTGGTGGGCAAACTGAGTCACTTCATCAGCTCTGAAAGGTAAATTAACAGGGAGACCCCTGGCAAACGACACACAACCGCCACTGTTTCAGCTGAAATATGCGATTTTACCACATTGCTAAGGTCAAAGAGTTACCTGCAAAAGGACGGAGCATTTTTTTCCCCGCCGTTTTAAACGAAACATGATCTATGATTCAATTATGTGTGTGTGTTTGTGTAATTACCCAGCACATTCAGTCCGACACAATCCACCACTGTTGTTCTTTATGAAAGGTGTTCGCAGAGAAAATAATGATTTGTAAATATGATGATTTGGAATCCATCATGTTTGCTGTTCATCCGTAATTATGTTTCTGTCCATGCAGGCTCAAGGTTAATGCAAGTCAGCCAGCGACAATGGAGAAGTTTAATAAAGGTGTTCAAATGATTTGATTCATTGTGCTTTTAGGCTGTTTATATGCAGCGCCGGGAGGCTGCATCAGCCAGAGTGAAAACAACTCAAAGCACTTGAGAGTCTTCCCAGAATTCATGCCTCACAGACCCCTGTGTTCCGCTCGCAGGGTTGGGGGCTTTGGCCGATTGTTGTGGCCAAAAGGTCTAATTTTTTAAAGGGAGATTTGAAAGGAAAAAAGGAATTATGTTTCAGTGGAGCTGGGCCAACAATGGCAACCTCATTTTTATATGCTTATTCATGGTTCCTGAAAGGAGGTGCACCCCCTCGCACCTGAAACGTCCCCTTTGTGACAATAATACCAACCAATAATTGCGTCCGCCATTCGTCACGTTAACGGCACAGGAAACGTGCACGACCGATTCTTCACTTCCGTAGGAAAGTTCATGTCAGTTAAACTTAAAGCCGTATAAACGGAGCAGGTGAGCAGCCACGCTGGTTGGAAGTGGGCCTCTCGGGTCAGATTCCCCCTATAACAGTTAGCTGCTCATTGCGGGTGAGCACTTTAAAGCATGGGGGGGGGGGGGCTGGGTTGACCACTTGTCCATCAGGGCCCTGCAGGAGCAGCTGCCCATGTTTACAAGTCTTTCATGTCCCTGACACTTAAAGCCAAACCATCAGCTGTGACCCTCAAGAAGCGCCTGCTCAGAGGTCCTCGCATACTTGCTGATATCTAAGCCGGAGCGGAAGCCAGGTGAGCCGGCTGGGCAAAGCACCATCTGCTATGTTAACTAGTTTAACCGGACGTCTCATTTAAGCACCTGAACCACCCTTTGAAGTTGTGCCCTTCAGTTGTTGGAGCCTCACTCAGCCCAATCCATGAGCATTCAGCAGAGTGTCATTAGGAGAATTAATCAGGCTGAGAGCATCACATTATCAACAGCAGGAAGACCTCCTCACATCCCCTGCATGCAGGGAAAGAACAAAATCAGCAAAAACAAAAGGATGCGGTCCATTCAAGAGCGTGCACGTCTCATCTTTGGTAGAGGAGCTCTAAAACCCTGCTGTGCTGCCTCACCAAGCTGGGATGGAGGATGTTCTTTCTCAGTGTCTATGAATGGACTCTGATTAAGTGAGGATTGGGGAATGTGCCTCTGCTGAGCTGGCTCTAACCACCCCATTCATCTACTGCGAGGGTGCCTTTCGACATCTAATTTTACATGTGAAGCCGTGCCCTCCACCCTCGACTATATCAAAGGCGGCGCTCCCGACAGCCTCACTACTCCTTAATGCTGTTGTTGTTTCCCACCAAATCCCGGCTCCCCTGTTGGATCCGTCTGTGCTTCGGCACCAAGTCAACCTCACACAGCCAATTCCAATTCAGATGATGCAATTCTTGGGTAATGTGGAGCCACAATATACCATATAGGGGATTGCCTATCTCGATAATTTGACCCGTAGAGCCCCGTAGCAGTCTTTCGCTCCCTGGGTGCAAAAATGTGATAACGTAATGTAATCTTTTTATATGCAAACACATCTTTTAGCCCTCAGTGGGACTGTTGACACTGTAGCCAGAAAAATAGCCACAACGTGAAATCTTTGTGCTGAACGGTTCAATCAGTTCTGACCCGCCAGTCCCAGCCAGGAGTCCAGAACCTGTTTGTGTCTGTCACAAAAACCAGAGCAGGTGATTAAAATGTTGACCTCTTTTAGTGTTCGAGTTAGATGGTTTTACAAAATACTGCACGCGTCGGGGAGTTTCTAGACAATATTTGAAAAGTTACAAAGCAATTAGAGAAAATTGCAAAGTCATGCACAATTCATGACATTGAGAATTCCTCGAGGGACTGTGGTAAGTTTCAGTTTCCATTCAGTAATGAGAGCGCTCCTTACGCACAATAAAAGATCCCATATCAGATGTGTAATAAGATGTAATGTGCGCACACTCCCTGTACTCTCCTTACCCTCTTTCCTCAATCAATCCCGGTAAAAGCTGGCCACATGCTGCTGTATCCACCAACACTCTGCCTCCTGCTTTGCCATGCTCCAAAAAACCCAGGAAACAGCAGCATGAGGGAGCTCAGCTCAGCTGAGGGAGGGGGTGGGGGCTGAACAGGGAAGCAGGAGATGGAGGGCAGAGGAGAGATTCTTTGGGAAGAGTGCCAATCCAATTACAGGCAGCGGTGCAGCCCTGGTTTCCTTGGCGTCACTAAAATCACATTTCAACTGGCTCTTCCTCTCAGCACCTTTTTGCCGCTCCTTCCTGTTATTTCTTTCTATTTCCACTCATCACGGTCCACAGTCTGCATGCTTCCTCTCCCCATTTGTGTGTTTTACTCAGTATATATATATGTGTGTGTGTGTGTGTGTGTGTAGCATCAGTAACAAAACCTTGTCACCCTTTAGCTGCATCATGTCTAAATGCATAAGAAGCCTGCAGCATCGTGGCTCATGTGTCTCGCAGAACTGGAGCTTATCGGGCTTCTGCAGAGCAGCAGCCAAGCGTCATCAGGTCAGCCTACCCTTCTGCTGCCTGGGACACCTGCAGGAACGGATGGTTAACGCAGCTGAAGACCGCAGGAACGCCGGCAGATGCCTTCGCGAGACTCCTCCCACCATAGTTCACGAAGCACTATAGATAATTCATCAACTGGTAAAAAAATAATGCTTCCTTCTTCCACACCGACGAAGACTTTCACAGCAGCTAAGCTAATTCTCATCCTCGACCAACAACGTAGCTGCTTCCAGACCTGTTTCAATACACAGGTCTTCTCCTTTAGGAGACAAATTCCAAACTTTGCTTCCCCCACAGTGAGAAGATGAAGATGCCCGATCTTTTTTTAGACTACATCTACTGTAGGTGCATTTCATTGCTCTTCTGTGCTGTGGATACAGTCATGTATCCGTGCTCGGGCGTGAGTCACTCAGCAGCATGCACGGCTGTTTTACATGGAAGTCAGGAGGCTGCTCCAGACAAGACTGTGCATGGACAGACAGATAAAAACAGTGTGCAAGCAACAGAGACACAGAGGAGAAAACACTCTTTTCTGTCTCATCTAATTTATCCAAGCAAAAGGAGGTTCTGAATTATTAAACCCCTCAAACATGGGATTACATGGAACAAGGATTCTCTCTGCCACTGCCTGATTGGTGGGTTGATTTAATTATGAACACCAAGACACCGAAATAACCCAACAAAGCAGAGTTTGTGCTGCTTCCCCAGGTGTGGACAACAACGTTTGCTGTAAAATATCGAAGAATGAGCCCCAGCTGACCCTCCCAGTTACAGCCAGTAAGAGCAGGAGCCACAAGGGCCACGCGAGAGCTGGGAATCCTTCACCAGGCTGTCTTCATGAAGAGCCATCAGTATTCCAGACCAAGCATGCACCCACGCGACTGTGTTCCCTCCATTCAAACATTTCATTAACATTTTAACGTGTGACATGCGGTGCAGCCCGAGCAGCAGGCTGTTCGGGGGAACGTCACAGGCCAGATAGTGCAACAGCTGCTCTAAATTAATCAGCAGAAACTGATTGACGATCTCATCCTCCTATCACCAGGAGCCGGAGTGTTAAATCTTCTCACAGTTAAAGACTGTCAGGGAGAAACCTCATCTAATAGCTCATTTCCTGTGGCTGAGGTATTAAAAGTGTCATTATTAACTGACCAGCAGCTCTTAACCCTCTCCTGGATACATGTTCTCTGACGACCTGAAGGTCCAGGGCAGGGGGCTGATCTTTTTCCTGCCTCAGTGGACCAAAGGTAAAAACGCAGCCATTAAAACTGATGGGCCGGTTCAGGTTATTCAACACTGCAACACCAGCGCTCATTTAACAAGGAGTAATCACAGTGAGCTAGCCCTAGCCATTACCTCCTTCTGACTCTGTGACTGCAGGCATAAAATATGAAGAGCCCTTTCCCTGCGACCACCATCCATCTGAGGAGAAACAGCACCATTTCACAATGTCTGGGTGCCACAGGCCAGTGGACAGCCTGGACACTTTATGTATCAAAGTGAGCAGAGATGACATCTTAATGCTGCAAGGAACCCCCCCCCCCCAACAAAAAAAGCTCCGCTCTTACCTTTTTCAGACGTCCACTCTTGGTGCCAACAAAAGCTACACAGTAGCCGTTGTAGACATAGGAGGTAACGGAGGTCATGCGGTCCCGAGTCTCGGTGTAGAGAGCGTGACCCGTCACCAGCTGAGACCCACCGAGGGGCTGATTGATGTCCAAACCACAGAAGGAGTCATCAATGGGCACGGGCTGCCAGAGGAGGCAAAAAGAGGGGGAAAAGACAATTTTTAAGTATACTATGAAAACAAAATCCAATGTGACCTTAACAGTTTAACCATGCGGTCATTACAACCCTTTCGATCATTTATTCCTCCAAACCTGCCCGGCAGCGCGCTGAAAACCTCAGGTCAATAACAGGTCTTCGATTTAGACAATGTCAAAACTTGACATCGAAGACATGTTGGATCCTGAAATGGACTTTCACTTCTGCCTTCAGTGACTCAGAAGTTGCCAGGATCTGTCTTTTGGACATTTATAGCCGTCTGTCTCGCCTCTGTTCTAAGATCGTCGTCGTGGCTGCGTGTTTATATTTGTTGACTCAAAGTACGTGAAATATCCTTTCTGATCATGTGACTGTGAGGAAAGACAAGATAGGGAAAGAGGAGGGATGAAGGTGGGACACAGGAGGAATGGCTGGTTAAAGGCGATACAGTGATGAGGGGGTGAGAGAGGTGAGGCTGAGAGTGTAGGAGAGGGCAGACTGGGGTGGAGCACTGTGAGTCAGCCCTCTCCGCCAGACAAACATCTGCCTCTCCGTTGCACTCGGCAGACATGTCTCAGACGCGCCTGAATGAGCTGCGCCTTGCTCTCACAGTGGCTCATTACCCTGGCCTATCATCACACTTCTGCAGGAAGACACGGGCTGCATGACAACGACGAGCCCCAGACAGCACGCCGCGTGACGACGCCGCTGCAGACGACAACCAGCACTTAGCGTGTATTAGGATTAATTACAGACAAATACGCAATAATGGCACTACAGCAATTCAGGTTTTAGGGGGGAAAATGGGTTGAAATATGTGCTGGGAGTTATTAAAGATTCAGCTGGTCAAACAATGACAAGTCAACATCGAAAAGGTTCCGTCGACCCTGAGCGTTGCTCCTTCTCTTCAGAGTTGAAGGTCAAGCTGTGAATAGTACAGATGGGGCAAAAATACGCTCGCGGTAGGAATGAAATCCTATCTTTGCGAGGACATCAGGCAGGTCGTCTGTTCAGTCCGACAACTGCCGTGTTTGATGTCTTCTACTTAAAACTGACAACAAACCCAAACACTTCTACTCGCACTGCTGGAATAAGAACATGGAAGTCTGAAATGGGGATTTAGAGGCTGACATCCAGGACCGAGTAAGAGCTGAAAGCTTATGAAGACGTGTGCGCTAATACATGAAAATGGTGTGTGGTCATGCTAAAGCCATTCCCGGCTGAGTGCAAGTTTAAGAAAACAGCTTTGACAGGGAAGCGAGCGAGGGCCTCTCTTCTGGTACTGAATCAGGTCAGTTGAGACAGTTTGAGTGGCAGTGGCCTCAAAGTGCCATGTGGAGTAAGTGAGACGGTGAAGTCGCTGACACCCTTCCACCGCTCCAGCGTATACGTCCCCCAGGCTGCCTGCATTCACTCCCCATCAACATATAAACACCTTCTCTTCAACCCCGGCTCATTAATTATGCTTCTGTCACTGTATCTACCTGAGATCTGTCTCCTCGCAGCCTGTGTTCCTGTCAGTAGGGTATTCGCCGACCGCACTGAGTGACATTTCTCACTCGACGGCTCCTCTCTGGCTCTCGCTCCACGCTGTCACTGTAAAGCATCTCACTGTGCAGATTTTCACGAGCTGAGTAAATGTTGTGATGCTGACAGCAAGTAATTGCCTCCCTGCTTACGGCCACAGCCTCAGCGATACGGCGTTTCCCTTTTATTTCCTTTGCCTTAAATAGCAGCGACTGCTCGGGGATATTCTGCACAGCAGCGTTTAAAACAACGCCGAGTACAATCGAATTCGCTGTTGGTTGTAAAATTAAAGGTGCCGTTTAAAAAGGCTCACTGCCTTCAACGTTTTTGTTTTTTTATTACTATTATTGTAATGCGGACGCGGAATAAATCAGATGGAAAAAGTAACAGCCATCTTGGGAAACAGTCACGCATGCCAGACCTTGGCATGTCGATGCCTCCTCCCTCAAACGCAGCTATTCCACATGGTCTGTTGGACTCCAGAGTAATTGGTGCTGATTAAATCTAGATTGTGCAGATGATGTATGCTTAGCGGCGCTGGCAGCCGAGCCAGTTCCACCGCCGTAGCGACCGCGTGGCTGATGCTGGCGCTGTTTTGCTGATGAACTGTGGATTTGCCACATCTCAAATGGCAAATTGCATCGTTATCTTGAGCAGACCCATGAAAAAAACTCCCAGAAATCATCTGCAAACCTCTGTGATTAGTTCTCAGTGAACTCCAAAGTGTTCAGTGAGTATAACAGTGGATAAAGCCTCCTCCATGCGTCAATGGCAGACATTGTTTAATGGGTGTGGAATTTGAAGGATGAATTACAAGTGACAGCATATCTGACTCTGAGCTTCCCTCCCAAGAGCGTATCAGTGTTATCAATACTCGCTCCCCTTTGCTCTCACAAGCGGTTAATTAGTCAGTGTGCATGAACAAAAACAGGGCAGGGTGATGGCGTTAGTCAGAGATGGACACACACACACACACACACACACACACACACACACACACACACACACACACACACACACACACACAGAGGGTGATACAGAAGGAATTCCTTCATGGCTCTTTGGGAGTAACTACAGAGAAGGTGTGAAGCTGCAGATGGCAGAGGGCTGGACGGAAGGGTGATAAATCTTTGATTGGCTGCCGTGTTTGAATCCCTGTCTCAGCTCCAGTCAGCCTCGGCCTGATTGTATATATATACATATATATCTGCACCAGGATAATGCTAACTCGGGGTCACTGAAAGGTCTCTGATTTGGGCTCTTTTTTATGCTAATGCCAGAGCAGCAGAGGGAATGTTACCGTGTGACTTTACGAGAAACTTTACTACCGTGTGACTTTACAAGAAAAGTGCTGTTAACACTTCACTAGTCTAACTTTGACTCAACCTACATTTTGAAATAAATCATCCACAGAAAATATACAAAAAAAAAAAAAAAAAAACCTACCCCACACAGATATGGTGAGAAGATTTGAAACATATGTGCCCTTCAAGGCAGCCAGAATGCTTGACTTGGGGATTTGAAGGCAAACAGCCAAGGTCAGCATGTCTACGCTCTGTAATTTGTACAGGCTTTAAGAGTTCCTCATCCATTGACATCTAACTGCATAATTTATATTATAGCAGGGGATTTATTGTGTGCTTAATGAGCAGAAATCTATAGGCCCAAGGCCTGTATTTTATGTCCTCTTAGCCCAGTGGCCACACACACACACACACACACACACACACACACACACACACACACACACACACACACACACACACACACACACACACTTTCCTGGGTGTGTGATGTGGAGCGAGAGCTGGACATTATTGGCACAGCACATGTGGAGAATGTAGTGGGAGGTGCTGGTTTGCAGGTAATGGCTGGCACCCTTCAGAGCACACTGAGATGATTGAGGATTTGTCTGAGGAAACTGAAAAGGGTTCTAATTTGATCTCCCCCGGATCCTTCCAACCCGAGGATTGTCATTGTGTACACTCTCCCGTCACTTCTCCTTCAGCCTACTCTCATCCAGCTTGACCTCCTACGTTTCCTGAGTGCTAATAAACCCCAAATGTTCCTCCCAACTCTCAGCCCTGGCATTATTTTAATGATTTTCAACCCAGTTAATCACTGTATATTACACACAGTTACAACTGCAAATCAAACACACACAGGAACACACACACACACACACACACACACACAACACACACACACACACACACACACACACACACGCAACATAGCTAGTCATTAATGTTTGATATTCTTAAATTTCTATTAGCAATTACCGAGTGAACGCACATGGGACTGAACCCTCTCGGGAATTAAAGAAGAAAGTTGCCCGACAACATGAAGCAGACGCTGGGTCTTGTATGAAAACATAATTGAGAATTTCAGAAGAACTAAACGGGGGTGTGATCTATGCAAGGCTCAGAAACAGCCCCCACCCAGACAAATGGTGCAGCGAAGCCCAGTGTTTATGTGCACTGTGCTTGAGGAGGATATTTAAGGCTTTGATCGTTGCTAAGAAAATAAGGTTTCCATATTTAATGAGCATCTCTCACAGAATTGTGTTTGAAAGTGGATGTTCCCTCACATCAGAGCCACAAAACTAGTGACATAATTGCATTTTGTGTGAGAATCAGAGCGAGCAGAGATAAGAGAGCGAGCTGCACAAAGTGAGCTGCAGAATCACTTCCTGGTGATTACAGTATTTATTTATGTTGAAGCATACACCCTCAAAACAAAGAAGGCTGTGATTTTTTGACTCATTTGGAGGCTTTTGTAATTTCCCCACTGTACAAAAGCACATGAAGGCACCTTTGGACCACTGCAGACGTGATCATTATTGATATTGTGCAAAAGGTCAATAAGTTTCTCGCTCCCTTCATTTAAAGCTGATAAAAGAATGCAAATAAATGCAACTGTGCATTCGCCTTCAACTGAGTATACTAAACAAAATGCAACAGATTGGATAAAAACGTGCACTTTTTCAATCAGAAATGCCGATTAACAATCCCCTTCATAGGTCAAACGGATAATTCAGTCACAGCGTTTGATATATTTAGGAAATGTGGCTAAATCGGCATGTTTGAATCTGTTTGAATTGCCATTACTCACTGCTTTGGTGCACTGGACATCCTTTCCAAGCAGCCAGTGGAGCTCCAGGTTTCCCTCTCCCTGGTAGCAGGACTGCAGGCGTTCCTTGATCCGAGCGTTGATGTGTCGGATGGTGAACACGCAGAGCGCTGAGTCATCTGGCGGGCGATGGAACTGCTTCTGGCCCTTGGAGAAGATGGTAAAAAGCACATCATCTTGGGTGCTGATGTTGAGCGAGTTGGCAAGAACGCGCCCCGGCTTGCCAAGGTAGGCAGCCTGCAGCAGGCGGTATTCGACACCATTCTTCACACATCCCACAGGGAGGGAGACATAGGAGTGGAACTTGCGGTCATCTTTGCAGAGACGGACAATACGAGACGTGTAGAAGAGGTCGCTGGTCGATCCGCTTGAAGCCATGCTGTTTTCTGGCGTTTCAGGCTGGACAGTCAGGAAGTAAACAAAGCTGCCACTGGCGAAGCCATAAATATAGTAAATGTCAAAGTGGGAGACCAGGGCCAGCGTGTCTGATGGTATCTTGATGAGCGAGGACACAAAGTCAGTGTGCAGTTCATAGTCAAGCATCGCCGAAGATTCCGGGTCGCGGGGCAGTTTTCGACTGGAGATGGTAGGAAAGTAGTCCTGTTTTCCATCCACCGCTGTGCCAATAAACAGGGTGCCGTCCTGGCCTTGTGACGGCACGATGACTCCGTACATGGTCCCGGTCTGATTGACACTGGAGAGGTAATGTTCTTTTTTGTGGGATGGCTCCACTAGGATGAAGAGGTCATCCAATCTGAGCAGTTTGCAGACTCCCTGATAGAGGCTGCCACAGGCCAGTAACCGATTCTGGGAATAATCAATGAGGAGAAGCTTGTTGACATTGTTAGTAGAGACGAGGGGCTCAGTACACGGCTGGACAATCAGGGGGGGGTAGCAGGCCTTGTTGTCATCTTCTGGGCCTGTATCATGAGAAACAAGGAGGGTCAGGTTGCCCGAGAGCTTGTACACACGGTTGACTGCTCCAATATACAACGCCCCTGTGGTCTGGTGAACAGTCAGGTGGTTGAAGACCCAGTCTCGACGTTCAGGATGGAAACTCGTGAATGTCTGCCCATTGCTCGGGGCTGGGATTGCTAAAAGCCAGAATCCTACTATTGTAGCTATGGCTCCCACTTTAGCGATGCGCGATAAAGTCCTACGTGTACTTCGCCAGCTCTCCATGATTAATGTGCGTGCTGGGAAAATGCAGAGGAAGTTCAGAGAAATGAAGGGGAAGGACTTGCTGCCTCTTCGCTGTTGAAGGCTGACTTGAAGTTCAATCTTTCCGAGGGCTTTCACATGTTTCTGAAAAAGAAGACAACAAAGAGTGTTAGATTCCTCAACGTGAGTCACACAGAAGAGACGTGCAGACGACATGTTCATCAGATTTCACTGCTGAAACGGGTCAGGGTTCATCCTCAGTACGGCTCTGGGGGGGGGGGACATGAAGAGCGGAGAATTAGGGACACAATGGCAGGAAACCTTTATGGTGCACATTCCAAAGGAGTTGCTGGACACGCAGGTTGCCCCCACGGAGCTGAGTCTGACCTGAATCACACTCCTGACACCCCCTTAGCAAGCTGCTTTTAAGGAGAATAAAAAGCATCGCAGACTGCCAGCAGCCCGGAACGCCTTTAATGACTCATTAGAATTAAATCAAGCATTATTCCTGTCTAGATCTCGAGTGTTGGAACATTCATTTGTCAAAAACATTCCTAGAAAAACCCGAAAAACTTCCAATGGTTCCAGGGAGTAGTTAATGGCTTTTGTCTGCTTTTAAAAAATGTAAACTAAAAAAAAGCATTAAAAACAACAAAAGAAATGAAGCATCAGCCAGTAGCAAGGGGGCATTTAATCTACCACCCTGTTCCTTTAAGGCTTCTCATTGAATTTCTACACTCATAGTCTCCCACGCACTCTCTTCTCTGTCTTCAGCCCATCAACCAACACCCCTATCTATTCCCGGCGATCCGTTGCTATCTGGAAAAACATACATCAAGTCAGTGTTGGGATTATGCATTTAACCGAGCTCAGCCCAGGCAGCGGGGATGTTTCTCCTCGTGCCATGAACCAAGACACAGAGCTCAGCGAAGTCTGTCCTCAGGAGTTAATTATCTCGTCGATTGGGAAGAAGGCCTGGATCTTATTACAGGAACAAAGTGGGAACAAATTGGGAGAAGGGGCTACGTACCCTCCCCCCGGCTTTGCTCTTTGAGGTGGCTGATACAGAATAATAATGTGATAATCGTTTTTTTAATAAACATTGTTCTTTCATGTTAGGTTACTCTATTCATGTCCTGTTGATACAATCAGTCTGTAAAATAATTAATCACCAAGATCACAATAATCATCTTCGAGTGAATCAACAACCGTGTTTACATCAGTCCCTCATTAAGATAACACCAGGCGACTAACGACATCACCACCATTACACCCTGTGTTCTATCAGAACCAATGTGAGGGGTAACAAAAGGAGACACAAGCAGGCCATCCCAAAATCACGTATGATCAGGCGTAGCAAGCCAACGAGGATAATTACTTTGGAGCTGGAGGAGTTAAGCCGGGGAACGACACAGTGACGCCAGGGGCTCAAACGTGTCAGAGAGGGCCTTACATCGTTTGTCATGCCTCAGATTTGCATATGCAGCAGTGAGGGCACAGAGAATCAGGGGTGAAATATGTAGCTGGAATAACCAAGGGCAGCCTTGAATTACCAACCACAGAGCACTGCGTGTTCAAGGCTGATCTGCAGAACTGATCTGGGATCCTCTCTGAACCACCACTCCCCTTAAACCAGGCAGTGTTTGGAATTCCCTCTTGCTCCTCATGTGATCTCCAGCTACGAGCTGCAAATTAAATATAGACTTGGGCTGTGTATTGATCCACAGGTCCATAAAGGCTGGATCCACAGCCCAGTCACGCTGTTTTTGGCGTGTGCGCAGCCAAAAGTGTGGGAGGTACTCTCTCCCAGAAGCACTTTATTAGCATGGCCATAAAAGTGCCACTGCCTCTAAAAAAGTGCCTAGGGCCAGACCCCCACTCTCACTCTCCGCTGCCTAGGCTCTGCCACTGTCTTTTGTTTGAGTTTGTACACGCTAGATGTGGAAATTGGATCTCTTTGGTGGCATAATAAGCCTCCCGCTGAGCCCGATTTTTGCTCCCGGGCTGCAGCTTTTTGCCCTTCAGAGCTTCTTCTGCACTCCACCCTTTAATATGTGTATACATTTCCCCTGTCCATCTCTTTGATATGGGGGGGGGGGGGGTTGTCTCCTTTCCATGCTGGTAGGAGAATTAAATGCATTAGTCCCTCATGTTGTGGTAACAGCTGCAGAGGCAGAGAAATTGAGTCACTCAATGGTGCAAATGAGCAGCTCCACAAAGTTGTCCATTCATATTGCTCAGAAATCAAGGCTTTGTTTATGAGGACTGCGTGACCACCTCTTTGTTGCGTCTGACAGACTTCTCTTTACTACGCAGATGAGGAGGTTGACTTGAAAGGAGCTAGAATACGGGATCTTGGGTTCAAAGCCAAGTCTTTCAATAGTTTATGAGGAGTTACGGCAAAGGAAAATTAACATATAAATGCAACCAGGGCTGATTCATACTTTAACACACTTGCACACCTACTGATGGAGGAAAAGAGGCCATAAATGGGTTGGCAGTGAAGAGAATTATAGGTGAGGAATAATGAAGGCACACTGAAAAAGAGAAAACATTAAAGCAACTTTCAAGGCAACTTCCTGGAACGGAGGCCCACGTAACATTTTGAGTTAGAAGAGCGACAGAGGATTTTCCCTGGAGCTGCGTTACCCCATTCTTCCTCTTCAAGTTTATCTTTTATTGTCATCTTTTGTTGTCATTCACTCAATAAAAGGAGAATATAAACTCATTATATTTATAACGTCCAGCCGAACATCACACACCCACAATGACAGGCTGGTGAACGTGTCCCCATAAAGCCCCCCGAGAGAGATCGGGGTCGTCAGGAATCATCCTCAAAGAAACATCATCACAGATCATCGGGCATCAAACTAACCGCACTATTTTTTTCCCATCGCTGGAATTTGTTTCCTGCCAAAGAAGAACTTTGTGGCCCTTCCTAAAAGCAGCAGTATTTTTACAAACAGGGAACATTTGTCTGCCTGGGACGACATCAAATACAACAAGTCCAGCTCATGAAAAAACTCCAGTTTGTTGACACATCACAACTGGTCACACTGAGACTGACAGATGGACTGGCATGATGACAGACTGTCAGCCGCTTCAGTCTGCTCCATCATGTACGAGTAAAAAAGGCAGAAAAACCATCAAAGTGTGACGGCCATTGTCAGTAGGTTTGTTGATTCCTCTCAAAATCTCTTTGGCAGACGTGGAAGGCAAATGAAGATGAAGCACCCCATCAAGAGAGGCAGAGAAACACGAGTGTGTTGGGACAAACATGCAATCACGACAAGCTGTGATCGTCAGGCGCTGGAAAACCGTGTCAGCACCGTTATTCCAGGTCCCACTGGCTTCATATATGTCCCATCACCATGGCAGAGTAGACACAGATAAGGCCAGTCCTGGAAAAATACAAAATGATGATGAGCCTTGAGTGAGGGTGCTAGATAAAACAGCCCCTGTTGCAGAACGGCAGCCAATAAACAGAATAATCGGGAGAAACCAGGCTTCTACAGTGGCCTCTGAAGGAGGAGGGGCAAAACCTCTGTCAGCCTGGAACAGGCAGCAAGTCTGCTGCTTATGTGCATGTTTCCTTTGCTCCCCTCATGCTAAGCTTCTTAACAATGCAGCCAAATTTGCTTGATCTCCTAAATTCATATTTACTGCCATTGTACCGGGAAAGATAAAGAACATAAACCAAAATCCGTTTATGGTGCAAAACCCATTGTTGCAGGATAGTAAAGGGAAATCAGAGATCGTGATTTCATGCTTGGGATTAATGTGTTATTCTCCGTCCGATTAATGTAAAGCGTGAAATCTAAACGCATGCATAAAAGTGATGTGCTGCAAATCAAAGAGACAACTCGGAACAAAACTCAGCGGAAGACGGCTGGGCTTAATATGTTTGCCTATGGGAGGGTAAACCTTCCTCTTCACGTGATCACATGCTCAGAAAGAAACAGAACAAGAGTCTGTGATAAAGACCTTTCCTTGAAAAGAGTGATTAGCAGCAGAGGTTATTCCATCACTCCGCTCCCTTTCCCGCCATCAAGAGGAAGGGTAATGAAGGGTCGTGTGGGCATCCTCAGCCGCTGAGCAGCAGATATATTTAGACGTTCTTCTTTGGTCTTAATCAGAATTGGATTCCTTTGCCCCTGGACCGACTCTGTCTGACAACGTCCAATCAAAAAAGAGCTCAGCACGTCTTTCCCTCATCCATCCGTGTCCTCCCCGCCACCACGAGGAAATGACAGTGGCAAAGTAAGGGGATAACACTCGCGAGTCCGAAGGCCTCAGGTAACTACCCCCATTTCACACTGTCTGCTTTCCTGTGTTACAGCCGAGAAATGAAATTCCACCACAGCTTTACTATTATTATGAAGCCAATGTTGCACCAACAGCATTGACCACTTTGGTTTATACTGCAGTTTGCTTCTACATTCCACATGCTAAACTGCTAAAAGCGGTGATGTATTGCTTGTGTGTAATATGGATCTTCTCTGAGGGCACTCCAGCACAACACTTAACTGTATTTAATAGTTCTATCTTTGTTTGTGAGCTATATCAGTGCACACACATGTGACCACCGAGGAGCCTGAAGCTACGCCGTCCTATTCCTTTCCCTCAATGGCACCATTGAAAGAGGCTTATTTCTGCCTTACTTTATCAAAATGATCACTCCAATGAATGAATAAAAGGCTATTATCAAAGAATGTGTCACTGTGACACTGGAATAATCAGGTCTCAGCGTGGCTGTTTATCGCAGATGGCAAACAAGAGCTCCTGTATCTAATCTTCTCCCTGAACTCCGTCCCGGCAGTCCTCAGACTTCAAACACACACTGGAATCGTGTCGAAAACCCGGAACATCGACTGAGAGGGAATACAGAGTCATCGGGATTCAGATGATTTCGGTTTCTCCCACCTTTAGCCTCCCAAACCACAGCTGCACACACACATCCCTGCTCCTCACCCTGTACCATCCACACTAACCTTTAAACACACACACACACACACACACACACACACACACACACACACACACACACCACACACACACACACACACACACACACACACACTTCCATAAATTCACTGATTTCCTCACCCCTTGTTTCTGCTGACATAACTAACTGCCCTGGTGTTCCCTCCCTATTAAACCGAAGGTTGAATCGTCAAGCAGAATCTGTGTTCGCCTCATCGTGGCTGTCTGTCATCTTGGGAAAGCAGCTTTCTATTAGGAGGCATTTCCATAAATCTGAATTTTAAAGGGCTTCAGTGAGAGGAGAGGGAATCCTCAGCGAGAGAGAAAACAAACAGCGGAAAGTCAGACGAAGCCACGGGATCAGATACGTCACCTGAGCTCATATGCACATCACAGCTCTGACTGACGGCGGGAGGATGGGTTTTATCAGACGAGGGGCCCGTCGAAGCGCCTCAAGCCCAATAACGATGAATCTTTGAAAGAGCTGTGATGGAACAATGAACATGTGGTAGACGGCACATGTGCATTGTTTTAGGAACCAATCATATTTCTATGAATTATACAAGATGGGATGGACACACACGGAACATAAATATAAATTAGAATTTAAATCACTGCTGTTTTGTCACATGAATAAACGTCACCGTGGTTCCAGGTCTGTGCGTCTCAATCATCCCTCCAATCGAAGGAGCTTTATGAAATGTGGTATGGCACATTTGAGAGTTGCTGATGCAGACAAATGGACTTGCCTCAACAACGGCAGCACTTGGCTGGTACACCAGGTAGCAGGTGCACAGGACAGCCAGAGGAGCATTGGTCTGAAAGAGTAGACAATTGTGCATCCGTGGTGGACTAGATCGGAATGAAAGGAGGGAATGGTTCACTTCCTCCATTCTGCCTTCCATGTAATCTGATTACATAAACTGCAGGTTATTAGTGTGCTGCAGATGACATTAGCCTGAGCACACCACAGTGTCAGCCCTCTGTCACACACACACACACACACTGTGTGTGTGTGTGTGTGTGTGTGTGTGTGTGTGTGTGTGTGTGTGTGTGTGTGTGTGTGTGTGTACGTTGCTAGTACTGGCTTGTGGAGATGAGTCTTGTCTTTATCAGAAGAGAATCTGAATCCGCTCGCAGCTGCTCTCCGCTCAGCAAAAGTATGAACTCTGACCTTTGGACGTGTCGCTGCCCAATCTGAACGAGACGCCGTCGGACGCAACCTTCTGTCAAATAATCGGGCCAAATCTGTCGTTAAGCTTTGTCAGCTGCATTGGGACTGAACGTCCCAGGGTTAGGGTCTAATTCTGCATAACATGTGTGAAATGACTGTCCACAAGGAAGGAAGGAAGGAAGGAAGGAAGGAAGGAAGGAAGGAAGGAAGGAAGGAAGGAAGGAAGGAAGGAATTACTTCAGCTGGGTCACGAGCTGGTTCAGCCACAGCAGTAATGGCTGGTCAAAAAAGCCCAAACAACAACAGCCAAGCGGAGCGGGCAAAAGCATGGGAACATTAACAGGATATGATTTTATTTAAGATTACATTGTCACTCAGCAGTCGCCCGCCAAAATGCAAAACGGTTACGTAAGAGTCTCTGGGGCGAGATGGGAATCCTGTCAGTCACAGTAATCCCTTCAAATTCTCCGGCTACTGTTTCATCTATGGACTGTCTGCTATAACTCAAGCCTGGCTCTGTAATCACAGGCTGGCGGAGAGGATGAGGCTACTCAGGGTTGGCTAACACCCAAGCACTGGAAAACCCAGCAGGGAACACACACTTTTACTAAGCCCCTCCATCAGAAACAGGCTAAAAACTCACTTTGGATCGCTCCATGGCTTCGAGTGGATCGGCTAAACAGATGATAAAGACTATAGCGTTGTTTCGAGCACGATAAGAGTGCTGAGGGAATCACCTGGCCGCCCAGGCCGGGATCGGACCGCCGATGTAACGCAGAACAGAACGAATGGCCGGAGGTCTGGCTGTAACAGCATCCATATTCGATAAATAATTTGCCAATGCCATTATCCTGCCTGTAGCATCCGTGTGATCCCAGTGAACCTAGAATAACCCTGCAACAATGATCAGCACGCTTAATCTGGCACAGACGGGAAAAACTGGAGTATTCAGGAGGCAGATTTAGTGCCAGATTTGGCAGATTTAACAGTCAGGATGCACGTGTGTTTCACGCTCCGCATTAGTGCGCTCATTTTAATGAGTCTCTCCCTCTCATCTGGGCTGATGATGTTTCCAGCACGCCTTCGTTCTTCACTGACATTTTGATCAGCACGCCATGATGCATAAACAGTCGCCCGTCGCCTTTTGAGCGATTGCGCTAAATAAGAAAATCGCAATCTGTAGTCCGCTCACACGCTCAGCCGCCCCAGATGTGCACGGGCATCTTTTCGCTCCCCGTCTGTGGGGGAGGTAACCGCGGCGTGTCGATAACCAGCTCATCCTCCCCCCCGACCATCTCAACCAGCTTGCCACCTTCTCATGCTGGCTGCTGTTCTGTCTTCTCACCAAACTTGATGAGGAGTCCAAGAAGGTCAGCGGCTGCAGCCTGACCGGAGTCGGACGCCCCCGTGCATCAGATGGCAGCACAGGCAAAACCTCGAGCGACAAAAGTGAGGGAAATTTTAGTCCGGCTTGTTTGTTCACAGGAGCGATGATAAAGTGTGAAAACGGCGCTTATATAAACGAGGGTGGTAACGCAGCACAAAATCACGTCAGCATCTTGCCACTTAAGCCAATCACCTTCTGGATGAGAGGCAATAAAAGGGAGCAGCAAGGAAATTAGCCGTTTACTCACAGGGAAAGATTTGTGCCTATGAAGCAAAATACAGTGTTTGCTGTGAGAACTGATGAAATGTGGTTCTGCTCAGGTCCTGGATGGACTCAGCAGCTATTCTGATGACACACGTGGTTAAATAACAGCAATTTAAAAAAAACAAAACGATATCAAGCAATCAACAATATGAAATTGTTCTGAATGAACCCGACAGAAACAGTTTGAGTTGTTAGTTTCGAGCGTGGGTGATGATTAGAGCCTGAAAATCCCACACAGTCCTACAACTGTGCGCACTTACAAAACTGATATGCAAAACTTTCCGTAAGAGAGTAGCGGTGCACGCTGCGGGAAGCGCCGGGCGGATTTTTTAAGAGCTGAAAGATCCGGTTGATCGGGAGCATGGCAGCTGCTGCCAGGCCAGGCCAGGCCACGCGGGGACACGACAGACCGGGACACAGCTCAGAGCTGGCTGACTGAGCCACTCGCTGTATCAGTGCCGAAGCGCACAAGCGTGCCTTCCGGGCTGTTCCGTGTGAACCCCGTACAGGATGCGGCGCTGGCTGGGATTGGGTGGAAAATCAGAACTGTCTGGTTTCCTGTGAGCCAGCAGGAGGAGTGATATCGACACAGCGAGCAAACCTTTTGTTTTACCTCGGAGGAGGTTGGAAACAGGCTGGAGCTGCTCTGACTCTGAGGGAAAAGTTGTTCCCTCTTCGCCTCCCTGCTGAAACATGGACCAAGCCGTTTTTGAAATTCAGCAAATATCTATAGAAAGGTCAGGGACGTACCTTATAGCGCGTCCCCTGGAGTACTCGCATAGTGTGGAGTACATTTATTACACATGTGGCACAACGGCCCTACACCTGCATGTATAGGACGGGTAAACACAGGGGAGGAAGGTCTGTGATGAAAAATGGTGCCTGGTGTTATTACGTATGGCTGAGAAGGTTGAGTGTTGCACTTTCTAGTCCATAAATGATGAAGGAAGGTGTTTGTTGTGAGCATTATCATCTACAGTAATGCAGCAGGGCACAGCACAGGATGGTAGAAGCTAACCCTCGTTGAGATAAGAGCGGGGGATACTGTGGATGTCTCCTGTATCTGGGATACACGCTAGTAAGATTCAGACTATAAACCACGCAATCCTTAACACACCACACACTGACCCCCCCTGGAAGCAGCCAGAGGCCTTTACCGCCTGCCCGTCTGCTCTGGAAGGAGTCGCTCCCAGGCTGTCAGAGCTGCATGAAGATCTACGTTGGAGAATGTGGCATTGAGCACTCCAGGCTCCTGCTTCTGCCTCCTGCTCTGCTGTAGATCTAAAGCACAAATCTTCGTTCCCCCCCGCCAGCCAAGGTCTCATTTACAGGCTGCTGAGCCTCATACAACTGTCCTTCTGAATGTGTCTTCAACTACGTCTTCATGGCACCTTAAGAGTGGAGAAATAGCCCCTCATTCACGTGACCCCATGTGCAGGAGCATGTGATCCACTCAAGCGATACATTTAGGAATGTTGAAGAAAGGAGGAGCACGGACAGGGAGCAGGAGAGGGTGACGGCCCCCCATTCACCTGCACAGCCGCTCGCTGCGTGGGGAGCTTGCTTTCGCAGCGTTCACTTTGATCGCGGACTAATCTCTGCTCTTCTGATTAAATTTAGCATCTGTTTTATTGTTAATGAAGTGAGGCAGGCTGGGACCAGATCCCACAGCGCAAAAAAAAAAAAAACCTTCCAAAAAGCCAGAGAGGAACTAGTGAAAATGCAATAAAAGGGAGAAAAGAGGAAAGAGTGGCAGAGAGAGAAAGCGTAATAAAGGACCCAAAGAGACAGAACATTAGAACTGAAGATAAATCAAAGACAAGAGCGTGCTTGGCCAGTGTGACGAATGCCAAACCCAGCCAATCTGGATTCCTCAGCGGCTGCTTTTAACTCGCGTTAACGTTCACACGGAGAGCGAACACGTGGATGATGAAGCCGAGGGGCGATGCTGCTCGGCTGCTTTAAAAAATGATCACGCTGGGCCGTAGGTTCACTGAAGCAGTCAAATGAGGTCTTAGCAAGCAGGCCGGTCCCCCTCCATCCAAAAGACAAATGTAACTGAAACCTCTCTCTGATGAAGTATGCTGTGGCGGCGGACGCCATGAGAGCGGCGGCAGCATGAAGGCGGCAGCGGGCCGCCTGCTGGACACGTCTGTCGTGTCTTTGGGGCAAATGCAGAAAGTTACTTACCAGTCAAACAAAGCAGCCCGTCAGCATGAGGCGAAACATATAATCACAGTCCCGCAGAAACACTCCGATAACAGGAAAGAGAAAGAAAAGATGATAAAATCAACTGTTTGCTGCCCCCAAGAAAAAGGAAGTGCGGTGGAAAAAAAGCCCCATTCAGCATTTCAGCAGTAACATAAATAGGAGCAGCTGGAGCAGACTAACGTGCTGAAGTGGGCTAATTAGGACGCTCGTTGGATGTTCGGACCTACGAGGAGGAACTGGCAGGAATCGACATACATCCACGCGCCTACACCCCCGCAAAGGCGCGTCCTGCGACGCCGCTGAAGCAGGACTCCCAGCCATGATTTCTTTGCTACAATCTGGTTGATTCAGCCTCTCCCTGGCACACAGTGACCTTGACTTCTATGAAAACACTTCTGCCTTCCTGTTCCGTCCCTCCCTTCCAGCTTCCTTCGCTCTTCCTGTCTGACTCGCTGTGACAAGTAAGAACACATACCTTCCTCCTGCTTCCTCTGTTTTGAACCAGAGGCTGATAGTGCTGGATATCAGGCTACTCGGAGTGACCTCTGACCTCGGCCGCTCGTTAGGCCAGCGCATCGGTCGTGGAGGCCACATCGAGTCTTGTGAGACTCAGACCTGATCAGGTGGTAAAGGTGTTTGTTTGAAACTCAAATCTTTAAATTCTTTATGATGACGTATCACCACGTGACCAGCGGAGGCTGTGCGGCCATCCGCCAAGGCCAAGCTCTGCCTGCCGAGATAGCGAGCTTGTAATTAATCGTCCAATCAACTTAATCAGCAAAAGGATTAATTGGTTGATCTCTGGTATCTGTCGTCTCATCATATTAATGATCCCCTTTTCTTAAAGTACACAATTATACTGTGAGCAACGTCTGAGTCTGTTATTTAAATCCAAAGTTTGTCGCATTAGTCTGAAACTAATTTCATTTCCCTTTAGTTGCTACCCAGAAAAGCTCATTTTTGGAAGCAGCAAAACAATTCCAACTATCTTCCTGTCTGCCGCGCACTCCTCTTTTGGTTCCTTTTCTTTGGTGATTGGCTGTGTCAGAGAGCAGCATACAAAGGGAGGCAGAGTTGTTTACCTTGACACAAACCTACTGTACATGTTCAGTGCCTCAGGGAACCAGGCAGACACGCAGCCATTCAGCTCTTCAGACCTGAGCTATTGAAGCTGCTGACGCTTTGTACGACACGACCCACGAGCGCAGTGGCAAAACAAATAAAGCCCAGGTCTTCTTTATCAGGCCTGTCAGTGTCTGCACACAAGGAATCCAGGAAGGATTAACACGGTGGGGAGAGGTGTGCGAGAGTGACTGAATGACTGTGCTCACGCGCAGGTAGGTGATGGCGCTCCGATGTGGACCTTTCAACAGTTGGCCAACAGCTTCTCTTTAGAACTTTAAAAAGAAAAAATTCTCCTCAAGCACAGGTGAAATGTGGAAATGTGCCAACATTTGTTGCCACTTGTCGCCCCCACAGCTTCCCTGTAGCCAGTGTTTTCACTCCCATCAGATAAACATGAGAATGAAGAGAGAGGAAGCTGTAGAAAGGGAGGAGGACGGATGTGTGGGAGATAATGCTCCATGCTCATTAATCACTAATTAAAAGGGGGGGGGGATCAAGAATAAGAAGCGGAATCCTGTTACCCTTCAGACAGAAAAGACGTAACAAACGCTTAATCACGCTGATCAAATGTGCTCTTCACAGATAGGGCTCCTAAAAAACATTCATTAAGGACAGCTAAACCCCTTATAACCAAATTATTTTCCATCCAACATGGGGCTGAGTGCCTGCAACATCGTGCATGCTTTGTAGTGAAATGCAAATCCCAATTGACCTCTTCACCCCTGTCAGGTTGAACACGCCGTGCCGAACGTGGGCCCGGGCCCGCGGCAGCAGAGGCGATGAGACTTGTGCACGGCGCTCACTGCTAAACGGTGTAGCTACAAGCTAAGAGAGGCCTTCTTCAAAGAGGAACAAAACCTGAATAAATCCCAGCTTTACTCGTGTTTTCGCTTGAAGACGTGTGAAGGAAGTAGGTGTGCCCTAATCGCAGTACCGGAGAAACATCCGCCTGTGTGGATCAGCTGGTAAACAAGGTTAGCGGTCCAAGTGCAAATCCCTAACTGTTGCAGATTAAACCAGGAAAGGCTCCTTAATCATCACTTTCATGTACAAACCTGCCCAGTCCCCTGCCACTCCACCCTCTCCTCACTTCCCTGCCTTCTTCAAGCCTTTTCTTGGCAGGTGAAGTGTTTGCAGGCGTCATTTAATCTGTTTCTTCATGGGCACCGCAAGAATTTCAAGTCCTCCTCTGCAGAAGACCGAAGTCTATGATCCCCCCGTTCATTCACCTCCGAACACCAGTGAAAATACAATCCTCCGGGCTTATATTCCGCCTCATTTCTGAAGATATACTGACCTTTTTCCCTGTGAAACATCCCATTACGACGCAGCAGCTACAACTGATGATCTTTCCGGTCTGTTTGATGCCGTTTACATGAGGATGCTGTTATGTTTGACATTTCATTGGTTATGAGAGAGACAGAATAAAGCCTGGCGATCTCCCACGGTACGGCTGAGAACACTCAGTGTTTCCTTTTGATAGCGGGGAGGTCTAGGAAGTAAAAGTAGCGAAACAACAATATCCCACTTCCCTCCCGATGGCTTTATTTTGATAATGTTTGGCTGGCAGGAGCAAATGCCAGACAACTCACAAGCACCATTAATGTGGCTGCGTGATTCACAGAGGCCATTTGTTGATATTATAGGATGTGTAGGGCTCACGGCGGTGAAGGGAAAGTCCCCATTTATTAGAAGCTGCCATGTTTATGCTGCACAGAGCCACAATCTCTGATATTCCCCACAAAATGAACAATTAGACCCACCAAGTCTTCACTGTCCACTGCCAGCTAGTGCTCATGCACGCAGACGTGTGTGGGCTTGATGACAAGCTGGCTCCTTTTTGAAAGTACCTTTCATCCCTTTTCCCTCACTGGCTCCAGTATGTGGCTCAGACCCTGTATTCATGCATAAACATAACTGTTATCCGACGGGGGAAGTCATTTCCCCTGGCCTGTCCCCTGTAAACCACTCTAGGCCAAAGTAAAGAGTCTGGTTGAGGCCTGGCAGCAACAGCCGACCAAACTATTTTTCATTTTTCATCTCAAATCCTTCCTTCTCAGTACCTTCACAGCCCACTGAACCAGGATTCTTCTCGAAAAAGCAGTTCAAAACTTCGACCAAGATGAGGCCATTTCCTGCTTATTTACCCCATTTCTATTCTCTTGTTTTGAGTTAAGGGGGGTGAGTTGAGGCTAAAGTCTAACGCTGAGAAGAGCTATCCATGCAGATAAGGCTACGCCTGGCTGCACCCCAGTAACAATGATCACAGTGATGGTGCAGGTACCACTGAGCTGCGGTGCCCTCAGCTGTATGGAAATTTAATAAGTAAACAGAGAACTGAGTTAAGGTAAATGCATTAAGCGGCTGGATTCAGCGAGTTTTGGGCAAATATTAGCACGAGTCAATCTCACAAGAAAAAGAGGTTCTGTTTTAAAATGTGTGAGAGAGATAATGGCTGTAATGGTCCCTTCAGAGGGGAAAGTGCTCCTACATCTGATGTTGAGTGACAACTTTGCTGTTGGCAATGCTTCTATATCAACACATGAGCAGACCAATACCTGCGCCCCTTTCCCTGCTGTAACCATGGCGACGCTGACAGGCAGGGGCATCCTCGGCACCAGGGGGCGGTGTGGGCAGCGCGGCATGGTGTTGCCCTGACTGCCCACCCCGGTGCCTCATCTGCTATTCACACACAAACACACACGCGCGCACGCAAACACGCGGGGAAACGCTGGTTCCTCGCACACACAGAGAAAGGCACATGTGCCACGCAGGCAAACAAAAATAAATTAAAATGGACACACAACCATGTGCAGTCAAGCACAAATTACACACACAAATGCCGTCATCTGCTCCTGACATCTGCCCCTTGGCGTCAAACACAACCCCCCTCTCACTGTCTCTCTCGCCCTCCTTTTTTGTTGCTCACTTATTGTCTCCAACAAACAAAAAGGCATATTCCGCCTTGACACCAGCTAATTGATTATGGATGGTGCCAAGCTAAAATGATTTATATTCAAATGGATTTGAAAAGGGGAAAAAAGGGGCTGGGACGATGCTTTCAATGCCTTCCATATAGCTGAAGTCAAGGCAGTTGTATTTAAAGCTTCACCTCTTTTGTTGCTGTTGTTGCTGTTGTTGCTGTTGTTGTTGTCTTCTGTTGCTACAGTTTTTGGGGTTGGAGTGACAGAGGGGAAGACAATGTTGGAGAAAATTACTGTAAAACCCAAGCAGAGCTGTGGGATTGCAGGGTGACAGTCTGTCACCAACCTCCACGCTGGTTGGAAGTCAGACAAATAGCCAGACGCTTCATTCTACCAGCCTCCCTGCCAGCCCCGACACCCTTATCGCTGGCATCGGGTAATTTTGTTACACGTGGCAACATATAGGATACCTTATGACAGCAGAGATCAGATAAAGAGTGAGCGCGCCCAGGCAGGCGAAGGTGGAGATCCGGGCTGAATGCGTAAGCAGGCAGTTGTGTGTGTTGCAGACAGGCTGAAGCAGAAAAGGATGGCAGCGGCAAGATCCCGTCCCAGGAAAATGTGTCATGAAGGCACTTCCATTAACATCTTAATACAGGCTTGCAGGCCCTGGAGAACCCTTGTGAGCAGCCTGCCTTCTCCAGTCACGTAGGGGCCCAAAGCCTTCCTTGCAACGTGGCAACAAGAGAACAGTTAAGTTGTGCCAGTACGCCATTGTGAGGGTGTTAGCCTTCCCATAGGACTGGTCTAAATGCCTATCCACAAACATGCTCCACTAAATTCCTTTATTCCCCTTTCCCCCTACTTTCATTTACTGTCCACTTCTCCATCTGTTGGATTTAGCAGCCCTACAAAAGGCTTTGTTTCAGCAAGCTGGCAAGAAGCCTTTGGGACAGCACAGTGCATGCTGGGGTTCATTGCTAACTTGGTGCCATTAATAGAAAGAGCAGGAGCTGGATTTGCTACGTCGCAGCGGAGAGGCGCACTCTTCCGACAGGCCAGTGCAGGATGCAAATGGTAAATGCTGCTGCAGGAGAGCACCCTCAGAATTCCTCCCTGAGTGATATGCAAAGGAACAGCATTGATTTGTGCGCTCTGAGCTATGTGTTGCTCATACCGGGCAGGCTCCATCTCGACAATGTAGCGGCCTGTTGTCATCAATTTTAAATGGTTTCAGCGATTCGATAAGTCACTGAAGGCTACACATGCACAGCTGCTGGAAATGATGGAAATAACACAACCCTTAAATCAATGCGGGCCTGCCGTGCTCCCACCCTGGGTCACATGTCACAGCGGCAAACCAGAGCCAGCCCCAATCTGGAGAAGGTGGCAGCAGCTAACACCACTAACAAGACCAGCTGGCTCGGCTGAAAATATCCTCAATCCTGCTTAATTATGGCAGGATTCTTTGGCTAAAGCTGAAAACACCATTCCAACCAAACTCATCCTGGTGCACATGTCCAGAGTGTCGGTGCTGTTGAACAAGTATAGATCCGTCTCTCCAGGACAATCAACACCCTGAGGGGATGGATGTGTCCGAGCCATCGGGAGAAGCTAATGTTTACATGGGTTGCAAAGTAAATAAAGATGTTCCTGCACAGATGACGAGAAAGAGGGAGCCCTGTTCTCCAGTTCCAGCTCAGACTAAAGGTTCTCCCCGGCCGCCCTCCACTCGATCAATGTCAGCCCCCATCCAGATCACACTCGTGTCAGCCTTTGCTCGTACATGAACTCCGCAAACGTAAATTGGAGGTGCAAACATGCACATAACGAGGCTGAGGGACTGGAGCGTGTGGGGTCATGGAGATTGAGATCTCTGTTGTGACAGCTGGACAGTGGAGAAATTCAGATAAACAGCCCACTGTGAGGGAGCCCACGAGAGGACAATTTCATTAAAACAAACACTCGCGTTCTGTTTGTACACTCCAGCAGATTGCAACGAGATAGGCCCACACACACACGCCCACACACACGCAAATGCACCGCGATGTGCTCAAGTGTGCGTGCGTGATCCAGACATTAAGGATGTTGGGGAGATGCTGTAGAGTGGGGGGATACGGAGAATACACAGCCGCTCAGCCCATTTGCAGTATTCATTCATTAAGAAATGGGTCAAGGATTCTGCCTGCATGCACAGCGACTTGTCAAAATCTCTCAAGCTGAACTCTGTTGAGTCCGGCTGCCTTCAGGGAGAATCCAGAGCGGAGAGAGCGGCGTGGACTGGGAACACTGGTGGAAACGCAGCAGACGGAAACGACCCGTCTCCGACAAATCGTGGGGTTAGAAAATCGTCTTTATTGACGATTAATAGTTGGCACTCGAGGAAGCGAGGCCGTGCAGTCTCGCGCCCGCCAGATAATTAACTCGTCCTTTCCGCTAGTCCCCAACAGGGGGCGGTGTTGAGCTATGCGCGCCAATCATAGTTCGTTGCTGACGCGGCAAACGTGACAGATTTATACGATTCCTTATTAGCAACTCTGAGATCCAGTCGACTGTAGCAGCGAAAGAATGCCTGAATTATTTTGCCTCTACGTTTTCCTTCTGAAAGGACTTAAATCTTCCAACGGCAAGTTGGGAAAAAAATCCAATACTGCCCCCACAAACTCAATCATAAATACCGCAGCCTCCACAGAGAGGTGAGGCGTGGAGACAGAGGAGCATCACTCCACGCCGCCTAATCTACAGCAGCCTCGGCCAGCAGTGCTAATTTGTCTCCAGCTCTGCCAGGTTAAACTTATCGACTGGATGAACGTGTGATGTTGGACCCCTGATCAGGCTTCCTTAGACAGCGTTCCTTCAAAGGCTCCACATGAAAGTGATCCGCGGACCGGAATTCTAAGCATCTCTTCTCACATTCTCCTTTATTTAAAGACAAACCAAGTGCGATTCGTTGAATCAAATGGAGGCTTAACTTGAGCTTTTTTAAAACCACAATTCACTAAAGATGGTGCCAGAGCATTTAAAACATTTCTGAGAAGATCTGGCTGTAATAATCCTATGAAATGACTGTTACCATAAATAATGCATAAACTGGACCAAAGCAGCCAGCAACTGTCTAAAGTAGTCATTTAGCAGCTCTCCTTCAGTGGAGCCGATTGCTCACTGGCAGCTCTGCACTATCTGCACTGTCCCTTTTTTCATTTGGCTGGAGTTAATTAGGTGAGTACAATCAGGATGTGATAATCAAACCAATCCTGAGTGCTGGTTTGTTCTTCCAAAGGCTGCAATTTCAACCCTCACGACTGCTTTCAGTGTCAAACTCCTGTTTCACTGTGAGATGGATATTG
The DNA here is from genome assembly GCF_003711565.1 of Takifugu flavidus. NCBI lineage: Eukaryota > Metazoa > Chordata > Actinopteri > Tetraodontiformes > Tetraodontidae > Takifugu > Takifugu flavidus. The sequence goes on along the minus strand of NC_079527.1, from coordinate 14,437,247 downwards.
AAATAATAATGTGAGCAGGGTCACGCTTCAGACGCGCGACAGCCGTAATTTTACCAAGAACGAGCAGGTTTTGATTGCAGAGGCAGAGGGATTAATATGCAACCCATCAGCCGTGGCAGATGTAAGTTATTTTCATGCAAATCTACATCAATTTTCTACTTAAAACATGTTTTTTCCCCCTCCGGAGCCATTGTTGCAGCCGCTGGAGAGCCGGCAGCCTGACGGAGAATGAAGATCTGTTATTTGCATCTAATGAAATGGACAGATGAGCTCTGTGCATGCGTGCGCGCGCGCGCGCGCGCGTGTATTTTGACCACTTGTGAACAGAAGAACAGGCAGATGTGGATGCAGACTCCAGCTCAGACTCCTATAGGTTCACTTGTTGCAGTGAGGTTCGGGTTCAAGTCTGCAGCTTCCTGCCAGGTGGGATTTATAGTGGAATAGTACAATATGAATATTTAAGAGCGCGCACGGACGTGCACCCACACTCAGCAACACGCATCAGGACATAATGACTCCAAAAATAACTGCTAGTCAAATAGTCCCAACAGTCGGGGACAGGCTCTTAAACTAACACAAACCGGCCCATCAACAAGAACAATCCTGACTGGAGCTCATTATTAGTTTGGAATTCTGGAATATTGCCGCCCTGGAGGGAAACGTGGACGCCCGTAAAGCAGCAACACCTGAGCGCGCCGCCAGACACAGGTGGAACGAACCGTCACAGCTGTTCCAACCTTTGGATTTAATGGGCGTCATTTCTGTGCCATTCAGTTTCCGACCTGTGGAGGATCCGCAGTGAACGGCGGGTGATGCCGCCTCGCCAGCGGCCGCAAGACGGGGGGAAAAATGTCTGTTCGCTCCGCAGCCGGAGACGGCGTGTCCGCGGGCGTGTGGCAGCTTTCCGCCGCGGTGCGTCTGTCACCGATGGGCCCCCTCGACGCGCATTTGCACACGCCGAGGCGTGAGCCAGGGCGCGGGTTCCTCACTCACCTCCTCATCCTGCGGCTCCACCGGCGCGGCTGCGGCTCGCAATGATGCGCTGCGCTCATCCAAAATGTCCAAACGCTCTCGGGTGGGAAAGCCTCCGTCTTCCTTCGCAGAGGCGTCAGGAAACGCACGCCGGCTCGCTCTGTCGACCCCTTCAACGCGCGCGCAGCTCGTTCATTCATTCACCGCCGTCATCGCGGCGAGTAATTGCGAATTCAGTGCGTAAACTTGGCGGCGACGCGTTCAACATCTGAATCAAGCTCCCGATGCTACTGCGCGGCGCCGGACCGGCACATTCCTTCAGTCGGCGCTCCGGCTGCAGAGGTGGCGCTCAGGCTGGGGGCAGCGTGGCCATCGTCCGCTGTGTGGCTGGGCAGCGTCAGTTCAGAGCCGCACCGTGCGTCTGTCAGGGCTCCGCCGGTGTGACACACATTAGCGGCTCCATCAGTGTACAGTAGCGTGTGTACGCCGCCGCTGGCACGCTGCGCGCTTAAACCCAACCCCCTCACACTCCTCTGTGCCCTGTTAACTGTTTCCACCCGAAGGGGAAACGGCAACTCCTTAACGAACGCACGAAATTAAAGTGTCACGAAACAAAATGTCAGACGAAGATGTGAGGAGATAATTGCGCCTCCCCCGCACAAAACACACAAAAATGTCGCCCATCTTTCCAACAACTTTGCGCGATGACAGCGAGGCGCAAACTTTTATTCTACATCATCTTTCTCGCCTAAAAAGAGTGAAAACGGTAAAAAAATAAAGTCAAGAGAGCATCGGAGAAAATGTTCTTACCTTCAGAGTTTTGTCTGCACGCCTGATTCTGTTTCTGTTAGAATACTGCCATCTATAGGCCGACATGGGAACAGCTCCTCCCTCTGCCGCGCAGGTCTCTCTCTCTCTCTCTCTCCTCTCTCTCTCTCTCTCTCTCTCTCTCTCTATCTCTCTCTCTCTCTCTCTCTCCTCTCTCTCTCTCTCTCTCTCTCTCTCTCTCTCTCTCTCCTCTCTCTCTCTCTCTCTCTCTCATCTCTCTCTCTCTCTCTCTCTCTCTCTCTCTCTCTCTCTCTTCTGTCCACATCCAGTATTTAAATATATGTGCTCTAATGTGTTCATGTGTTTTGTGTATGTTTTTAAACCAGTTTATCTCACCACTAAGGCTTTTTTCGGTGTAGATGTCTCCATTTAAGAAGGGAAGCAGCTCTTTGTCTCACGACTGCAGACTGAATTAATTCTAACCTGCGGACACCAAAATCTTCTTTTTAATAGTTTCCTAACATTTATTTATAAATAATATGTTTTTGTAAGGTCCAAAACAATGACCTTTAGCTTTCTTAGCCTAGCCAACGCATTGGCAGCTGCTCACCACAACATGCACACCATATTTGTTTGTTTGTTTATTTATTCATTACAATCAGAGGCTGAAACTGAAGTAAAAATATTCTCATATTGTTATATTAGTGCCCTTTGAGGGTTACGATAAAAAAGTAGGCTACCCTCGAGTGGTTTTTCGGGGGGTTCTGCCATCAAAAGTATTGCACAACTGCCAGGAGGAAGGAGATGTGGAACCAGTGGCAGTGCACTAAAAGCACAATGCGCTCTTAAAGACCGGGTCAATAGCTGGAGGGTGTCCATATTGGAATTTCGACGCAGTTGCCTCTCAAATGAATCTTAGTCAAGGCCTTTCCAGCTGGCAGCGGCGATCAAATAAAGACTTTTCTTCCTCGTTCCTCTCGGCGCTGTTTGTAGCAGCCATGTTTATATTAGTTTGATTGGATCACAGCTCAAGAGCGATTGGAAAAATGGTTCGGCCCGGAACCGTCGCATCGACATGGTGGATTTAGCCATTCGGCGAGGTGAGGCTTCGTTGTTAAACACCCTGAGATTCATCTCACTCACCGCTGGACATCGACTGAGGGGGGAGGCCCGACTGGGCTGTGAACTGAGCCAAGTTCTGAGGTTCTGATCTTACCCAGGGCTTGTGTTAGCATTTTGTTGGCGACCTAAACTGATAGCATAACTGTTGCCTCACGCTGGGGTCCTTTATCTTTGCAGGGGAGGGCGGCTGCATGCACAAAAATGGCGCCTGAAGACGGGTCATTTGGGGCTTATTTATAAGAAGATGGCTTGAGTGAGCAAATCCAACAGTGATCAGGTGGGGCGGGGCCACTCCCAGTGGCGCTGTGGACAGATGGTCGGCTGCGGGGCTGCGCCTGACCGTTTGCTGATCAAAGTGCTCACACGCAGTGATGTCATATTAAGCCCAAAGGTTTGAAAGGGGCCCCTTGCGACGCGTTTAATTCTTCACCCCTGCAGCCATATTTGAAGGTATCACGAGGGAACGCGGTAACCTGTCAACTCCAGTGAAACTCCAATTCCCTCTATTCTCTGAAGCATGTGAACATTCAGCCGGACTGGGGAGAAAAACAAATACCAGGAAACTATCGGATGGAAACCTACCTGCCAGTCATGTGACGCTAATTATGCTCCTTTAAGGATTCCTCCTCTTGTCATTTCAGGACTATCAGGAGCTGCTGTACCTGCTTACATTGAGGTATCCAGTGTTTTTGTCTGTCCATGGCTCCCTGAACCCCCCCATCAGACAATGAAGAGGCGGGGCTGCACACAGGAAGTCAAGCCACATCAAAGACCTTTTGCTCTTTGAGTGTTCCACAAGGCAGAATCGATAGTGCTTCTCAAAGATGCCTCATTTATTTTGGTCCAGGCCTCTGAAGGTGCCTGTGGTCCATACTGCACAACATCTGAACAATTTCCAACCATGTGGGAGTCCACAATTCCCACAATGCACCTGTTTAGTGCTCAGGCTGCTCATCCAAGAGCCTCTGCCAGGACCAGGAGCAGCAACGGTGGGCTGATGGGGCTTCAGCGGCCCCAGAAGAACCAGTGTGGAGGATGATGGGCCAGCTTTCACCATCTAAACTGGAAGTTACCAGAAGATTGCACATGTCAATGCAAAAAGCCAAATAAAACAGCCATCAGTCCTCACAAAGATGGCCTCACCGGGGACGCCGTCATTGCAAGCTGTGCTCGACAGCGTGTACACACTAATATATATTTACATTATTGTGGCATTCCGTGCATACGCTGCCGTTAGCGTGGCGCGGCGGTGCGAGGTACCACAGAGAGAGGACAGACGCAGATGGTCCATCCTTCAACGCTTCAGCGCCACAATGGAGCCGTCAAAGAAGATGAAAACCAACCACATAAAAACAATTATGCGCTTTATTCCCATACGTGTCAGTGTGGCTACAAAGAACATGCACACCTGCTCAGCTGCGAGGAGGACAAACCCGGAGTGAACAGGCCGACTTTCTGGCTGTTTCATGGGGTTATAATGAGAAAAAAGCGGATTCTTCCTACGAAGCGTGCGCCTTCATTAGCCAGCCGGCTCTTTTTAATAAGATCTTTATCAGAATGGGAATCTCACAAACCGTCGGCTGCTTATTTTGCTGGTGCTGCCGACTGTCTCAGCTCCCCACCAAGCATTTTGTCTTAATTAGTCACATTTCCACTCTCCTCCAGGGATGACCTCTTATTACGGTGAAGTGGGCAGCAGGGTACAGCCCCCCCCCAAAATGCATCTCAATCAGCCCTCGTGCATGTTCAGGGCGCTGGGACTAAATCAAAGGATTCTCTATTAACCATAGCCAAATTGGTTAATAGAGTAATCTCCTGCATATTTTTCATTCCTTCCCAATTTGGAGATGAGACATGCTGGAAAAATATGATGCAGTGTTTTGCATATTAACAAAGGACCTTGGATGTGTTTCTCCTTCACGCTTGTGCAGAAGAGCCCAACAGATGATTTCCCCACATGATGGAGACAATAAGAGAAGTGCATCTCCTGCTGCACATTAGGTCCTTCCTGGAGACAGCAGCATATTCAGGTGGACTTTCACACCTGCGTTCAGATTCTAACCTCACCGGGTTTAGCGACACAATAAGGTCTGAGTTCAGCTAATCTGACATTTGCTTCTGGGCAGGAGGCAGAAATGACGGAGCTCTCAGGTAGGCTACTCCCACCTCAGAGCGAAGGGGGCAAAAAGATTGCGTACAAAGCAATTACGTCCACCAATATATCTGTGAGAGCGGGAGTGAGCCGAGGCAGGAGATGGCACTGATGAGAGCTTACCAGCCGCCTGAGTCCTGCTCTGCTCCAGACAGGGATTTAGGTCTTCTGCCTGCCTGCCTGTCCATAAAGCAGCACACAACCACGGTGATACCTTAATCCCGCCTGACCTTTCACACAGGGCACTACCTGGTGACATATCCAGACATCAAATGTGTCAGGGGGGGAGAGATTGGAGACGTCGGTTTCGGAAATACCTTCATCGCACCATTTAATTAGTTTGAGGACATTTACACATGGACGAGGGGCCAGAGGTGACTCCAGTGGTGAGGCTACAGAGCATCACATGATGACACACAAATACGCCGGTCTCTTTCCGTCTACGGCCGTTTCCATCCCTACCAGGAAGTGCCGATGGTAATTCTTTCACAGCTCTAGTTTTCTTTTCCTTTTGCTGCTGCGTGGGAATCCCCCAAACAGCACCGGGTCCTGTAATCACAGTTAGCTCTGCTTAAAATTCAAAATAGATTAATTCAAACTTTCATTTCTTAACCATGAATTATTCACCAATGGAAACACCACAAACCGTATCCTGTAGCGGCGCTGGGCTATCATTATCTAGAAAAACTGTATTAAAAATACGCGCCGTGCCTGCGGACTGACTTGGAATTTCTCATCTGTTCTTTCGAAGATATTCCGGAGACATTTTGTATTGTAGCCTTCAAAGCAGGAATGCAAAGCAGATGCAACCAGGCCTGCGTCAGGGTCCAACACAAAGACGTAAAATTATGTTGCTATTAACGTTTTCATCATTTTAGCCCATCTCAACACTGATGCTAAGCTGCTAGCATGTTCGCTATCTGCGCCTCAACAAAGAAGAAGACAAAAAAGATTGTCTGGGAATTTGAGCTGCTTTTTTGCTTTTTTCCCACCTCCCTCACGGGGCCGGCGGGGGGTGGGGGGGTTGTAGAAAAGCACATCATGTTTTTCTCCCCAGGGAACCATGACCAGCCAAACTCACTAAGATCCTAATGCAACTATTTTTGTACGGCCTGCCCCACCATGTGCCCCCTGCTGTGCACCAAACGTGGCTGATGGCAGGAAGTCTCCAGCATAATAGCTGCAGACAGCCATCAAAGTGCACGTGTCTGCTTTTTTTGAGCGGGGGGGGGGTTGCAAGCTTTTTCCTTCATTTTTCTTTGTGCCAGTGATGCAAACATGTTGCTGTGAGATTCTTTTGAATTTTCTTTGTGACAAATTTGGTCATTATGTGCCAGAAAGGATTAAAAGACAAACAAACCTATATGCGCTGCGTTAAAAAATGTCAAATGTGAGTGGATTTGGGGTTCCGATTATCCCGCTGCGCCCCGTTATGACAGCTGATGCAGCCCGAGCGGTTTTCTTTTTAAAGCTGCGTTCAGGAGCTTTGAAAAACAGTTGAAAATGAGCAACACAATAGCTCGTCCCCGTGGATTGACCATTCCTATTGATTTTTTAATGAAGCTAAATGCACAGTGGCAAAATACAACATCAGTAATTTAGTAAGTAAAGAAGGGTGGTCATAAATCCCTATTATGGTCTGGCATGACGTTTTATGAGTCAGTAAAATGGCAGTTATACAAATTCTCCACAGACCAACAGCGAGTATTCTCATCAAACAGAGAATTGGCATTAAACCAGGACTTAAATTGCAGTTTTAATGAACAGCAAACTTTAAAGTCAACACATCATTTCCCCCTGAACAATCGGAAGCACTGCACAGCCTTTCTGAGAGGCTCATCAGATGCTAATGCGTTCCGGCGGCTAAAGGCAGAGGGTAAATGTCGCGATGCAGCAAAGACAAAAGGGATTCGCAACACTTGTGCAGGTTTTTACTGTTGTAAGTTTGCAGGACGGACGCACAATCTCACCTAATGTGGTTAGAAGTGAGTCTGCTTGGCGAGGGAGGGGGTTCTAATCATACAATCTGAGCTGTGCGCTGTGCTCGCCACCTGCACGCTCGCTGATCTGACTGTAATCTGGTGATGGATCTCCGAGTGACGTGATTGCTGTTCACACAGACTCTTTCTAACCAGAGACAGGACAGAAGCAAACATTAGCATCGTCCCAAATGTCTCGTGCACGTTCATGTGTACAAGTAGACCGTTGGGCTCCGCTATTGATTAGCTCTGAGATTTGTGGAAGAAAAGTCATTTAATGGGAAATCCATCAGGCCATATTCCTAATGTAGCATGAAGCTAGTTTGCCTCTGAGAGTTGCAGAATTAATGGAGCCTTGACCCAATGAGACAGCGGACGGTTTGATGAAGGCTGCATCTGCACACGTGTTTGGGATGTTTGTGGCATATTAATGCACGTGTGAAATTATTTTACACTGTTGAAACAAAGGAGCCGCGCATCTCCCAACGGTGAGGTAAATTATCCATTTCTAATGCCCCGTTGCACCTTGTGCCCCCTGTGGAGCTGAGAGAATTGGATCATAATTGAAGCACTTGCAGCAATTATGACGCCATGCCCTCGGCCACGCAGCGGGGCGGCGTCACGATGACATCCTTTATCAAACATTACCACAAAAACGGGACCGAGCCGGTTTACGCTCCCATCTCGTTAGATCATTAAACCTGGCGACACCCAAATGTGACAGACAGCAACACCTTCGCCCCCCCGCCGCGTCGCTCCCTGATGGCGGGAATTTGGATACTCTTAAACACAAGCGTAACCCCCAGAAATCATCACAATCTTCTCATTTCATGGCGGGATGGCGAAGGTGGAGGGGCTGAGCTGATGCACATCCGCTGCTGCTCTGTTTCCGGGAGCAACCTGCTCCTCCGGGAACCATCGGGGCTCCGGTCTGACAGGACAGCAGAATATTCCCAAAGGAGAAGTTGCTTAACCTCTGCCCGAGGCAGCCCTTTCACCTCACACTCCCCGCCGCTCCATTTTAACCTCACCCGTTCGCCAAACGGCTCGCCATCCCCAATCACCCGGAGTTTTAAGGTTGCCAGGCAACAGCCGCTCATCAGAGCTGCACACAGGCTGTGCCTGCTCCGCGGGTTCATACAGATGTGACCAGCCGGGAGGAGCAAATCCATATCTATTCGGGGGACGCGTTGTGCTCCGTCTTTCTTCCAGGAGAACATCTTTTCGCTGAATTTAGGAATACTAAAGCTCACATAAGGGTTGGAAAATAAGTGTCCGCCCGAATATCTTGTCTCGTTGGTATCTCTGTGGCGTAGCACGGCAACACTGGTTACGGACACACAAGCCTCATATAAAACCTGTGAATTAACATAATTGTGTGTGCAATTACACTAAAAGTGAGACGTAAGTCTTCCTTTAGAGACAGCACGAACATGTTTTAGCTGATGGAATTTGCTAATGCAGTCGCACCCCTCCGCAGTGAGTTACTGGGAAATGGAGGTGGCGAGAAATTAGAAGCAGCAGATGAGAACAGGGACCCGTTGTGAAGACCTTTGGGCTCCTCCAGGCTGGGACACAGGCTGGGCCTTCATGGCTTCAGCATTAAACATTAATTGAAATGCATTCAAGATTATTTCTCACATTCATGAACCTGATAAATCCACCTAAATGTTATCAAAGAGGGATTTTCTGTAGGCTGCAGTGATTCCCAGCCCTGTGGGCACGTACACGACTCCCAGCTGAAAGCACACGGAGGTGTGAGATGACCTGGGGTGTGTGTTTGTACCTTTAAGTGTTTGCAAGTGCAGAAGTGCACGGGTGAGAGCGCGAGGTGACAGATACATTTGTTTGCTTTGGCCCCTGGCTGTGACCTCGGCTCCCTTTTGGACAGTTGAGAAGCAACTCAAATCCTTTAATCAATCCTTTCAAACGCCCTGGCCTTCGCACCATTAGGGCCGCGGCGCTGATTTTCACTCCTGATAATGATGGCGAGGCCTCATGAGCCGGTGGAGCCCCAATAATCAAATTTCTTTTGCTCCATTTAAATTTGTAAGGCTTGAATTTGAGTTTCATCTCCAACAGGAAATGAACGTGACCTGTATGATGCAGCACAAATACCCCAAAATGTGTTTATGACGGATCTGTGCTACTATCAAAACATTTAAAAGCTGTTTCAGAATGAAAGTGTGAGATTAGCACAATGAATAGCCCCCCTATTGTCAGGTGTGCTCAAAGCTAAGACTCAGAAGCAGCAGAAGTGCCAGGAAGAGCAGCTCTGATCAATAAAGTATTGATCGAATTCAAACTCACAGCCAAAGTCCTGACTGCTGCTCAAAACCGCTAATCAGTCTGCAGGACAACAACCGGAATACAGAGCAAAGCAGTAAAATCCCCAAATCAGGAGATAAATACTGCATCAAACGCTCCTAAAGGTGGACGTTTGGTCACGATGACACCATGGGACCCCCCACACACCCGTGGAAGGCACGTTTCACACACACACACAAATCACACGGAAATTAAGTAAAGCATTTCGTCTTCTGGACAGATGGGGAAAGATCTCAAACACAGGTAGTAAAATCGATCTATATTAATAATTGACGAATCCAGAATCCATCCCCACCCGGGCCTGTCTGATTATAGCCGACCGATGAATATCTGTGTTCACCTCTAGGAAAATAATTTGTTTTCAGTAAAGGATGGACACTGACTGCAAATCTGCCTTTAGCTCATATTTGGATGGACTCTTTCCCAGTTAGCTGATGTGCAGCTGAACCTCTGTCTTCAGGTGACCTTTGCCCTTCACGGTTCACGCTCGTCGCATCGACACACCCCTGCTAAACACACCTCAGTGTGTCCGCTCACACAAAAGGCGGCTCTCCTGTTATCAGGAGTCAGATCTGGCTCTGACGACAATCCATTTCCCCCGTGCTCCATCTTTCCTTCTCCACCTCATGACAACAGCTTTTCCAGCCCATTTCACTCCAGATAGCCACGTCACGGAGGACATGGGGGCGCCTCTGCGGTGACCCCGCTTCAATCAGTGGAGCTTTATTTGATTGAGTTTTATCGCACTGCAAAAACAAAGAATAGATGACATTGTGTTCTTGTAAACAGAGTCCGGGCTGGAGCACCGGGGTCTAAAGGGCACACCAAGGGTAAGTGCATCAGTTGATGAGCTTTTAAAAAGTCAGTCCGGGTCCAAATCTCTTGAAAGGCTCATTTAAGCCTCATCCTCCTCCTGAAATGGCAATCTGATTTGTCCAGTGGTTAATTTTCAAGAGGACCCTTAATATGATTTGGCGGCAGGTGAAGGAGAGGCAGGCAGAAATTAGTTGCAGTAAAACTCTCTAAAATATTGAGTGCTTTACAGTTCACCCCCAGTGGGTCAAAAGAGGATTGAGGGCATATCAGGCAGTCTGACGGGACCAACAAAAGGCGTCAGTCTTTGACTTTATCGCGGCCAGCAGAAGGACTTTGTTAGCCTCTTCGTAGTAAAGTGAAAGCAGGCCGGCCCTGGACTCTAATTGAATTTCCTGGCATGGTAACTCAGCTGCTCACCTGGTGCCATCCCATTGTGACGTGGCTGAATGCACATGCAGTGGCCCAGCTCCTGCAGCCCCCATCTCCTCTTCTGACCCGATGGAGTCCACACATTGGTATCTGGTATCTCCTCTCAGCGCTCTAGGAACAGCCTGTTCTCAGCATGGCTGTTTGTTGGAACTCATTTGCTTGAGTTCGGCCTTAAGGGTCATTTTTAGCTTCAGCTTGGTCTGAGTAGTTTAGCTTCAGCTTAATCCAAAACACAGTTGCTGCTCTCCAACAGGTGACTTGATGACAACAGGTGACTTGATGACACCCTGATCTAGACTATTGGAACCACAGTGAAACAAACACCATACAAAACATCCATAATCAGAGGATTCTGGGACGACCATTCATTTTCTGCTTGATTTTCAATGCAATATTTCATTCAACCACTTAGAACATTGCTGAAGGTCTATGACAGACAGACAGACAGACAGACAGACAGACAGACAGACAGACAGGCAGGCAGCAAAATACACAGCTATTACTTTCACAGGAAAGTAAGCATCCCAGTGAGGCCTCCTTGACCTTCAGGGAACTCCAGAGCACAGCTGGTGAGGAAGGCTGACAGTTTACTCACTGAATTAATGCTACAATTCAAGGTCAAGTGCTAACTGATTATGCATCCCATATGCAGCTGGGGAAAACATGCTGCAAATTCCTTTACACCTGGAGACGTGATTATGCAGCCATTCCTGAGTCACATTTAGATTTCTTTTGCCTTGCGGGGTGAAAGAGAGGTGGAGGGAACCAGCCTCGATGGTGCCTAAAGCAGGCATGCATTCACCGTGTGTGCGTGCGTGTGTGTGTGTGTGTGTTGCGTTCAGTTCTAGCTGGCAGGTTGAGCCCAGCAGAGTGTGAGTCGATTGGTCACAGAGGAAGAGCAACATCCTGAAAATGTGTAATCAGTGTGTGAATGCTGTTAATTGGAGATGTTAGTGCAGTGGAGGAGATAATGACAGGAGAACCTACTTGTTCTGCCACAGATGGACTCTAGACCGACACACAAGAACATACCAGGCTTGTCAGTATGCGATTAAATACCTGAGCCTGTACATCCGTTTTAACAGGGGGGGAAATACATGCTCTGTAGTGTATATAAAATATTCTTAACAAATTTAGTCTTGAAATCAAAACCATTTTAATAAACTGATTTAATTTCTTGGACACAAAATTAGTACTCATATTTTCCATTCAACACCTTGAGCCAGGTTACCGCACTGCCCCCCTGAGGTCATTATAGATACTGAGTGCAATAAATAAAATTCAAAGCGGTATTAATTTACCCATATTAGCCCATTAAGCTATCCACCGCGAACCACCACCACCTGCGGAGTACAAACCTTACATCACGCCCTTGCAACTTTTCTAATAAAATCTCACTGCTTTCAGAGTTTTAGGCTCCACTGACTTTGTAGAGTAACTCTGCTGAGCGAAGAAGCTCCTCCTGATTAGCAAAGGCAGCAACTAAAAAGAAAATCACTTGATGAAAGCTGTAATTTAATCAGAAACTTCACTTCATCAAACTGCATCACCCACAGTGGTGACGGCGTCCCACCAGGCATGGTCTGCCTGTCGTTGGAGAGGTGCTAAGGATTCCAATGAACAAATGTGCCTGATCCTCATCTGAATAGAGCTTGATTTTCTCCACAGGAGGCCTTGGCATGACACCAAACCACAGCCAGTGGGAGTGCACCAGCCCGGTGAAGATTTGTAGCACAACAGACAGTCATCATCAGCCAAAACCATCACAAGTGTCCATTGAACGCTTCCTTCCCTGGATGCTTTTGTTTGATTTTCTTGGATTTTGTATCTTGATCCAACGTCTGGGGAAAACACCAAAATAGTTCAGTTCAGTGGGTCAAATAACAGATGGACAAACATGCCACATGACACTGCCCCCCGCCCCCCCTCGTTGTGCTGCTGTGCGTGGGGGACACCAGGGTTGATGACAGCCCATCTTTAGGCTGTAATGAAGCGAGGAAGAGCATAATGAACCCTGAACATAGGGCAAAACACTACAGAGGTGGAAGAGGATGAACACACGGACAGTGGAACAGACAGAAAGGGGGGGAGGTGATAGATAACAAGGCTGAGGTGTGACAAAAAGAGTGTCTACACCATTAGGCTGATGCTAGAGAGCTAATCCAAGGAGTGACAGAGCAACACACCCCATTAATGCCCCTTCAACAATAGCCTCCTCTCCGTTTCAGACCATTCTGCTCGCATTCCTCTGAGACAGGCATTCATACCCTCTGAGCACTGCTGAATGAGACTGACTGAAGCCGGCCCAAATGGACACGTTCGAGGATAAATAGCCACTGAGGCGTCTCATTTGAAGAAACAATGTGCACAGATGCAGAAGTGGCGTGCTTGGCTTCCTGGCTGGGTTCAGGGAAGATAAGGACATTGTTTAGTGCCATGAACCAGGCTGCAGCAGCAATGTCACACATGAGAACATCCTTAGCAACTTCATCGTATCATCCGGACTGGCATTCCAGCCACATGTCGCAGGAGCTGCTCCTCGAAAAGTTGATGCAATTACTGAGAAACGTGTTAGAAAACTGCTTTGCAACATTTTGTAAAATGACGGCTATTGTCTCAGATATTGCGTTGGATTTCTCATTACGTCCAGAATGAGATCACGTGACCTCTATGTTCTGGCCCACAGCTCTGATGGCCATTTCCAGCAGTTCCTAAAGAAAGTCATTCCATATGGGCTTCCATTCAGCAAAATCATCGTCCTGATGCAATACATGACCCTCAGCCCAAATTTCCCTATTCCATTCCCCTGGAAACCTGAAATGCCATGTTTTGTGATCATAAAGGCCCCTCAGGCAGCGATAATGGACCTAATGTGCAGCATTGTTGGAGCTGGACCACTTTAAAAAGATAGAAAATAGAGGAGGGAGCCGAACAATGATGGTTGGAGGAAATTACTTTCTAATTGGGGCATATGTCATGAACATGACAGATAAATTAACCATTGTCAAGGAATCTGGCCGTGGTGCGTCACATTTTTGTGTTTGTTTTTTGTGTTTATGTCCATCTGTATGCAGATGTTTCCACCGCGTTCACTTTCAAGCTTAGAAACCAAGACTAGAGCCAAAATAATGCCAAGCCTGTGGAGCGCTTTCAGAAGGACCATTCAAAGCTGTGCAAATCCTGATCAGCTGATCAGTCACATGATCTTTGATTCAGATTAGAGTTTATATTTCATTTATTTAGTCTTTTCCAGGCTAACTAACTAAATATGTCCCTTCACAAAATAATGAATATCCATGCAGATTAACAACTGAACATGTCCATTAATATATTTGATTATTTAAAATAAAAAAAACCTTCATTAAGCTTCATTACATACACAGCCAATGCTCTGCTGTGGAGGTCCTGTCGTCTGTTGGGCATCACAGGCAACGTGGGTGAGGAAGTCTGATCGACCTCTGGTGTGAAATCACGATCTGATCTTTTTCTGAGCTCATCAAGGAAGTAGACTACAAAAACAATGGGACAGATGTGTTATCAAGAGATTAGTAAAAGGTGGGAATGAGTCGCAGAGCTTTTGAAATAAGACTAATGAGTTTGTGGAAAAGTGAGAATGACTTCCCACATTTACACATTTCTGTCACCTGCTTCAGATGCATCTTATATAGAGGACATGGAAAAGGTAAATTTAGCTGGTGGCGCTGTCGTTGCACTTTAATACATACTAAGTGCCCCAAGGACAAACACCAGCAGATGCTGACCCATTTGTGAAATGGTTGACCGTGGTTGTTGAGCATCAGACGGTTGTGGGTGTTGTGGCATGCGGCCATGACTCCTTATCCTGACTCAGCTATTCTTTCCCATCTGCCCCTGACAACAAGAAGCAAAGTGTTCCTGATGCTGACCAATGGCGAGACAGCTCTGTGTCCACAAACAGAGGAAGGACGCTACCTCTTCATCCGACCAGAAGATGGAATAATGGAACTCAGGAGGGATTTGACAACACCATCCCTTCCTTTTATGATGCCCCAGGCAGCAACATCATAACAGAGACTGCAGGTCTTGGGGAGAGATTATGGAGGCACTTCTGCATCCAGCTATTGTGTAGCCAGAGTCACGACTGCCAGCATCACACAGCGTTGGTCGCTGATGACCTGTGACTCATGCAGGAGTCTTGGTGACAGTGATGAAGGCGGTATGCTGGGATTGGCTGAGACCATACACGCAGTGTTTACCCACTTCTGGACATGACAGCAGGAAGTGAATATCTGATCTGACATGGTGACATCATGAAAAGCAAAAATAAACTTCTGGAGGCTGAATCAGGTCTTAAAACCAGTCAGAGATACACATGTCCAGAAATGAAAATAATTACCAAAATGACTCAGCAGGTAAAGATTTTCTTCTAAACGCGAGACCATTTATTCCTTGCTGTGAGGAATCCTGATCTGACCGCCTGTTAAAATTCCATGTTGGAATCCTGTGTTTAAGCCTTTGGGGCCTCTCATAAGTAAATCCACATGCTAAAAACTGCAGCAATTCTTAAAAATATTGGTTTGAATGGGGTCCAAGTGTAATATGATGTCATTAGAAAGATAAAAGGAAATTAAAGTGTACTCAGATGTGTTGAACATTTGTAGCTGAATATTTTTCATGGAAATGTGCTTGATATGAAGAAAAGTTCTGTAAGCAGATTAAGAGAGGCACTGTGTGTGTGTGTGTGAAATCACTGTCTGCAGGCATCAGCCTTCTCTGTAACATATCCTCTTCTATATTAGCCCCCTGCTGTGATGCCGAGCCAATAATTAATGAACAGAGAAAGAGGGGAAGGCTGAGGGGAAGACCAGAAAAAAAGGGTGGTTTTTGTTAAAAAAACAAAACAAACCACTAAAGCCAAAGCAAAAGTGTTTCATATTAAGCATGCAATGAAAGAATTCTGTTGATCCTACATACATCACACATTAACTAGTGTGGCGTATTTACAATTTCATCTGTTTACCCATATTGTTAACTGCTATTCTTTGTGTCTTTGCAAAACAAGGAAAATCTGCAAAAATGGAATAAATTCTTTCAATGGTCTGTCTCGTTCAATAATGAGGACAAGAATAACCGAGGTGAATACATGAGTTTCATTACTGGCACCACTAATGGCAATGCATACATTTATCAGATGGAATGAGTGGGGGAATAAGGGAGGACCACAAACAGATATTTAAGGCTCTTATCCTTCACCGATGGGGAAAGGAAATGCATGTGTTGAGCTCACAACCAGGATTTAACCACAGATTCCAAACTGTTTCCAGATCCAAAAGAATCATCAATTAGCTTTATGGGGAAACAGTTTTTTGTGTACAAATCGGTTGAGGCATTGATGTGGCAGCGCCATTGCTGAGCTGGTTTGGTAGCAAAATACATGAGAAAAGAATTGTAAGACAAAACAGCTAATCACTCATTACTTTCTGAGCTAAAATATGGACATGTAAGGTCAGTGGATCATCAGTGTATATAAAAAATCTCATCCTCGCCCTTCTGGGCAGTGCCTCCTTCAGACTTGGGTCTTCCACCAGAGGCCTGGGAGTCTGAGGGTTCTGCGCAGGATCTTAGCTGTTCTTAGGACCGTGCTCTTCTGGACAGAGATCTTCGATGTGGGTCCTGGTATCTGCTGGAACCATCTACTCAGTTTGGTTGTTACTGTCCCTATTGTCCCAATCACTACTGGGACCATTGTTGACCAAAACAACGCCTGAGCGTGTCATGTTTGCATATAGTGCAGTGCTTATCAGGACCCAACTCACCAAGCTTATCGAGAGAGAGCTCATTTACCCATCCTACAAATCTTTCCCTAGTCAGACTCCGATACGGTGCTGTTATGGTTAAGATTGGGCAGATGAATTAACATGAGAATTTGGACCTGGAGCACCCGCATTGGAGCGGTCCAGATTTCCTCCATGAACCAATGACCAACACCTGAGGCTCAGAATCCAAACCTTTATGATCTGACTCACATGTTCACATGTGGAAGGCTCTAGTCCAGCCTACTGTTATTTCGCTTCAGCTGCCTCTAGTGATTGTCAGACTGCAGATGCAGTCACTGATGTCTCAGCAGAGAAGATCATTTTGGCTTGGGCTCTGAGGAACTCCTTGCCTAGTGAGTTAAAAGCCCTCAAGGCCAGTAAAGCAATTCCAGTTTTCAGTAGTCTGTTCACACCTTTACATGAATATGATGAAGACAAGACTACTTCCTGTTGGAGGTAGGCCAAGGCAGGTCGTGGGACAAGAATCTCCCTCCCATCCAATCATCCTGGACCCAGTGCACTAGCTCACCAAACCACTGAACAAGGACACTGATGAGAAAATTCTCTATCTGGGACCTGAATGGGAGATGCAATGCCAGTACTGTACCAGTACAGCTGCAGGGAATGCCAGCTCTGGCATGCTAAGTCAAAAGTTACCAAAGTTGCTTGATCTCCCACCAGGCTATACATCTACAAGTTGCTATTTTACTTCATGGGAGTAAACTGTTTCGGCCCGTTCACCGTGGTTTGCTGCAGGACCAAAATATGATGGGGAAAAATGTATAACTGCGTGACCACCAGGTGTGTCCACCTTAACCCGTTAGAGAGCATTGATGCAGATGCCTTCCCACTGTCCTTGCATTAATGAAATGCCAGGCGTGGTACCCCATTCTAACCTGTGTGACAATAGCACCAACTTTGTTGGGGAGAAGGGGAGTTATGGGAGCTCTTTGAGGCAATGCCAACTGAGCTGCCAGACCGGCTGGCAAAACTTTCCAATTCAGCATGCCAAGCACGTTTTGCATTTCTACAGGGTCTGGAAGCTACAGGTTTGATGCATGAAAACAGCACTCAGAGTTATTCAGCAACAGTATCAGCACTGCATACCGTTCTCACTGAAGTCAAAGGGATTCTGAAAGCTAAATCATACAAATATGTCTCAATATGTTTCTAATTTGACTGTCACATACTACAGACAGGACCTTATGACTCTTGGCTGCTGCAGATCCTATACAACTCCAGCAGTGTTTTAGGGACAAACAGTGGAGGCACAGCTAGATGATTACCAACAACCTCTGGTACATCTTCATTCGACAGGATCAAGTCTACATAGAAGATCCAAATGGCAAATCCTTAACCGGATGCAACGCTGACACTATTGAGGAAAACTGACTCAGGAACCTCTGGAGGTCCATAACAGATGTTTGGGCTTCAAGGATCGAAGCCTGTGGGACCAGCTTTTCCTGAGAAGCCTGGTCCAGCCTTTCTAGCCTCGCATTCTGACCAAATCAGACCTGTAACTGTCTTAGTGACGCATTGAGCTGCATCATTTGTTTTAAGATCTTAAATGATAAATTTCAGTCAAGGTCAAACGTAACGTCAACAGCATAGGGAATCTTAGTTGCATCATACTATCATTTAGTTGGATTAACAGTGAGAGAAAAATTCTTTTTTTTAAAGTGAGTATAGAGTTTTAGGGGTGACTTGGTCAAGGCACAATAATCCAAAATCCAAAAGGTTGCAGTTAGAGTTCTGATTGTTATTGACCAAAGGGATCACATTACTCCAATGCTGGTTTCACTGCATTGGCTGCCCATTACATCAAGAATAGTTTTTAAAATTCTTCTGCTGACTTACAAGGTCTTCAGAGGTAAAGCTCCATCCTATCTTGAGGAGCTACTACTGCCATTCAAGATATTGCCGGTTTATTTGAGTTCCCCAGAAAGTTTACAGGTAGAATGGGTGGCTGAGCATGTAGCTACCAGGGCCTCTGCTGTGGAACCAGCTCCCTGTTCAGGTACCAAAGGGTGGCTCTACCTTAAAGGTTTAAATGAAGGCTTTCAAACAATAAGCAGATCTTCTCAAGTTATGAAAACAAAATCAGTCAAGGTGAACATCAAAACAGCAGAGCGAATTTTAATTGTGACACATTTTCCTTTAATAGCAGTAAATGAAAGCAAGAGCCAAAACAAATATTCTAAAAAGTGAGTGTTGTGATGTGTTCACGATTAAGTTTGGTTTTTCCATGAACAGGAATTGTCACTGCTTCACTTGTGTTTATGCTTCATCCTGTATTCTGAAAACCTCTTTTTTTCCTCCGTTAATAGCGACGTCAACCTCTTCACTTCTTTCTCTAACTTCTGAATGGTGCTGTCTAACCCCTCAGTTTTCTTATTAAACTTGCGTTTGGCCTGATACAATATGTGCTTGAATTTAAGCTGATTTTCATTGTACTTTTTTTTCATTCTGTCACATTCCATGAAAATGCTGTACAACTCCTCCTTCAGCATCTCGTTGGCTTTCTGAGTGTTTCTTAAATCCTCTTCTATCTTTCTACATTCCCTCTCCTTGTCAGTAAGACGAATGTTTTGCTGCTGTAGCCGCAGTTCCATAGCAGATGCTTGGGCTTCATGCACCTGAACCTGCAGGACCAGTTTTTCCTGAGAAGCTTTCTCCTGCTCTACCATTATTTGGTTTTCCTTGCAGTCAAATTTGTGTATCAGAGCGCTTGTTTCAGTTACATATGGTTTGGGCTCTAGCTGTTTTAGCTTTGCAGAAAGTTCCAAATTGCCCTGTTCCAGCACTGTATTCTGTGTCTTCAGGTTTAGGTTCATTTCCTTCATATGGCACAGCTCCATCTCCATTGATTCCAGTAGAATCTGAAACTGCTTTTTGTGTTCTCTGGCTTCATTGACTTGAGCCTTTAGGACAGATATCTTCCCAGAAGCCTTCTCCCGCTCTGCCACCAGTTGGTTTTCCTTGTAATCTAACACATGTATCATTTTAGAAACTTTCTTGTGAATGGCAATGAGCTGTTCATTCTCTGTTTTTAGAACATGCTTATGTCTTCTGGAGATGTGGCAGTTTGTGGATTTGTCAGCATGTTCCCTGATTTTCTTCTGTACACAATCACACTCATGTACAAAATTTGTAAACCTTTCCTCATTTGAGTTTTTGTTAGTCCTAACCTGATTGAGCTCTGTAGAAAGCTCCACATTCTTTTTTTCCAGCAGGGTATTCTGTCTCTTCAGGTCCAGGTTCATCTCTTTAACCTGATGTAGTTCTACCTCCACTGATGAAAGTGGACTGACAAACTTTTGAGAAGCCTTCTCCAGCTCTACCATCAGTTGGGATTTCTTGCAGCTAGATTCATTCATCAGACCTAAGACCTTATTGTTGACACCTATACATCGTTCCCTCTGTGTTTTTAGATCTTCAAGAAGACTTGTGATTAATCTATTCTGGATTTTAGAACTGTCAGCCAGTTTCAAGTCCAGATCTGTGATTTTCATCTGCAGATTTTGACTACTTGTTTCAGTTATGTATGATTTGACCTCTACCTGATGAGGCTTTGCAGAAAGTTCCAAATTGCCCTGTTCCAGTAATGTGTTCTGTGTCTCCAGATTTAGGTTCATTTCCCTCACAGGGCATATCTCCATCTCCATTGATGACAGCAGAATTGGAGACTTTTGAAACTCCTTTTTGTGTTCTCTGGCTTCATTGACTTGGGCCTTTAGGACAGATATCTCCTCCGAAGCCTTCTCCCGCTCTGCCACCAGTTGAGATTCCTTGCAATCCAACTTGTACATCAGATCTGAAACCTTCTCATTAACAGCAGTGAGGTGTTCCCGCTTTCTTTGTAGATCTTCCTGAAGACTTGTGACCATGTTGTTTTCTGGTGAATTGTTTGTCATTTCCAGCTCCAGTTTCCTGATTTTCCACTGCAGACATTCACACATAGACTGGGTGTGATTCAGCTCTGCAGAAAGTTTTACATTTTCCTGCTCCAGGGCTTGAGCTTTATAAGCCTGAGCCTGAAGATGCAGTTTTTCTTCAAAAACCCTCTTCTGCTCCTGAGCTGCATTGGCAGTGAAGAGATCCAGTGACCAAAAATAATCAATGTCAACATCAGATTCAGTAGCTTTTCGTACAGAAACTTGTTGCTGATCCAAATGCAGCTGTTCTTGAAGTTTCGCAATGCTCAGCACGTCTTTTTTCCTATCAGCATTCAAAGTGTCCTGTCCTACGTTGGCTTGGATATTTTCTGTCTGAGGACTTACAGAATCCAACTCAGACCCCAAAACATCTCTCTGGTCAAGGGTTTCTTCCATGATGCCCTCTGGTATTGAACCAATTTCTGGACTTTCCCTTTCTGGCTGCTTTTGGTTGTGAGTCTTCTGTAACTCTTTCAATTTTAATGCAAGCATTGTAAAATATTTTTCCAAATTAATTTTGTTTTACATAACAACATATCCACACATTTATTGGGCTTTGATTTTTATATAAAAACACTTCAAAGTAGTGCTCTTTCAAGTATACTAAACCCAGCACTGCCATTACAATAAAGGGAAGAAATCAAATTTAAACAGCAGCCAGTTTTAGTACAGTTGCATGAATGTATCATCTCGAAATGACAGGAAAGGTGATCAAAATAGACCTTGTGTTTTCCCTGCCACTGGATGTCCACCTTCTGTGCAAGGAACCTTGCAAAAAATGAGAATAAAACCAGCACATTAACTTTCAAAAATGTTTGACTTCCACCTAGAAGCCACCTAGCAACTCTTTTCCCTCCACCCTTACAGCCAAAGCATAGTTCAATTAATTGGAATACTTTCAGTTTGTCTGCCTGCATATATCGCTCGACTTCTGTTCGAGGGTTAGCCATGATAAAGGGATTGTTGAGTGAGGTGGCAAATTATAGCCCATGTTTCTGATCAGAGAATCAAGGGACTTGGGGGAATCAAAGTTGTCTTCCTTAACGGAGGTTGTTCAACTAAACAAGCAGGACATTCCCCACATATTGTGAGTTAACAAGGTTACACAACATACTTGGGTGTTTTTTATGATCAATACCAATGGGCTTTCACCATCACCTATGATGTTTAGAAGATCAAAGGTCAATGTACCCCTGGAATTTGGAACATCCCCAAAATTTAATGAGCCGATTATCATTTCTTAAATGTTTAATTTTAATGTTTTGAACTTTTTGGGTTCTTTTGCTAATGAGAAAGGATGTCGCAACCTCCTTGGCAGTGATAACAGGTGGGTTTTTGAACAATTTACACATTGTACAAAATTATAAACTCTATGCAACAAGAACTTTGACACACAGGAATGCAATTAATTTAAATGGTATTTTAACAAGCTAAGAAACTCAATTGAGTTTAACATTTTTTTAAATTTCTTTCATTTTAGTTTTATTGTGACGATATAAGCAAACGTCTATTTTTTACCTGTGTTTAGCCAGTAAGTCCCATTTAGAGTATTGATAGTTATTTTTTACATTACCTAGGGTTTTTTTTTAAAGAACAAAGCTAAA
Source organism: Takifugu flavidus (assembly GCF_003711565.1). Classification (NCBI taxonomy): domain Eukaryota; kingdom Metazoa; phylum Chordata; class Actinopteri; order Tetraodontiformes; family Tetraodontidae; genus Takifugu; species Takifugu flavidus. The sequence goes on along the minus strand of NC_079527.1, from coordinate 14,415,347 downwards.
ATTTAAAATCACAATGAAAAAAGAACACTTAATGACTTTTATTGTAATTATCCTTACAATAATTTATTCATTAACAAGGCAAAAAGTTTTTAACGTTGCTAGAATTTACAACTCCTGACGTTTTATTTAGGACTTTGACCAACTCTTTGGCCATCAGAGGGTGATTGTTTAGCCTAAGCAGCTCTTCGTTGATTAGTTCAACTTTTTCATGAAGCCAAACAATTTTGTCATCGATCTTCTCTACCAGTATCTCGTAGAGGTATTGAAGCTTCTGCATTTCCTCCAACCTCTTGTCCAAGGTTTCAGCCATGGTTGTGCTTTTACGCTTCTGCCTGTGAAAGATGTTTTCCGCATTACCCGTCCATCTCCCACAAAAAGTTGATCAGCCTCTTGCAGATGGAAGGTTCATATTCCGGCATTGTCTCATCAAGGCTCTTCACCCTTTTGCGAATAATGCCTAATTCCGTCTGTTGATCATCCACGATGACCCTAAATATGTTGAGGATGTGTTCAGCTCTCTTGCCTTTGGTCTTGAGCTCTTCAGCCTCATCTGTGGCCTTAAATTTCTCTTTAAGGAGAAATCTCATCCTCTTCTCATTCCTCTTCCATGTCGGACAGAAAATGCAGAGATTCTTTTACACAGCGAAGGCTTTCGTATTTTATCTGTGTTTTTAAGTATTGTCTTGCAAATTTTCTCAGTGTCCTTAAGGATTGCCTCTATTACATTTTTATAGATGCCTTGAAGCTTTATTGTCCTCATCAACTCCTCTTCCTGATCACTAGCACTGTATTGAGCATCATATATGTGTATAGTTATGACTTTCATTATTTTTTCTAACTCAATCTTCTGGACATCCCATTTCTCCTTTTCCTCGAGGTAACTGGCAGTTTTGTCATTATGTGTGGATCTCTCCTCCAGTTTTTCCTGGAGCTCTTTTACCTTTTCTTTTAGGTCATCCCATTCCTCATCCAGGTCTTTTATCATATTCTCATTTACAATCTTGAGTTTTTCTTCTTCTACCAGTTCCTGTTTGAGTCTCTGAAGGTCTTGCATTTTTGAAATCATTGCCTCACTTTCCAATTCAGTGTTTGCATCCTCACCCTCAAAAATCTCATCTATCAAGTCCTCTGCCTTCAAGTCACAAATGTTTTGTATATGTGCCCTATATAAATGTCTTTCAATAGCTAGAAGGTCATCAAACAAGTTGTGAATCAAACGGTGAAGGCCACTGTTCCTAAACTTCAGGTATTCAGTATGCTCAGACTGAGAGCAGAAACTGTCTTCATCATTGATTAAAGGTGTGTCATTATATTTAACAACACATTGTTTTAATAATTGTCTTAGTTGTTCTGAAATCTGTGAATGTTTGAGTTTTTCCTGATAAACCAGCAAAAGTTCTCTCAATATGTTAAAATTTTTGAGAAGGTGGCTGTTTTCATGATAAAGAAATTGTTTAGTTTTCTCAATATCCATATTGGCCTTTTTAAAATGGTCAATCTTTTTTACAATTAAAACATTGACATCACAATAGTTTATTTTTAAATTAAAGGACAAAATCCCTTTTACGACAGATCAAAGCCATTTTGCATGGCTTTTCACTGCTTTCATCTATACTAAGAAACAAAACAATGAAATATAAAATGTTGGGATGATTTGAAGACAGGTGGCTGAGGTGCACCTGTGCAGTTTATCTGCACCAGTTTGATCTGGTCTTTATGAGCTCTTGCCTTTAAGCTGAGCACTTGGAAGGTGCCACCAATGTTGGTCAAGAAGTGCTGGGATTGATGCTTTCATCTGGTCAACTCTTGGTCTGCTGCTTAGACGTGTTCTGGACAGCGAGAGAGCAGACAACCATTTTGCTCCATTTTGAAATCAGGGCACCATTTTACCTGTGAGTCTTTCCTGTGACTTTTGCATTTACCAAATATTTTATGCCAAATATATCTGGTGGCTTTTTAAGAAGGACCGATTTTTTATTCTGTGCCGAGCAGGATTGCCCATGCCCGTACCTAAGAGCGTGGCAGCTGCCATCACCACAAAGAACAAAAAACAGCTTGACAGCGGCTGACACTTTTTTATTTTTCAAAAAAGTTCACTCTCGCAATATTCTTTGCTTCGTCTGGTTCATAAACCAAGACCTTGTACTCCCTCTGCACATGTGACACCAACTTCACCCTAAACCTAACCCTGCTCCAGAAGACCTCTTCCAACCATTCCAGGCCAGGAAAGTGGGTTTCTTGTATGTAACTACACAGTATTTAACAATACTTTAATGCACGAATAGTTTGCTGATTGGAATACATCACATATTGAGGGCACAGATTTGTATTATGCAATTTAAGTTAAAAAAAAAATAAAAAAATTAAAAAGGACTGCAAAAAAGTATCTGCGATATGTGGGGTTTCTTTGGTTTCACGAAGGGATGGAATGTGTTGCAAGATTTCGCCCTCCACACAAGAGACCCTTTTAAAACATTTGGACTTGCATTCACACAGACTTGATCACAGCTCTGAAGATCATACTCAACAGTGAAGAGCCAAGAAAATAACATTTCAATGTGATTTGTGTGAGTTTAGAGATTTGCAGTAAAAAAATAAAAATTGAAATTGAACTCTGGGCAGCATTTAAAGACCATAAGATCTGTACGATGGACCTGTGGGACAAACACTCAAACTTCAGTTCTCATAGAAGTCAAATCTACACAAACTGGTCGCTAAAGGTTTTTTGAACAATTCCGAAGAAAATGGATAGTGAACAATTTGACTACAGACATCTGCTCACTATATTGTGACTAAAAGGGTTTTAAAAAATGTGGAAAATATGAATAGTAAGACACTTTTGCACACATTAGCTGCTATTTCTGTCTGTACTGAAGCTTTTGAGGCCCGATGTGCTCTGTAGCTGCGTTCAGTCATACAAGACATTGAACGTTTTAAAATGTTGTTTCTCCTACTGTTCATTGTAAAACTAAAATTTTCAGGTAATGTGCAGCTGTACTCTCTTTTATTCATTATTTATCTATAATTTCTCAAATACAATTATAGAATTTCAGTTTTCCTTGATATGTCCATCCATCCATCTTCCACCGCTTATTCGGGGTCGGGTCGTGGGGGCAGCAGCCTAAGCAGAGAGGCCCAGACTTCCCTCTTCCCAGCTACATCTTCTAGCTCGTCTGGGGGGATGCCCAGGCATTCCCAGACCAGTCAAGAGACATAATCTCTCCAACGTGTCCTGGGTCTTTCTGAGGGCCTCCTACCGGAGGAACATGCCCTGAACACCTCACCAGGGAGGCGTCCAGGGGGCATCCTTACTAGATGCCCATGCCACCTCATCTGGCTCCTCTCAACGCGGAGGAGCAGCGGCCCTACTCCAAGCTCCTCCCGGATGTCAGAGCTTCTCACCCTATCTCTAAGGGAGAGCCCAGCCACCCTACAGAGGAAGCTTATTTCGGCCGCTTGTACCCGTGATCTTGTTCTTTGGGTAATGACAAGGTGACACCCGTAGAGCTGGTCCATGCAGTTATTGCTTCCAGTCTGGACTATTGAAAATCATTATCAGGAGGTCCAAATAATTTTCTGAGAAGCCTCGAGCCCATCCAAAAGGTTGCAGTTAGAGTTCTGATTGTTATTGACCAAAGAGATCACATTACTCCAATGCTGGTTTCACTGCATTGGCTGCCCATTACATCAAGAATAGTTTTTAAAATTCTTCTGCTGACTTACAAGGTCTTCAGAGGTAAAGCTCCATCCTATCTTGAGGAGCTACTACTGCCATTCAAGATACTGCCGGTTTATTTGAGTTCCCCAGAAAGTTTACAGGTAGAATGGGTGGCTGAGCATGTAGCTACCAGGGCCTCTGCTGTGGAACCAGCTCCCTGTTCAGGTACCAAAGGGTGGCTCTACCTTAAAGATTTAAATGAAGGCTTTCAAACAATAAGCAGATCTTCTCAAGTTATGAAAACAAAATCAGTCAAGGTGAACATCAAAACAGCAGAGCGAATTTTAATTTTGACACATTTTCCTTTAATAGCAGTAAATGAAAGCAAGAGCCAAAACAAATATTCTAAAAAGTGAGTGTAGGGCATTTAGCGATGAATTGTTCCAAGTACAATAATGTGTTCACGATTAAGTTTGGTTTTTCCATGAACAGGAATTGTCACTGCTTCACTTGTGTTTATGCTTCATCCTGTATTCTGAAAACCTCTCTTTTTCCTCCGTTAATAGCGACGTCAACCTCTTCACTTCTTTCTCTAGCTTCTGAATGGTGCTGTCTAACCCCTCAGTTTTCTTATTAAACTTGCGTTTGGCCTGATACAAGATCTGCTTGAATTTAAGCTGATTTTCATTGTACTTTTTTTTCATTCTGTCACATTCCATGAAAATGCTGTACAACTCCTCCTTCAGCATCTCGTTGGCTTTCTGAGTGTTTCTTAAATCCTCTTCTATCTTTCTACATTCCCTCTCCTTGTCAGTAAGACGAATGTTTTGCTGCTGTAGCCGCAGTTCCATAGCAGATGCTTGGGCTTCATGCACCTGAACCTGCAGGACCGTTTTTTCCTGAGCAGCCTTCTCCAGCTTCTTTATCAGCTTCTTCTCCATGTGACGGAGTTCCGCTAACAGATCTGAAACTTTCTTGTTAATACCAGTGACGTTCTGTTGCACTTGTTTCGACTCACGTACAAGATATTGAATGCTTTCTGCATTTGTGTCCTGTTTGGCCTCTATGTGGCTTAGCTTTGCACAAAGTTCCAAATTGCCCTGTTCCAGCAGGGTATTTTTCATCTTCAGATTTAGGTTCATTTCCTTCTCCATCTCTTCAGAACCCTTCTCACTCTCTACGACCAGTTGATTTTCCTTGCAGTAAATTTCATGCAGATCTGAATACTTATGAGCAGCAATGTCCTGTTCTCTCCCTGTTTTTATATCCCTCTGAAGGCTTACGTATTGTTTGGCCTCTAACTGATTTAGCTTTGCAGAAAGTTCCAAATTGCCCTGTTCCAGCACTTTATTTTGTGTCTTCAGGTTTAAGTTCATTTCCTTCACATGCAGCAGCTCCATCTCCATTGATTCCAGCAGAATCTGAAACTCCTTTTTGTGTTCTGTGGCTTGATTGACTTGAGCCTTTAGGACAGATATCTCCTCCGAAGCCTTCTCCCGCTCTGCCACCAGTTGAGATTCCTTGCAATCCAACTTGTACATCAGATCTGAAACCTCATTAACAGCAGTGAGGTGTTCCCGCTCTCTTTGTAGATCTTCCTGAAGACTTGTGACCATGTTGTTTTCTGGTGAATTGTTTGTCATTTCCAGCTCCAGTTTCCTGATTTTCCACTGCAGACGTTCACACATAGACTGGGTGTGATTCAGTTCTGCAGAAAGTTTTACATTTTCCTGCTCCAGGGCTTGAGCTTTATAAGCCTGAGCCTGAAGATGCAGTTTTTCTTCAAAAACCCTCTTCTGCTCCTGAGCTGCATTGGCAGTGAAGAGATCCAGTGGCCAAAAATAATCAATGTCAACATCAGATTCAGTAGCTTTTCGTACAGAAACTTGTTGCTGATCCAAATGCAGCTGTTCTTGAAGTTTCTCAATGCTCAGCATGTCTTTTTTCCTATCAGCATTCAAAGTGTCCTGTCCTACGTTGGCTTGGATATTTTCTGTCTGAGGACTTACAGAATCCAACTCAGATCCCAAAACATCTTTCTGGTCAAGGGTTTCTTCCATGATGCCCTCTGGTATTGAACCATTTTCTGGACTTTCCTCTTCCCCTTTAGGCTGCTGTTGGTTGTGAGTCTTCTGCAACTCTTTCAATTTTAACGCAAGCATTGTAAAATATTTTTCCAAATTAATTTTGTTTTACATAACAACATATCCACACATTTATTGGGCTTTGATTTTTAATATAAAAACACTTCAAAGTAGTGCTCTTTCAAGTATACTAAACCCAGCACTGCCATTACAAATAAAGGGAAGAAATCAAATTTAAACAGCAGCCAGTTTTAGTACAGTTGCATGAATGTATCATCTCGAAATGACAGGAAAGGTAATCAAAAATAGACCTTTTGTTTTCCCTGCCACTGGATGTCCACCTTCTGTGCAAGGAATCTTGCAAAAAATGAGAATAAAACCAGCACATTAACTTTCAAAAATGTTTGACTTCCACATAGAAGCCACCTAGCAACTCTTTTCCCTCCACCCTTACAGCCAAAGCATAGTTCAATTAACTGGAATACTTTCAGTTTGTCTGCCTGCATATATCGCTCGACTTCTGTTCGAGGGTTAGCCATGATAAAGGGATTCTTGAGTGAGGTGGCAAATGATAGCCCATGTTTCTGATCAGAGAATCAAGGGACTTGGGGGAATCACAGTTGTCTTTCTTTAACGGAGGTTGTTCAACTAAACAAGCAGGACATTCCCCACATATTGTGAGTTAACAAGGTTACACAACATACTAGGTTGCTTTATGATCAATACCAATGGGCTTTCACCATCACCTATGATGTTTAGAAGATCAAAGGTCAATGTACCCCTGGAATTTGGAACATCCCCAAAATTTAGCCGATTATCATTTCTTAAATGTTTAATTTTAATGTTTTGAACTTCTTGGGTTCTTTTGCTAATGAGAAAGGATGTCGCAACCTCCTTGGCGGTGATAATTGAGTTGGTATTTGAACAATTTACACAGTGTACATAATTATTAACTCTATGCAACAAGAAATTTGACACAAAGGAATGCAATTAATTTAAATGGTATTTTAACAAGTTAAGAAACTCAGTTGAGTTTAACATTTTTTTTAAATTTCTTTCATTTTAGTTTTATTGTGACGATATAAGCAAACATCTATTTTTTACCTGTGCTTAGCCAGTAAGTCCCATTTAGAGTATTGATAGTTATGTTTTACATTATCTAGGGTTTTTTTTAAAGAACAAAGCTAAAAATTAAAATCACAATGAAAAAAGAACACTTAATGATTTTTATTGTAATTATCCTTACAATAATTTATTCATTAACAAGGCAAAAGGTTTTTAACGTTGCTAGAATTTACAACTCCTGACGTTTTATTTAGGACTTTGACCAACTCTTTGGCCATCAGAGGGTGATTGTTTAGCCTAAGCAGCTCTTCGTTGATTAGATCAACTTTTTCATGAAGCCGAACAATTTTGTCTTTGATCTTCTCTACCAGCATCTCGTAGACGTATTGAAGCTTCTGCATTTCCTCCAACCTCTTGTCCAAGGTTTCAGCCATGGTTGTGCTTTTACGCTTCTGACTGTGAAAGATGTTTTCCGCATTACCCGTCCATCTCCCACAGAAAAAGTTGATCAGCCTCTTGCAGATGGAAGGTTCATATTCCGGCATTGTCTCATCAAGGCTCTTCACCCTTTTGCGAATAATGCCTAATTCCGTCTGTTGATCATCCACGATGGCCCTAAATATGTTGAGGATGTGTTCAGCTCTCTTGCCTTTGGTCTTGAGCTCTTCAGCCTCATCTGTGGCCTTAAATTTCTCTTTAAGGAGAAATCTCATCCTCTTCTCATTCCTCTTCCATGTCGGACAGAAAAATGCAGAGATTCTTTTACACAGCGAAGGCTTTCGTATTTCATCAGTGTTTTTAAGTATTGCCTTGCAAATTTTCTCAGTGTCCTTAAGGAATGCCTTTATTACATCTTTAAAGATACCATGAAGCTTTATTGTCCTCATCAACTCCTCTTCCTGATCACTAGCACTGTATTTAGCATCATATATGTGTAAAGTTATGACTTTCATTATTTTTTCTAACTCAATCTTCTCGACATCCCATTTCTCCTTTTCCTCGAGGTAACTGGCAGTTTTGTCATTATGTGTGGATCTCTCCTCCAGTTTTTCCTGGAGCTCTTTTACCTTTTCTTTTAGGTCATTCCTTTCCTCATCCAGGTCTTTTATCATATTCTCATTTACAATCTTGAGTTTTTCTTCTTCTACCAGTTCCTGTTTGAGTCTCTGAAGGCCTTGCATTTTTGAAATCATTGCCTCATTGTCCAATTCAGTGTTTGCATCCTCACCCTCAAAAATCTCCTCTATCAAGTCCTCTGCCTTCAAGTCACAAATGTTTTGTATATGTACCCTATATAAATGTCTTTCAATAGCTAGAAGGTCATCAAACAAGTTGTGAATCAAATGGTGAAGGCCACTGTTCCTAAACTTCAGGTATTCAATATGCTCAGACTGAGAGCAGAAACTGTCTTCATCATTGATTAAAGGTGTGTCATTATATTTAACAACACATTGTTTTAATAGTTGTCTTAGTTGTTCTGAAATCTGTGAATGTTTGAGTTTTTCCTGATAAACCAGCAAAAGTTCTCTCAATACGGTAAAATTTTTGAGAAGATGGCTGTTTTCATGATAAAGAAACTGTTTAGTTTTCTCAATATCCATATTGGCCTATCTAAAATGGTCAATCTTTTTTACAATTATGTTGCTTAAACACATCACCATAGTTTATTTTTAAATTAAACTACAAAATCCCTTTTACCTCAGATCAAAGCCATTTTGCATGGCTTTTCACTGCTTTCATCTATACTAAAAACAAAACAATGAAATATAAAATGTTGGGATGATTTGAAGACAGGTGGCTGAGATGCACCTGTGCAGTTTGTCTGCACCAGTTTGATCTGGTCTTTATGAGCTCTTGCCTTTAAGCTGAGCACTTGAAAGGTGCCACCAATGTTGGTCAAGAAGTGCTGGGATTGATGCTTTCATCTGGTCAACTCTTGGTCTGCTGCTTAGACGTGTTCTGGACAGCGAGAGAGCAGACAACCAGTTTGCTCCATTTTGAAATCAGGGCACCATTTTACCTGTGAGTCTTTATTGTGACTTTTGCATTTACCAAATATAGTTTATGCCAAATATATCTGGTGGCTTTTTAAGAAGGACCAATTTTTTTATACTGTGCCGAGCAGGATTGCCCATGCCCGTACCTAAGAGCGTGGCAGCTGCCATCACCACAAAGAACAAAAAACAGCTTGACAGCGGCTGACACTTTTTTTATTTTTCAAAAAAATTCACTCGCAGTATTCTTTGCTTCGTGTGGTTCATAAACCAAGACCTTGTACTCCCGCTGCACATGTGACACCAACTTCACCCTAAACCTAACCCTGCTCCAGAAGACCTCTTCCAACCATTCCAGGCCAGGAAAGTGGGTTTCTTGTATGTAACTACACAGTATTTAACAATACTTTAATGCACGAATAGTTTGCTGATTGGAATACATCACATATTGAGGGCACAGATTTGTATTATGCAATTTATGTAAAAAAATTTTTTAAAAAGGACTGCAAAAAAGTATCTGCGATATGTGGGGTTTCTTTGGTTTCACGAAGGGATGGAATGTGTTGCAAGATTTTGCCCTCCACACAAGAGACCCTTTTAAAACATTTGGACTTGCATTCACACAGACTTGATCACAGCTCTGAAGATCATACTCAACAGTGAAGAGCCAAGAAAATAACATTTCAATGTGATTTGTGTGAGTTTAGAGATTTGCAGTAAAAAAATAAAAATTGAAATTGAACTCTGGGCAGCATTTAAAGACCATAAGATCTGTACGATGGACCTGTGGGACAAACACTGCCTCAAACTTCAGTTCTCATAGAAGTCAAATCTACACAAACTGGTCGCTAAAGGTTTTTTGAACAATTCCGAAGAAAATGGATAGTGAACAATTTGACTACAGACATCTGCTCACTATATTGTAACTAAAGGGGTTTGAAAAAATGTGGAAAATATGAATAGTAAGACACTTTTGCACACATTAGCTGCTATTTCTGTCTGTGCTGAAGCTTTTGAGGCCCGATGTGCTCCGTAGCTGCGTTCAGTCATACAGGACATTGAACTTTTTAAAATGTTGTTTCTCCTACTGTTCATTGTAAAACTAAAATTTTCAGGTAATGTGCAGCTGTACTCTCTTTTATTCATTATTTATCTATAATTTCTCAAATACAATTATAGCATTTTAGTTTTCCTTGATATGTAAAGGTACAAATGTAGGTTTTTTCAAGAGGAATATCTGTGTTTGGTGAATAAAGAGATACACTGCATAGAAGCTAGTCGGCTCACAGGAATGTCCTGCAGTCCTACAGTTGAACAAGAAGTTCCAAATTGGCAAAATTTCATAACCTTATTTAATTCAACAGTGTGTAAACCTTAAAAACTCTTGCCTTGATATATTACCTTTTCTCAAATTTGTTTTTAACAATGTTAGATTGATATGCAAATGTGTGGCAGAGCTTTATCAACACATCAACTCATTAAATAGAGCAGCGGTTGTGTTTGCTCTCCTGTATTTTTATTAACTTAGCACCACAGTGTGAAACTCACAGACAGCAACTCCTTATGTTTCATCTGGTTCTGGGCCATGATGGACAAGGTGGAGAGGAGGCATATGTTAAAGCAAACTCCAAAAAAGGGAATTTAGTATCAGAACAGAGTGAATGACAGGACAAAGGTAGCACCACTAGTGAAGGGGAAGCTTCAGCCCAAACAGGCACCAGCCTGGTCATTACCCAGCAGGACATCAACACCTTCGGTAGGTAATACTTTTGCTAACTATAGAAAGGAAAAGATGAGACCCGTGGGTCTGACAGGAGCTGAGCTCCATTTCAAAGGCTAACTTCCACACGTGTTCTCAGGAAGTGCCCCTGTGCTGTGAGCAGAGCCTTTACGCTTCTTTTAGTAACTTCTCAAAACGTCCATTTCTGGTTGAAGGAACACTATTGGAAACAGTGCATGGAACAGTGAACGTGACGGGTTTTTGTGGGCAGACGCAGTGCAGTAGGATACCTCCCAGGCTTCTCTGGATGTGGCCATGGAACATCTCGGTAAATGCAGTCAGACAGACGAGTGACGCCTCGGAGCATTGCCTCCCAAGGGCAGACTGACATTTTCTGGGGACAATAGGGGACTGCAGTGGCATAGAAAACATTAAAGCCACACACATGCCGCTACTGCGTGGCCTGTCTTCTTTCCTTTATTACACTATGCCTTCTTCTATTTCATGCTCCCAGCACACACCTCGGCCAGCTTACAAGTGCTGCAGGAGGCAGCTTCTCCCTTCTAATATTGTCATTGGTCAAAATAACAAAAAATTGAAAAAGCTCCAAACGCCCGGAAGCAGTACAAGAGGGAGCAAAATGTATGAAAATGCAACTCTGCAACAAATGAAAATGACCAGGCACTGAAAGATCATTTTCACAATATTTACATACAGTAACAAAACTTTGGTATAAAATTATAGTAACACCTAATGATTTAAAAGCATACTTTCATCCTCCTGGATTCTCACCATATGTGCAAGGGAAATGTCAATGTTGACATCATAGTTTGGGCTTTGAGCTTTCCTATCCCAATGTGTCTCTTTCTTTCGCTCCTTTGTCATCCATTTTCAAGTGGTCTTCACACACCTACAGCTTGCTTTGATTTTCTCATGTACTTTAACTGACTCATCCACTTGTAACAATCTTTAAAAATGCTTTAAGTAATGTCTTCTGGTTTATGTACCATGGTTGTTTACTGTATGATCAACCGCGCTTGCAGACCAACACTGATGCCTGTTGTACATCAGCGTCTCCACATGTATTTACTGTTTAGCTTCCTGCACTGCGCTGTCATCCATTTGAGCCAGACTGAACATCTGTCATTGTGGATTGGTGTGGTCTTTTGCCTGACAGATGAGTCCTTCCCTCTCAGCGGGGACTGTCTCCGAGGAGGTGCAAATTTCTGCACATACAGGCATAAGCAATCATGCGTAGCACCTTGATGAGAGACAGGCCCTCATCACTTGATTGACTGGCATGCTAACATGAGAGGATAGCTGACACAGGAACACGAAGACCGCAGGCTTTCAGTCCCCTGCTTGACACACAGACAACACTTGGACACACGGAACGAATCAGTGCACATTAACAGCTCATCTTCCTCTATGGCCCCTGTACTTAACAATGAGACTTGCTGATATCCATGTCTAATCTCATTAGGGTATGTCACAGAGCAGGAAACAGGCTGCCACTGAAGCAGCACTGACTCGCTGATTGTACAAGGAAGATGTTTTCTTGGCCAGTTTCAGAGGGGGGACATTGCGATCAATAACGGGTTCTTATGTAAACACGGGGCATAGGGCAATTTAAGTTAAAGCACCAGTCTGAAAACAATAAATGAAGCATCTAATTAAACAGAGTTTATTATTAAAATACCAGAGTGAGTGGGTGTTTGATGCAGGCTCTGGGTCAGATCCAAACACTCCAAACTAAATGGATCCGGTACGCAGGGTTGTTTGTCACACTGGGATTGTTTGACAATCGGCTTTGATTGCTGTATTTTCCCATTGGTGGTTTCCACTGTAGGTGGCTAACAGGCCCAGTTCAAACATGTCTCTGTGCCCGTCCTCTCCAGTGAGGACAAGCACAGCTCCCACTGGGTCAGTGGGACACTGATTTGGCAAGGGACGCTGCTTCCGTTGAGAGTGGGCGAGAGGATGGCCCTGGCAGTCCTGCTGTGGGTTTAAGAGTAGGAAGCCATGTGTAAAGACCTAATGGCTTAATTGGTGTGCATGGCAACGGACGGTACCTGACGAGAGTCATTAGTCAGAGTTGGATGAAAAGGCTAGAGGCTGGGAGAGGGAGGGTCAGATATTGTGCTAGTACTCTCTGCTAAGCAGGACCCCTTAGGTGTTCTGTCTTTCTGCATCACACCCCCCACCCCCAAAGATGCCCACTGACATCCTAACAGCTGCTTCTGCTACAGTCTGCCAAGCAACCAGTGCACAGTCGATATAATTTTTCCCATTTTACCTGAACGCAGCATCATGAGCGCAAAGGTTAAGCATTCTACAGAGTGAGGAAGATGACATTTCTATTTTAATAACAAACAGGTTCATGAACATCAGTACATTACAAATACAGAGGTCATATGTTTAAACTCTCATGACATGCAACCTTCCCATAAGACACAAAATGGCCAGAGCAGCTAAAGTCAACTGTTGGATAAAATAAAATACAATAACAATCCAGTTTCCAGAGTTTAAACTTTAGCATTTTCTTCTTTGCGTTTATTTCCCGTCCAGCGTGTCCAGCAGGACTCCCGCTTCCTCGACTCCATTTCATCCACTGTCATGCAAATTTTAAGGGGGAACAGCAACACACGTGCATAAAAAAAATACACGTGCACGCACAGCAGACAACAGTCTGTCCATCAGGCTGCAGCCATTGTGTAGAGACTGATGTTCTTTTATACAAAGTAAAATATATTGCTCTTTCCTTTAGTGCCCTTTCAACATGTTTGCCCTGATTTTGTCCAGGTCACTTCACCTAATGGAGTCAAGGCAAAGCCCTGCAGCCTGAAGATGTCCTTTGTGCACAAACGTCCATGTAGCAGGACAAGGTCTTTGTTTGCTTTTCACTGCCTCTCTGCCCCAGGCTGCCAGAGAGAGTCACTTAACTGCCTCTTACGATGCTATTTTGTCCAGCTATTCATGGATATACCATTAAAGCACAGCGAGCACTTTATGCTTGTGTCACTGAATTTGCAGCCCTCCTCACTTCTCCGCTTCTGTGGTTAAAAGCAAATACCAGGTGAAACACGATATGACTGTAAAACTGTGACTGGAGTGGCTCTATTGTTTACCTCAACATGGAGTGTTCATGCCTTCGACGGTCAAATATTACGGTGACCATGTTTTTCAGCTAAAGATTTAGAGCCTTTTAGTTGCAGAGTAGGTTGGTTGAGTTGGGTGGTGCCAAACATGATGGTCTTCTCCGTCAGGCAGCAAACGAGAACCCAAATGCAACACCAGAGTTCGACTGAACACAGCTTTATTGTCAGGAACAGACAGCAGACAGGATTCACCGGGGAGTCGGCGGAATAGAAGTCGGGGACAGGCAGGGTCGAGACCAGGCAGAAGGCAGACAAACTTTACTGGGGAGCAGACAGGATAGAATGGTTCGGAGCAGGCAAGGTCAGAACCGGGCAGGCAAACAGGAAACCGCTGGAAAGTCATCAGAACCACAAACGACCATCTGGCAGGGAGGCAGCGTAGCAGGGAACTAAGAAGGGAGCTCGTTATGGTCCTGATTTGTCACAGGTGCGCTGGGCGAACGAGGACTCACGGGCGGGATTGGCCAGAGGAGCCTGCAAACAAGCCTTTTTGAGCCCAAGAATTAAAAGACTCTTCACATGCTGCACTGATTCCAGGTGAAACCTCACACGATGCACGGCCAGCAGTAAACCAGCTGCATTTGTACACAAACTGAACAAACCCTAAAAAAGATCTGGCTATGGGTTCAAGTTAAGCAAACTTCAGCGTGCTGGGACTCTAGCTGCCAGTTTTTTCAACCATGTTATCCAGAACAGAACATGAAAAGCTCCGGTGATTGTAGAAAAAAAACCTCAAGATGTTCTGGCAAAAAAGAGCCAATCTCAATGGATTTGAGGTCATTCTACGATGGTGTTGTTCTCTGGTTTGGAGTGGCAGAACGCTGGCGAGCTTCCACGTGGCGTGATCCTTTAGCCAAATACATGAATACGGTCCACAACAAAGACAAAGAATTGAAGATTCTGATCTAATTTTCACTCAGCTGGTGAGTTATAAACCATTGGTGTTGAGCTTAGAACAGACCTAAGAGTTCAGGAATTCCAGGAAATGGTAATCAAACACCATTTTTGGGATCGTGGAGCTTAATAGAATTTTATATTGCAACAGACAATGCAGGAAGGTGCAGGTATATAAACTAGGAATAAACCCTGAGGGATGATCCATATTAGTGATGTCAGCATCTGCAACACAAGCCCGTGTGACGAGCGATTAAACAGACACCAGCTCTCGTTGTCTTGCAAGACAACCCTGTCATAAATGAGTACATGAATACATAAATGTGAGTAATCCTTTAATCTAGCACTTTTTTGTCACGCTGAAAGGCAAGCCGTGTTCAGTACCGAGGATTAAAGCAGCTCATTAAAGGAAGGCATCCATGATTGAAAAAAGCCAAAAGCTCTTTTCTCTGAACCACATGGAAGACAAAGGAGCAGAAGGAAATGAAAATGGTTTATCAGGCCTGGGCAGAACCCTTGTCTTGTCTACCATAAGCCCCGGACGCGACATCGGCTGCATCGACTGGGCTGAGCACCAAGATTAAATGGTTTATTGACTGCAACAGGGCAGTGGCATCAAAACAGTGGACCTATAGGGGGAGTCACCTTCAGATGTCATCCAACCGACAGATTCTTTGAGACAGGATGCAGATCGTTTTCCGAATTGAACTTTTGTTTCTCCTGCAGGAAGGTTGAGGGGCGGTACTTTTGTGTCTACAGCAGGCTAAGCCTCAAAGTTTGCATAAATCAGAACGGCACCATTAATAGAGAGATGGCAGGATTGCATCCACTTTTACATTTCTTAAAAAATCATAAAGACCAGTTCATGAAAGGGAGAATGTTGCATTCAAGTAATGTGGGAGAAATTGCATCTCTTTGCAAACGATCCCCTCACCACTCATTGACATTATAGGTCCTGAGATAGGTTTTCCAATACTATATTTTTTCAGTGCTGGCAGTGGCAAGGGACTTAAATAATTTATCAGGAGTCAGGCATCCATAAAGGTGAGATTGAGCTTTTCAAAATGCACTTTATCTGCTCGTTGCAGCCAGAGGCCTCTTGGAGGTGTATTTTGCAGCTCGTCAATATGTGTTTTCCCTATAGGCTGTGACATTAAATTAAATACGTTATTGACTGGCAAGTGAGTCTGCAATCAGGTTGCTGGAACGCACACTCGCCAGATGACTAACCTTAGCTGCTATGGATCAGTGGCCCGGAAATCAGGGAATAATGGATCCAGATAGTCACCTCCTCGTTCCCTCAACGTTCTTTTTAATTTGTACTGATTGTAATCCAACATCTCTGCTCAGGCAATAACGCTGGGAATAACACCAGGTCTCCCAGGCTGCTGGTTCTCTGATCGGGGTGTGTGTGTGTGTGTGTGTGTGTGTGTGTGCCTGTCTGTCTGCCTGTCTGTCTGTTCTCACATGAGAGAGATGGGCAGGAGGAGGATGACAGAGCTAAACAAGTGATGCATTCACTGACTGCTTCATCCTATTGGTAGGTAATCCACACACACACACACACACACGTAGATCTCCACCAGTCATAATAAAAGTCTGCACCTCAGAACAAGATGAAGACGTAGGAGGTCAAAGCTTTGCAGTTTGGCTGAAACTCCTCTCAGGAGCTGAGAAGTTTTCACATCAACATTTCTCTCCGTCTCTTTTCAACTGTATTAAACTTCTAGTGTCAATGTTTGTCTCTCCCATCGACCACCACTTTTCAGTACTTCTCGATGATTGACAGGAGATTAAAATACCATCTACATGCAAAAGGCAAATCCTAGTTTCCTGGATGATAAGTGTTACAAATCATTTCCCATCTGGCTGCAGGAGAATAGTCGCAGATTCATCGACACACTCAGCCTACGAGCAGCTCCGCTTAATTAAATTTGTGGCAAATGAAACACATTTCAGGCTGGTGTTGAGACACCAGTCGACCCAGAACAACTCATTAAAATGTTGACGTTGTCACCTGACGCCGCAGCACCTAATGTTTCCCACGGACTTCCATTATGCCGTTATTGCAGGGTTTCAGCAACTAACACATTTCTTTACCCGGCATAAATGTTTTATTGCATGGCTCCACATGTGTTAGTGAAAAATCAGAATGCATCTTCATCTCTCCAACGCTTCTGCACCCTGTGGGTATTTGAACATTAACGCGCCGTTGCCGTGGAAATGCCGGTCTGCTGCGGTATATTTGCAGGGAAAACACAATTACCACCAGCAGCTACTTCCCCCATTCTGCCCAGCAGTCCTGGCGACGCCGTCTTTGATGGATGCGAGGCCACCTGCCGCGCCGTGAGGTGTGCTTAGATGCCGGAACATGTTGGCAGCCAGATGTAATTTGCTTAATGTTGTGTAGATATTGCTTCAATAATGAGAGAGTATAATTCTGCAGGTTTCCTTCAACGCAGCGGAGGCGTGATGAAAAGGTGCCAGTGCGGCAAAGTAAACTGGGGAATAGCCGAATGTCCAGTAGAGGAAAGAGAGAAAGTTGCAATAAATCAATCTGGAAGCGGGCGCGCCGCCACCACGGCTCATTGGACAGAGGCGAAAATAAAAGCAAAACAGTTTCCCCACAACATTGACCACACAGCTGGGACACCACTTAAACCAGTCCAGATGAGGAATGATACTGGGGAAAACCAGCTGCTACATGGTGACACACATTTGGAGCTGGAATTAAAGGGATAAAAAATGGTCCGGACAAAAGTTGCTGCATGCGATTAGCCTGAAAGTGCAGCGCTTTACGTTTTCTTGGAGAAACAAATGGATGAAAAAGCACCAGTGGTTGCAGCTCCTGATCCTTACTGACTTTTTACTTTTATTTACTTTTAATTCATATTGATCTTTTGCCTGAACCTCAATTTTACTGATGTCACCAAGGTGAGGAAGCATTACAATATACAATACCTTTTCTGGCCGTCTTATCACAGAGGAAATGAAAAGCAAATGGCACCTTTGTCCTGGACGTGAGCTCGTCCAGGCGGAAGGGCTTTGAAAGCGCGTGGGGTGAAATTGAAAAGGTTGCAGGTTCACTTCCCTGGACAATGGCAGCTCCTCTGCCTCCACTCCTGCAGCTCACAGGAGATTAGAAGAGCAGGAGAGATAAGGAGCTGCATCGGCTAAATGTTTTGCTTCTGCTTCTTTTCTTCCTGAACGGACAGATCGAAGGAGCTGAAGTGCCCAGTTAGACAGCAGCGGGAAAATATACGGACAGACGGACGGACCGGGCAGGCAAAGGGAATCATGCAGGTCTGACCTTGACCTGAGTGTTGTGAACCTGCAGCAGAGCTGAGGATACATAAGGTTCATGAGTAAATCCTGGTTTTTCTTTATTTTCAATGGTTTCCTTACATGTAGTGACTATAAATGAGGATACTGAGTGTGAAAGGTTTGAATTATTGAATTTCTCGTGCAAACAATTGTTTATTCATGAGAAGTTACGGTAAACACAATTATTTTTGGTATACACACATAAAAAATGATGTGGGACGCTGCATTTTTTTCTTTTCTCTGAACATTATGGCAGCAATTATTAAATATAAAGTTGGTGGTTGCAGAAGAGTAATCTCTGACTATGAACCCACTGACGGAGCTCACATGTTGTCTCGAGCAGTGTTTCATCACTGTGCATTAAACAGAATCACCCACATATGATGTGATAATATATTCATTCAGCCTGCAGAACAGATGACACATTAGAGAAACCACTCACTTATATTAAAAAGCAGCACATTGACTCTACATCTGCAGGACTGAGATTCACTCGTCATCCGTTTCTCAGTTAGCTTGAAGAAAAAAAAATGAACAAGGTCCTCTGGGATGAACTATAGTGGCATGAATCACTCATGCTGCTGCACACACACATAAATGTCACACTTTCTGTCAGGAGTAGTTCTAGCGCACCTCATCTATCTACCGTAACATATGACTGAATAAAGAAATGAAATCAACATGTCCATATGTCTTTGAGGACCGAGGCAGCCAATCAATCTGACGTGCAGTTCAGACAGAAGAAGATGGGGGATTAAATATCTGCATTTTATTCACTTCAGGTTTATTCCTCCATTTTGGTGTCCATTGGTCTTTCGGTCCGACATCCTCTTTTGCCGCACGTCTCCTGTTGGTTTAGCCCCACCTGATGTTTGAATTAGCTTGTTTAAATGACAAGGCCGCCCCAGAGAGATGGCCACAGGCCCTGCTCTCCCCAGGATTCAAAGGCCTGTCAGAGAGGCGATGAGAGCGTGTGGTGGCGAGATAACCTGTGCAGGACAGAGCCCAGAGCCGCGTGACTCTCTGACAGGCTTATTAACGGGAACCCGCCAAGGAAAAAGCCTCTATCGGCAAAGGGATCACGGGAGGAGAAACCTTCCCTTATCACCGGGACACTGGGGATTAAAGCCTGGCCTTCTCTGATAAATTAATTATTCTCTCTTATCTGTCATGTTAAAAGACTGTCAGACAACCCCACCTAGAGCCACAGTCCAGGAGAGCCTGGGCTGGGATGGCAGAGAAATGAGCATCAGGCAGTCAGACTGTGATGTTCAGGTTCAGGACATTCCAGACAACAGTACACGTAGGAGGACTTGTCCTGTAAACACACAGGTTGGCGAGTATTGGAATGCAGGTTTGTGTAGCAGCAGATGGGGGCTTATTACTGCTCACAGCTTTGACAAACTCACATAGAAAGACAGAGACGGGATGGACATAAAGTTCACATCAGAGCACATCAAGATTCATATTTACATCATAATGTAATTTTAAAAAATATATAAATAAATGCAGGCCTGTGCGCCACGGCCATTGTTGTTTTCAATCCACAAAATAGGACAGTCAAATCTAATAAACCCGCTGCTGAACTGGAAAGAAGCATAGACACAACATCTTGCACAGCCTTACTTTATTCAGTTATCTCTGTTTTAATATTTGCAGAGCGGTTTACTGGTTTCCACACTGGAAGAGCACGTCGACCAGTATAAATCTGAGTCTTACACACTGACACTGGAACAATGAGGCGCTGATGCACAGACATGCACCGTCTGCCCTCGTGTCCTTGAGGGAGCTGCTTGAAGTCTGTCAGCAGCGCTCACCTCCAGCCTGACTGGGGCAGGAAGGCGGCGGCGTACCGTGAGGATGATTGACAGGTGGGGCCAGTCTGGGGCCTCCATGTAGCCCCTCGGTAATAATAGCAAAATGTGAATGCTGGGAATAATAATGTGCTTCATATTTTATTGATTCTAAATCCACAAGATGTCAGCTTGGTGCTTTATGAAAGAAAAACATCAATCCCACAGAGCTGATGAGTACTGGAACAATTTGTGGGTTAGAGAGGCAGTAGTGGTGGTGGTGGTGGTGGTGGTGATGATGGTGGTGATGGTGGTGATGGTGGTGGTGGTGGTAATGGTGGTGATGGTGGTGGTGATGGTGGTGATGG
The DNA here is from genome assembly GCF_003711565.1 of Takifugu flavidus. Taxonomy (NCBI): domain Eukaryota; kingdom Metazoa; phylum Chordata; class Actinopteri; order Tetraodontiformes; family Tetraodontidae; genus Takifugu; species Takifugu flavidus. Next base: position 14,395,289 of record NC_079527.1, on the reverse strand, counting down.
TGGTGATAGTGGTGGTGGTGGTGTCCTGGTGGTGATGGTGGTGGTTGATGGTGGTGCTGCTGGTGGTTCTGGTGGTGGTGGTGGTCCTGGTGGTGGTGCTGGTGGTGCTGGTGGTGGTGCTGGTGGTGGTGGTGGTGGTGGTGATGGTGGTGGTGGTGTGTGGTGGTGGTGTGGTGGTCCTGGTGGTGCTGGTGGTGGTGGTGGTGGTCCTGGTGGTGGTTGCTGGTGGTGCTGGTGGTGGTGCTGGTGGTGTCCTGGTGGTGGTGGTGGTTGCTGGTGGTGCTGGTGGGTGGTGGTGGTGCTGGTGGTGGTGGTGCTGGTGGTGGTGGTGGTGCTGGTGGTCCTGGTGGTGGGTGGTGGTGGTGGGTGGTGGTGGTGGTTGGTGGTGCTGGTGGTGCTGGTGGTGGTGCTGGTGGTGGTGGTGGTCCTGGTGGTGCTGGTGGTGTGGTGGTGCTGGTGGTGGTGGTGCTGGTGGTGGTGGTGGTGCTGGTGGTCCTGGTGGTGGTGGTGGTGGTGGTGGTCCTGGTGGTGGTGGTGGGTGGTGCTGGTGGTGCTGCTGGTGGTGCTCGTGGTCGTGGTGGTCCTGGTGGTGGTGGGTGGTGGTGGTGGTGGTGCTGGTGGTGGTGCTGTGGTGGTGGTGGTGCTGGTGGTGCTGCTGGTGGTGCTCGTGGTCGTGGTGGTCCTGGTGGTGCTGGTGGTGGTGCTGCTGGTGGTGCTGGTGGTGGTGGTCCTGGTGGTGCTGCTGGTGGTGCTGGTGGTGCTCGTGGTGGTGGTGGTGGTGGTGTCCTGGTGGTGGTGGTGGTGGTGGTGGTGGTGGTGGTCCTGGTGGTGGTGGGGTGGTGGTGGTGGTGGTGGTGTGGTGGTCCTGGTGGTGGTGCTGGTGGTGCTGCTGGTGGTGCTGGTGGTGGTCCTGGTGGTGGTGGTGGTGATGGGTGGTCTGGTGGTGGTGCTGTGGTGGTGGTGGTGCTGGTGGTGGTGGTGGTGGTGCTGGTGGTCCTGGTGGTGGTGGTGTGGTGGTCCTGGTGTGGTGGTGGTGCTGGTGGTGCTGCTGGTGGTGCTGGTGGTGTCCTGGTGGTGGTGGTCCTGTGGTGGTGCTGCTGGTGGTGCTGGTGGTCCTGGTGGTGCTGGTGGTGGTGGTGCTGGTGGTGGGGTGGTGGTGGTGGTGGTGGTGGTGTCCTGGTGGTGCTGGTGGTGGTGGTGGTCCTGTGGTGCTGGTGGTGGTGGTGGTGTGATGGTGGTGGTGGTGTGGTGATGGTGGTGGTGGTGGTGGTGATGGTGGTGGTAATGGTGGTGGTGGTGTGATGGTGGTGGTGGGGGTGGGGGGGCTCTACTGAGGGTATGGGCACATGTGCACGTGAGTGTGTGTGAGTTACACTTCTCCGACTTAAACCTGGCGGCCTGTTGCTCTCAAAGCTGGTCACAGATTTTCAAAGCAACAAACTGACGCAGCGGCAGGCCAGCTGCATCAAGCGTGCCATAAAAGTCCTCGAATGGCAGCGCAGGAAAATACCGTCAAGGTCAGGACAAATAAAGCAAGGTCGCGTGAGCTTGCCGGGGTGTTCTAAACATGTGTTACAGACCATCTGGCTGCAGGAGCATGGAAGTCAAAGCACGGGTTGAATGAATTACAAAGGACTTGTTCGCGGTGCTATACGTCCTCGTTTAGAGCGGAACATCAGAGGGTGGTTCTGCCCCGCGGAACCGGGCTGGAAAACAACGCAACGGTCCGTTTTCACGACCTCGCGGTGACACTTCTTCTGTGGCGTCCGCTCCAGCAGATGCCTGCAGCAGCGGGGGAGCAGGTGGTTGTCTGTGTGTTGCCGTTTTATGATCCGTGTGATGTGAACACACGTGTGCACGCATCGCTCACAGCCGTGTGTGTGTAGCCGGCACTCCAACCGTCTCGTGTGGCGTGCGGGAGATGTTCTCCTCTTCTCCAGGCCTGGTTCTCCTGGTTCTCTGAGAGTTTGAGTTTACCGTGTTCAAGGAGGCCTTTATGTGCGATCATGAAACATCTGGAACATCTGGGACAGAATCTGGATCAGATTCTGCCTCTATGTCGCAGCAACGAGGAGAACGATGTCCGAGATCTCTGCATTTATTTGGCTGAACATCACATTGGAACCACGAGACGGTGAAACATGATCAATGCTTTTCGCAGGGAGTTTCAAAGACCCGTATTTAAATCCGCCCCGTTCACTGTTGGCGTCAGCCTGGTATCAGGGATATTTCATGTTTTGCATCATAAAATCACAATCACGCTCCTCCTCTGTGCTGCATCAAAGGGAATTTTAAGGGGAAAATTGCAGCCTGGTCCAACTGACATTAGCCCCAGCTTGTTGTTTTACATGTGATACGAGGGGCCGAGCTGGAGCCTGGAAACACTGCAGGTATTATGCTGCTCCTCCAAAAGGTCCCCTTCGTATCAGGATTAAAGCTTTAGTCTCCTGACCAAAGACTTGGGCCACACGGGCAGGAGTCTGGGTTTACGGTCTTCATTATAATCATATAAACGAGGAAAAAGTTGAGGATATATGTCGTCATGGACCAACGTCTTCATTTCACAGTAATTGTGGTCATTGCCATCACTAATACTGCAGACGTCCACTCCTCTGAGCCCCTGAGTGCACTGGAGCCCCTCAGATCGCTGCCATATATTTCTATGGGTGTCAAATGGACCCGGGCAGCAGTTCAAATGGGTTCAACTGCATGCTGAATTCTTTAACTTTCTATTAGCATTCAGATTTGACATTCATTCGACACAGACGGGCTTCTGGTACCGGGCTGGAAATTTGGATGACTGTGGGAGGAAAAGATTTTCATCCTGGCAACTTTTTTTTTAATGTAATTAATATTCTTTAGATTTGGTTCTTGTGTTTACCCACAACTGTTTGGTACCAGAAGAGAAGCATCAGCTGTCTGCATCAATGCACCGTGTTTCCTCATTGTCTGGAACTCTATAATCGGTGTGTGTGTGTGTGTGTGTGTGTGTGTGTGTGTGTGTGTGTGTGTGTGTGGTGTGTGTGTGTGTGTGTGTGTGTGTGTGGTGTGTGTGTGTGTGTGTGAGAGAGAGAGAGAGAGAGAGAGACAGAGACAGAGACAGAGAGAGAGAGAGAGAGAGAGAGAGACAGAAAGAATCAATAGCCTGGGGTCATCGTCTGCAGACAATGGTAACTGCAGATAACGTGGCAGAGGCCAGGCAGCCGCGTCGCCTTTAAAGATCTGTTTACGCTGAGACAAAGACAGGGAGGAGAGACCTTTTAATAGGACAGTCCTGCCACGCGCATTCAGGTCATTGAATTCTGAAGGCACATTTTACTGGACAGTCGGCTCTTCAGTCCAGAGCGGCTCCATTTCCTCAGACCACTTTTGTCGTGTCTTCCGTTGGAAAAATTCTACATAAAATCCTTGAGATGCCGACCTGGCAGAGAGATTTCCTGGAAAATATGCAAGTGTTCTTCTAGAGAAAGAATTTATCGAACCCAAAAAGAAACTCTTGTGAAATTTACGGTGAGAAACATTAAAGTGAGAACAGGAATATAATATTTCACTCTGCAGTCAAGAGAGCAGCCACGTAACTTAAATAAAGCTGCAGGAGTAGGTCGGGTGGGCTTTATAATTCTTCTATATCTCATGTCATTTTTCTTTTTCTGCCTCTGCGCTATATTGCTTTAAGTCAGAGGGCCAGCTGGGTAATTGCGTCTGTGGAGTACGACGCCCGAGCTATCATTGTATCACTGCTGAGAGGAAGTTTCATCAAAAGCAGATGAAATTACTTTTTTTTCTAAGGTTATGAACAATGTTTGTCGGACTTCACCGCTGATGTGGCTCAATCTGTCAGAACTTGACTTTTGCTTCTGGAGAAAAGAATCTGCCAGACGTCTCTAATGCACTAAAAGAGAAAGCGTAACGAAAACATTAGCGTACGTAGCTCTAGACTCAGGTTGCAGCATATTAGCTTGGCGGCAGATTTCTTTAGCTCCTCCTTGTTAAACGTTTTTAAAACATGCCTGATTTCATCAGCAGGAGATCTAGAATGAGATGATCTCCAAATGCTGCAGAGCCCCTACCTTCTCTTAGACTTTTAGCTCCCTGAATCATCACTAGTGGAAACCGTGATTAGCTGCAGCCACTGGCGAACGTGTGACACGTCCCTGTAATTATGTTTCCTTCTGCAGTAATATCATGTAGGGTGGTGTGAGGAGCTAACGGGAGATCTGGTTCTCTCTCTGCGGAACTCAGTGGCCAGGCAGAGCTCATTACAGAGCCTCACACACACACCGAGGACACAGCACACAGAAATACTTTTATCCTGCTGAGGTGGGTCCCTGGTGGGACTCAGCAGATGTCATTTACCATCAACTCCAGCTGTGTTAATTCCAGATAAACCTCTGATTGTAGCAGCCTGTAGTGTCTCCAGAGGACCAGGGGTGTTAGGATCACCCAGCAGGGCTTAAAATGAGGGCATATTACAGATGGAGTTAGTTCAGCACAAGCAGTAGAAGACTTCTCAGTATTGTGGCTTCCTGCAGCCAAGAGATCTTCGACAGCTCTTTAGACGTCCCAAAATCTGCCTGAATGTGTTCGTACACCTCTATACTACCAACACAAGATTCCAGCTTCCAGGGTTTGGCTCGAACTCTGTCAGACATTTTAACGATGAGAGAGGAGCGCAGGTTTCCACGCATGCTGGACCAGAGCGATAACGCGCCGTGGAGTCTGCGCATTTAATCAATCAAACAGGCCCCATCGCGCCTTATCATAGTGAACCCTAAAATGAAGACAGAGGCGCCACAAAGGAGCTGAGAGGCTTGTTATTTTAGCAGAATACAGACAACATATGTCAACGTGGAAAAAAGAGCCGTCGCTTTGGACATAAACTCTGTGAGTGCCTGACGGACACATGCTGAAGGATGTTAGCGTGGATGTATGCATTCATCCATTACTGATAGCACCTACTCAGATTAATCACATCCAACCCATGAGAGGTGAGAAACTACAGTCCACACACATTCTTGCACTGCTATCTTTGTGAGGCCTTTCTCAGACATCATACATCCACCCCATATCCATAACCCCCCCGCCCGATTCTATGCTTCACCTTTACCCACAACAACACACCCATACACACACCCCTACAGTACCTACAGTACTTCTCCAACCCAGCATCCTGCTCCGTAGATGATGATTTTTTCCAGGAGATGCTCAAAATAATCATTGAATGAATCAGAGCAGAATGAAAGCTATTTGTTACCGGTGAGATGCCGGACAGCCGCGGGAGACACAGGACAAAACGGTGCCGGGAAAGAAAAAAGGAGGACATAAACAAAGGGGGTGGAGAGCGCGCCTCAGCTAATGATACGGTCTTATGTACACAGTGCAGCTCGGATGTGATTACGGCTGCGATGTGATGGGTGGTGTCAGTCGGGCTCTTAATGACTAATGCAGTGAGACGGGATTGGAAGAGACACTGGTGTCAGACTGGCGTGGAGGAACGCCTGCAGCATCTGCGGCAGCAGACACACGGAGCTGCCACAATCAGCTGCCTCATAAGCACAAATCCTGACTGCCACCGGAGCCTCAGACATCCATAATGAGCCTTAATGCACAGGAACAAAGGCGTGAAATTCTCCACTTTTGACATCCTGCCACACAAAAGCTTAATAACACTTATAACATTACTAATAAGAGGACTGACGCTGACTATATTATACTAATATTAATACTAATGTTTGTTATGAAACAGTGCATGGGCCAGCATTAAAAATATATGGAAGGAATAAGGAATAGTTATATTTTATATAATATTTAAATAAATAATTATTTTTGACTCCTTCAGCAAATGAAATAATTTACATTACAATTAAGAAGACATATGGGGTGAAAAAAAAAGATATTATTTCCTCTCTACACACATTCCAGGATGGAGGAGAGGCTCACGGGGAAGCCCCCGTTGTTTATGGACGCAATATAGATTTTATACAGCTCATAGGAGAAGAGAATTACATCCTAAATTACCCAGACGTCTCCGCAAGGTGTCAGCGGCAGGAGTTATTAGGGCCCGGGAGCGAGTGTGGCTGTGGTGCTGCGGGGGCCGTCGGGGGGCTGAGGGGTCCAAACTGCAGCTCAGCAGAGACATCTGACCTTCAGAGCGCAGCGTCAGCTCCAAATAACAAAGTTACTCGAACCCCCCCGATGAAACCCCGACCCAGATGATGCTGGGGAGCAGCAGAGGCACACACACACACACACACACACACACACACACACACCACACACACACACACACACACACACACACACACACGTGCAAAGCAAGCAGATGTATGAAGTAAGAAAAAAAATATTGCAGCCATTAGCCAATATTGAGGGGGATAAAGTCTCCTCACAGTAATTATTGGAGGTGTTTGGGGTAAACAACAACAAACAAAAGCACTCTCTCTGGGCTGTGATAAACAGGATGTAGGTCTACAAACCATATCAGCTTCAAATGAAGAGGTGAAGCCGCTCATAAGAGCAGGTATTTAAAGCTGCAGGTGCGTGATACAACAGCACCGCCAACATCTGCAGAACGGCAACGTCACCGTCACAAAAGCTCGGAAATTCTCATTTTTGACCCAACGATATCCACGGAGTAAAGCTCACATTGTGTTTCCAACCTGGACAGGAGGTTTTTGTTTCGCACCCTAACACAGGAGGGCGTGTTGGGGTGCGTAACAATAATTAACGACGTCTTTTAAACGCACCGCGCAGTGACCTCATCTCTGTTCCTCTGCAGACAAAAGCTGTGATGGAAGTTTTACTGTCTGTTTCTCTGTAGCTGTGGCTGCGTTGAGGTGTCAGGGTCCTGATCCTGAGACAGCAGAACATTCATCACGGAGGCAGCCCATTTCTAGGAAAGCACATCCCTGACTGTCCCGCTTCGGCTCAGCCAAAGCGGCTCGAGTGACTTCACACCGCGCAAACCTGAAAGGAAGCTGAAAAGGCAAAAGGAGCTGCGAGAGGTGAAACACATCTCTCCAAATCCACTTGATTCCTGATTAAAGGTCAGAGACATTTAAGAGTTTGACTGGCAGTGAACAGATTCCATCAAGTGGCGTGGAGGAGTTTGTCCGTTTACTGTTGCCTTTGCAGACTCCAGCTTCCATAAGTCATTTAGACCGAACGTGGCATTTATGTGGAGAGCCTGAATAATGCTCCTTTATTTTAAAGCCTGTTGAATCTCTTAATATGCTGCATGTTATTTATGATTATAACATTAAAGTGTGAAGCAAACAAATAAAACAGCTTCCTCCCCTGCTGAAGGGCAGCACTTAGAAAACCAAATGAAGTGTGAAAAAGGGGAAGAACAGAATATGAATATATACATAAATGCACGGTCTGTGCTTCCTGGGCTGTGGTTCTGGACAGGAGCCATAATGAAAAACAGATCTGTGCAGAGAACACAAGCCCGGCGTCTCCGCGTAAGCAGTAATCACATCTACACACTCATTACACGGATGTGAACTGGGCCGAGTTCAGCGTTTCCCATCAGCAGAGTGCTGGTCCAGAGCGGAGAGTGTGTGTTTTAACTGATTAAAAGGGAAAAAGACTTGGCAGATGATGAAATATGTACGTGTCTGCTCAAGACCTTCAGACGCCTCCGACATGACAATTTAGCATCATTTATATTAAATTTAATAATTCAAAAGGGCAATTAGAGTGTGTGAAAATGTCCTGGTTTGGAGAGGAGGGAGACGTGGGACCAATATGATGATGAGGAGCCATCGTCCTACCCAGTGTGCCCTTGATCTCCTGTGCACAGATCAACACATGGCATTAACACATCTCAGCCAATTTATTCATAACCTCCAGACCCTGAACATATAGGACACGAGATGAGTCCCTCCTCACCAGGCAGCGCCGCTTGAAATAAACAATGCCCGATGTCTTTAAACACACAAGCTAACTCCAAAAAACTGTTATGTTGTACAAACACACAAATGATAATCATGCCTGAGGGCGGAGGGGCAGCACGCTTCTGCACCCAAGGAAGAGGGAGGGGACAGTCGGGCCCAGGCGAGAGACGCTGATGAGGACAGAGACGCACAGAGACAATGAACTGAGCCGATCCTAAAGTCTCCACGTGTCCCGTAGGTTTCAGGCTAATGCAGCGAGGAGGATTTGAGCGTGAGGAGGCTAAACGCAGCCCACCTCAGCCACGTCAGCCCTCATCTCAGACAGGACGCAATCCCATTTTTCCCCCGTGGGTTTTAATCTATTTTCAAATTAACCTTTTGCTGCGCCGCTTGACCTGCGAGGTTCCCAACGCCAGACCAGGGTGTCAGCAGACAGATTCATGTGTCGCATGGCGTCACTGAAGCAAAGCCGGACAATATTGTGCCGTTCGTCAACGGGATTTTACTCCTGTTGCTTGGAGGATGGGGGGGGGATTGGCACGGGCGGGCCGGGGGGCACGGAGCTGCCTCATCGATCACTGCAGTGGCAGGAACACGGAATTATGACAAACAAAATGATATTTAGAATGATCAGCCCCCAAAACTTGAGCTCATGTCATCGAGGTTCTGCCTCAAATGTAGCCTGGAGCCCTTTTTACTCAGCAGAAAGTGTGTTTTATTCATTTCCCTACGAGCCGATTCATCCATCAGGAACGTATCAATGTTGCGATCGACGCCGCGGCTGGTGTAAATCAATAAAAGTCCGAATGACACTCAGACGCACCAGCTTATCGCAGCTCTCAATCCTTCGCGTCGGCTGTGCCGTGGTTACGAGGCTGGCGGACTGAGGCCATTACCGCCGGAGGAGCCGAGCAAGCCGAGCGGAGCATCGCTAACATTAACACCCTCAGCGCGGCGGCATGAATGGATGGTGAGGTCGTGGCGCCAGCAGACCACGGTCGCACTAATGGGCCGTGGTTAATGGACCGGCTATGGCCAGTGTGGGCCGGCCGGCCTGCTCTGTGATCCAGATCCTCGGCCATTTCACAGTGTCTGCCCAAGATGAGGCCGCACTCACTCACGGAGATGGAGAGCTTCACGTCGGCGCCCGAGATTTCAGGAGGGGCGCTGGGAGGAGTGCTGGTCCCAACGTCCCCAGTTTGGGTTTGAGGGTTTGGTCCGGTTTGGTGATCCCTGCTGGAACCATTGCTTCGACACACACTGAAGGGACCAGAATGAGAAAATCGAAGCATCTTTGTTGTTGACAACTCGGTCCACGTGGTTTGTTTGTTGTTCCCCAAACTCACACTCACTCCGTCCCGCCAGGAGCGCCGCCGTCCCCGATCCCAACAAACTCGTGACGCTGACCTCAGCCGACGAGAGCGGAAAGATGAGCGCGGCTGGTATTTGGCGAGGAGGGAGAGGTCGGCGTGTCGTTCGTGCTTTGTGGGCTCTCGTTAGAAAGTCTTGTTGTGTTTCGTCAGTCCAGGTTTCCACTGTAACTTTGTTACTCCAGGTTTTTCACTTCGGCACAAAAGCTTATTCACATTTTATGCAGCCTGAAAGTTATTTATTTTCTTTTATGATGAAAAATATTTCCTTCGTTTCAGGTTTTTCCACCCTCTAACAAGCAGCCTCAACATTTCAGCCCATAATACGGGCGTTGATGTTGTTATCAGGCTGTGTGCCGGTAAATCTGAACATTGGGGCTGACTGATAATCCCCCCCCCCCCCCAAACCCCTGTGGACCCATGTGCCCCCACCTGCTTACAGTATGTGTACGTGTGCGTTTATATGTGTTTTAATAATTGCTCTGAATGATGTCAGAAATATTCCTGTTGCTGAAGACAACGTTGTCCTCGCGTTATAAATAGCAACGTGCGTTAAAGGTCAGTTTCATTTCGGTGGGGTGTGTGGTCGCCATGGACACCTCAGAGACGAACCTGAGCGACTGTCAGCCAATCAACTCCAGAAGTGAGCAATTTGTTTGGGGGGGGGGGGAGGAGATCGGCCAATCTGTGACCCCTGAATGTGACATATATCAGCTGAAGAACCTGAATGCAGCAGGAGAGGTTACTGTAGCAGGAAGTCCATAAATCTATCAGGGAGGTTAAAGGGGCTCTTAGCAGGTATTAATCACAGAGAGGAAGAGGACGATAAAGCATAACGGAGAAGACGGCAGTGAAAAAAGATTCCTCTCCTTTCTCGGTGTGTCTTCGAGCCTCTAAATTATGAGCATCTGTCTTTGTTACTTCCAAAAACACTGTCGAGCAGCATCTCTCTGGGGGCTGCAGCTCAGGCTCACACTGTAAATCAAGGTGTTGTTTTCCCATTTTCTGTGTGGCAGCTTTGCTTATTTCTCCCAGGTCTTTGTCTCCTGTTCATCTCGGTTCTTTCCAGTAAATCCTTCAGCAAAATCTTCTCTTTGCTAATGTAACCATGTGTGATTCTGTGGTCACTGCGTGTGGGCAGCAGAAGGACTAAAATATCCCACAGGAATGTTTCGGTAAGCTTTAGTTTGCTGAGCATCAGACAAACGAGGATGCTGAAGCCTCCTTCTTCAGACCATCAATCAAGCGTTCTTGACTGAGCAGGGCCTAAAAAACCCTTAACTGCCATCATTTTTTATCTTTTACGCTCCGTCAGACGCTCGCAAACCGGCTTGGATGAGGATTGAGTTGTTTTATTGGTCTCTGTTGTGGTGCAGAAACATGCTCACATCACCTGGAGGAGACTTAAACTAAAGCCAATTACAGGAAGAAAGAGGAGCTGCAGTAGTTCACCCTGAGCTGACAACACAGGCGAGGCATGAAGGTAAACCCTGACATCAGCAGTTAATGAAAGCAGAGTTGTTACATCAATTAAAACACCACATTTCCATCTCTCATCTCAAAGACTGTTATGATCCACAACAGGTGGATCCAAAATATTCATATTTATGACATTCATCCATCTGCTGGACCACAACTAACTGAGTTCTCGCCGTCTTCTTGAGCCAATGAATTGGTCCGAACTTCCCATTCAGATCGAACGGATCGAATCCAGGCGGACAGCAGCTGGAGCTGAGGCACAAAACCAGCAGACGGGCGAAATCTGCACAGCAGATCAAAGATTTCATTAAAATATTAGCGCTAAATGCTCACACCTGCAGCAGCAGGTGTTAAATTCTGGGTTCTGACCCGGCGTCCTCGTCGATCCTTCGGCTTCACACGTCTCCTTTAATCATCTGAGGAGAAGCATTTGTCTGTTTCTGCTTCCTCTCATTTAAAAATATGAAGCCCAACGTCTGTTTTTATTCTAATGAAGTTAACGATGGAAGCGGAACACCTGTTACGCCTCTTTAGATCTCTCACACGCTGCTCACTCATTCCTCCATCGTCCCATTGAACACAAGAGGAGCCCGAACACGACCGGACGCTACCGTCCTGTACAGAAATGCAAAGCAGACACGAGGAGATTTATGCAGCCGTGACCTTTGAAGCATGTTTTCTGTTTATTATTGTTATTCATGCTGCATCCTGTCCTGCCATCTCCATGTTCTCCAGAAAAACGGAACACACACAGTTGGAGCTCTATAGGAGCAAGTGCTTATTATTTACCGAGGTATTTAACGAAGCTGATGTTGCTCTTCAGTGGGGATCTGGCTGGATGTGCGCGTCCTGATGGAGATGGATGAGACAAAGTGTAAACTGCTGAGGTGAAGGGAATTTTTCTGGCATTAGGGCTGACAGACCAGGCTGGATCCACCACATGTTCAACACCAAGGCTTCAGACCGAAGTTACACCAATTAAAATCTTAGATAAAGAGGTTGGGAATCGTGTGTGTGTGTGTGTGTGTGTGTATTCTGCATATCTGTGATAGAATGCTTAATTAAAGAACATGCTTGCTGCACACTTTTAACGGCTCTGTTATCGAGGAAATTAAACATAGTATTAACATGAGAATTAATTGGACTTTATGGAAACTGGTCTGTATAATTATCTTTAAATTAAGTCCATTGTGGTCATATCTATTAAGATACCTTAATAATAAAGGAATATAATACTGAGGACATCTATTCCTGTCTGTAAATTCACCTTGAGAGGGTTTTTTTTTTTAAAGAAAAAAATCAAAAATTCCACCCAAAAACCCACATGGGCTTGATTCTAGAGCCACAATCCTAGATTCTTAATCTGGAAGGTTAATCTATTCTGGGGGCAGCGAGTCTTTAGACGAGCTTCCACCTTAAAATGTCAGGATGTCAAGATGTTCGACTTGCAGGAGCCTCATTTGACGTCAAATAAATGTATGACAGCATCGGAGTGAAGCAGGCGGGCGAAGACCTGTGTCGCATTTCAGGAAAAAAACATGTCATGACCTTTTCACAGCGGCGGTAATTGCTAATACCAGACAAGGAGAACATGCAGGTCTCTTATGAGAAATGGACCCAGTGACATATGTGGGGTTGGGGAGAGAAAGGAACCAGACAGGAAGTCAGAAATCCAGAGGAGGGAAATAATGTGCCTATAAACGCTCGGTGCAGTCGTCACCCCACAGATGCACCTGTGCTGTTAATGAAAATAAACCCTGCATCAGGCACGATGTACTGCAGGCCTCAGAGGGATCCGGGCCTCATTTTCTTTACCTTAACACCTAACTGAGGATGGTGATGCAAAAACAAACCAATTCCCCTGATTTCCTGTCTCCGCTGCTTCCCTCCATCGTGTCAACGCAGAGGCAGATCAGAGGGGAAATTAGAAAGACATACAGATGTCTGAGGGAGGAGGAGAGACAGGCAAAGTGTTCCAGTCCTCAGCCCGGGATGGAAAACTTCTGCCAGCAAACTTGTCAAGAACAATTCATCACCCCTGGGAATAAAGAGGCTCGGTTCAGAGCAACTTCCTGTTCAGGCCCAGTCACCTTGCAGCAGTTTCAACTTCAAAAATCTGTTTTTACGGAGAATGTTTTATTCACCACAGTCACCAGAAATTCAAGTTTGCTGCAGTTAAAAGCTGAAGCAGGAGCTCAGGAGGCCTTCCACAAAAATATACGCATTGATTCGATGATATGGGCCTGATATTGAAACCATTAAGGTCGGTGACTTTAACCAATCTGAAATCTTTGAACTCCCGGTATTTTAGCAGCTGTGCTCAGCCGCAGCGGAAGCGGCCATAGACCGCCACAGATGTACGTTTAACAAGCGCAACCATGAGGTTGAAGAGTGTAACGGCGTCTCCTATTGTCCTCCACGACGCCCACGGCTGCCGCTCACTCTTTGGCGAGTCGACCGGCCCCCGGGCCTCAGAGCACGGGCACTAATCCCATCATCTGGGTCCACTGTTGATCACACTAATCACAACTGGAGGAGCGGGTGTGAATGGAAATGTATGTGTTTATGGGCCTGGAACTGGACTCAGGCAGGTGTTTGGTCTCTGCACCATCGCCAGCCTTCACTCACTGCCCATTTAAATTACAGCTTGGAGCCAAAGAGACAGCTTGAGAGGCACTGGCCCCTGATCCCTGCACATTAGTTTAATGCCTGTGTGTGGAGCCCTTCCTGAGGCGTTCTCCAGCCTGGCACACCAGACAGACAGACGGACGGACAGGTGCGTGCACGTGCACAGTATCACTGAGCTAAGCTGCCGACTAACTTTCTAGAACTTTGGCACCAGTATTCTAATGCTGGACTCTGTTTTTATGAAACGTGGCTCTGAACCTTTAAAAGGGGGGTGTTGGCTGTAGATCATCATTTTAAAAGCATGTTCAATAAGTAAAAATGACCTTCGTCCATTTAATAGTTGCTAATCATCATCAGGATTTATGTTTGATGCAGTTATCCTCTCAGAGCAAACATGATCGGCTCATGTAGGTCAGTAAACGCACCACGGCGAGAATGTCAGGTGACCAATAGTACCTTGAAATGAGCCCATCCATCCTCGTAGAAGCCATTAGAGGGAGACCGAGGAGCCAACGGGGAACCCATCTGTCTACGTGTCAGCACCCACCGTACGTGTCAGTGCTGACGAGACACAATCTGTTAGCGAGTCAGAGCGCTAACAAACATCTGCATGCGTATTTCTGCGCTCTCGCCGCGCCTCCGCCCCGATGAGGCTTCGGTTCTCTGCACGAGGGTGCAAAGTTGATTCACAGCCAGAGTTAAAGCGCGTCCTGAGCCGAGGCGTCCGTCTGTCTCCTCCCTGATTTGACCTGGACTCTGAGACGTGCTGACAGCTGCAGATCCCCCCCCCCCCAACATATGGGCCGTGAGCGGATCGGGAGAGGCTTCTGCTCGGAGATCCTTCATTTTGCTCGGTGGATGATATCTTTTTAAGAAGCCGGGCTGAAGGGGCCGTCTTCGATGAAGGGATGCACATGATGAAAGAAGCAGGGTGTCATCATGGTGTGAGTGATGCAAAGGGGGAAATCTCGGAGAAACAAAGTCACTTATGGGTGCAGCCGTACGAAAGCGTCGGTGAAAAACGGGCATTTCATCATATAACTGAGGGATTCTGACAGAGAAACTACGATGTCTAAAGAAAACAAACCTCCGTGTCAGAATCCTGGCAGGAAAATATCAACCATGTCAAACTCCCCTGGAATCCTTATTCTGGGATCTCTTTCCCAGCCTGTTCTCAACTCGGTTTGCCCAGGTCAACACGTTAGTCCCTACTGATTCCTCACCTGTCTAATTTTAACACAATTAAACGCTGCACGTGCATCATCATCATCGCCAGATTTACACCAAACTGAGGTTAGTTGACCTCTGACCCCATGTTAATATCAACATGGACTCTTATGAGACTTTTTGCCCCAACAAAAAGGAAACGCAGATTATAAGGAATCCCAATTATTTTGGACTTTTTCCTGCAAACAGGGACGTTGATGGAAGAACCCCTTTTTAAACTGGCTTAAACGTGTGCATTTGTTTTTGAATGCCAGGTTCGTGTTCAGGTTTGTTTGTTGTTCAGTTACAGCCGACGTTCGATGCCATAAAATCTGTTGTGTTATGACAGCATGCATGATAAAACATGCATAATGCGCCATCTGTTGCACAATCTGTCAATTTCCACATGTTGGGTGTGTTCAAACGTGGTTCCAGCTTTGTAAAAAGGGTCCAAAAGCAGACCTACGTATTGTGTAACATGGTTTTAAAACCACCGTCCCACACTTCAGAATTCAGTTTTTATTTTTGCTACACGAGTGGAACAAAAATAATCCCCTCCCCGTCAAACGTGTCACTCCTGTGTATAGTTGAAGCAGAGTGGGGGGGCGGTCCCTGCTCAGTTTGATGGGAGACGTTGCCCTGGGGGTCCTGACAGGGACAGTTAGCTTCACGCACCACCTGCCAATAATGTTAACAAGGGCCTGCAGTCCCACACTGATGTGGCCCCTTCCAGAGCTGGGGGGGGGGGGGGCAGGCAGTGTCTGGCCCACATGGTGTCCTGCTCCGGGGAATGCTCCGAGCGGCTCGCGGTACAGCGCGGCGCCCGTGGAGCCGCAGGACGCCGCACAGCTGAACATGCAGCCGCTCCTGCACAGAGACGAGGCAAAAGCTCATTCTTTCCCCTCTTTGAGAGAAGAACCAGAACAGGACGACACAACAACAACAACAACAACAACAACACAACAACAACAACACGGGAGCAGAACAAGCTTGTTGTGTTGTGTTATTTTCCTGACTGACGCTGATGTGTCCTTATAAGCCATAAACACACCTTAAATAGGATCTTTTATCTCCCAGTAAACCAGTATGACCAGCGTGACTTTTCCGAAATAATGGGGACATTACTCTGAAAAACTAAGGGGATCCATCCAGAAATCCTTTTTCTTATACAGCACAGGTTAAAGGAGGCGAGACTGGAGAAAATCCACGTGGTAAATAATGCAGAGGTGTGGAATTACATCCCAGTCGGTTTAGGGACATGAAGGGATTTAATCAATGCCAATGTGAGGGCTTGATCAATGGCTGAGGCGGCATGGTTACAGCTGGAGTTTAGAGCTCGCCACCATGGATAATGATGGATGGATGATGGATGGATGATGGATGGATGGATGGATAGATAGATAGATATTCTTCCCCCTGTGCGTCAAGCATGACCAGATACTGGGAATGACAGTGGATTCAGTGGGAACTGTGGAATATAGATCTCCATTCTGGGGCTCCTACTGCACAATTATCTTCAGCCCAGAAGGCCAATTCAGGACCTCGTCACCATTTAACACACACCGACACACCGAGTGAGACCTCTTTCCAGCGGCGCCACTTCTCATCTCAGACCAGTCAAACCATTACCTCCGACAGATGAAGCGGACGAGGGAAGTGGAGATAAAAATAAAAAATGAATTAAAAACTCAAAGCCCGAGGGGCCGAGGTTATGGAAGACATGCTCTGCGAAGCTCAGTCTCGGTTCCATTTGTTGAAAATTCAAATCTTAAATCGGATTAAATTGACCTGAACGGATAAAAAAGCAGGACTTGCGGGCGAAAGCAGGTGGCGGCTGTGACAGCAGATGATTTTCCATAAAACAGTTTGAATCTGCCGTCAGTCCGGGACGGACAGTTATTGTTCAGACAAGTGTATCTGCTCTGTAATGTGTCCCTCTTCCATATGGAGGGGTAATATCCCATAACGTTTGAGGAAGGAGCGGTAATGGGACCATTATCTCGGACCGAACAAGCCTGTAATGACCCAGAGAGCCAGAACATCGTGGTCCTCTCTATTCCAGCCGGATGGCAGCAAAGGCTTCGGTCAAAGTCTGTGGATCATCAGGCAACAACCTCTAAACTCTGTTAATTACAAACTATTTTTAATTAATTTTGGCCTTTGTCTTCAATTACCAGGCAGGTTATGGCCGTAATTGAAAATCTCACAAAGCTAATGATGTTTACTCTGGTCTGTGGCTCCAGTGGTGAAGGTACACCTTCCCCTCCGCCTTCCATTCCCACGAGCTGTTTGCTTTTGGTAATTGAAGATGAAAAAGGGTTTTTTCCCCCTCCACCTCTGTGGAGCTACTTCACTTCTCTAATCCATATTGACACAGTTCTTCCTGATGATGAGCAGCACGTTAACCTGCAGAGCTGCTGGTTCTCCTTAAAACCAGGCGGAGATGAAATAATCTCATATCTATGCTGCAACTGAATGCAGCACGAGTTACTCCGACACAAAGATTTCAGATTGGCTGGAAATTACTACAACAGCATGTTTGTTTTTGACCCAATTATTTTATAATTTTCCTCTTGCTATGTAACATGGCAACACGTGTTATGGGGTCCAACGTTCATGCAAACAGGAAGTGCGTGTTTGTGCTCAAAGTGATGGCAAAACTGTTGGTCCATGTCAATTTAATTGGCGGCTCTGAGCTTTATCTGAATAACATGACAGACCAAGAACGGCAAAGTGACGAAAACAAAGAAAAACAAGCACAGCGGCTAACATTTGCTAATTTTAGACGCATCGTGCGCCCTCGCCTTTGTCAAAGTGATTACTCCTTCGGTTCCTCCGATTCGCTGGCTCGCTCGGCTTCACAGGCGCTGGGATAATGATCAGAACTGCTGCTTTTGCACAAGCTTACTGGAAAATACAGACATTTAAACTGCGGTTCTACTTCCAGACTTTCACACTTTCTGCTCGGTGCCCCGTTTGAGTGATTCAGACCTTTAAATCTGGGTGGCTGGAATGCTTGACCCCTCGGTGTTCTCACCTTGTTCCTGCCTTTCTCGCTGTGGAGAGGAGGGAGCCCATTTACAGGAGTCGCTTAAAGCTAGCTTTGCATTAATGAAGCCTGCAGTGTTAAACCCGAGGGGCGGCTTTGGCTCTGATAACCAACGGCTGCAAACTTTTACTGACACAAGCGTTCATTCGGACCGGGGAGGAGCTGAGGTGGAGGACTGTTGAAGGTCTTCTGCCAAGCGTTGGCTGCTAATGTTAGCTTTAGTGGCATAAACGCAACCCTGTGTGCTTTTGTGGCAGAAGCATACTTGATGAAGCATCAATATTCTTCCTTTATCTAGTGTCTGATCCATCAACCTTCCCCATTTGTTGCTTCAGGAGGTTCGAAGGCGCTCCAGACTGAGCCGAACCGTCTCCCATCTGCAGGAAGTGCCGTGGAATAAGGAATAAATGATATCCGAGCTTGCTGGACTAAATGGCAGGTGTTGAAACCTTCCGTCTGCAGTGCTCAGATGAATCCATCCCAGTGTTTAATTACAAATCTAATGCTCAAAACTGCGAGGCTGAACGTTTCCTCTCTCACTTGACGCAGAGTGTTCCCACCCTCAGCCAGTGTTGTGATTTTCCACGTCAGACAAATATTGATGCTCTCCCCGAGCCTCGTTTGTTCCCAGTAAGAGAGCATAATGGCAGCTGCCCGGATGCCTCCCTTTGACAGAAAAACATAATTGATCTGGAACCCTTTTGGATTGGCTCTGCAGTTCATATAAAACTTCAGCAATGAGGTCTTCAGATATATGAAGAGCATCTTTGTCTCTCGCAGCAGGCAGGTCCCCCCCCCAGAGCCTTCCGATGATCAATCCACTCATTATTGGAGCTTTTTCGAACAACGGCAGCGAGACTCAGGCTTCAGCGACAACACCATCAGCTCTTCCACCTTAAGACAAAAGCTGCGGTGTCTTGGCTGCACTTCGCACGACCCTTTCACAGGAGTGAAGAGTGATATTCTCTGCACGCTCCTCTGGTTAGCTTCAAGTGTGCCGTATCCATGCCAAGGACAGAGATGCCACTTTGTTTCCCTTCATACATCCCAGTTTTCTGTCAGACCCTCTGATTAACCTCAGCGCTGAGGGGGGGGTGGTTCAGCCCGGCGAGGCAGGTGTGAGGGGCCAGGGGCTGTCACAGCAGGAGGTCATAGCCCTCCTCCATCTGGGTGCTCCTATATTGTCCCTCACGTTCACCAATATCACAAAATCCATTTGTTGTAGTGCATTAAAGACGTCAGAACTGTCACTTGTGACATAAACCTGAATCTAAACATTTCAGCATTTTAAACCGGTCCCAACTACTCGTCTCTTGGGATCAGAATCACGTCACCTTCCTCCATTCTGTGTCAGTGCTCCTTTAATGGGATGCAGCCAGGCGTGTCTCCGGACAGAAAATAGTATTCTGGCGAGCTGGCACGGCGCCAGACCAGAAACATCTGCTCACGTTCTTAATGAATCAATTATATGTCACACATGGGCCAGGCCTGCAGGGGCATTAGGGGAACTGTGGTGAGGGGAGGGGGGTCATAAAAGTGCCGTCTGAATATGCAGGAGGTTCATTCGGGGCCTTCGGCCACCACCATGACTCCCATTTCCAGCATTCCTGATACTCAGTTGTCAGAGCTGCAGGTCCGTTAACGCACAGGAAACTAAAAAAGGTAAATCAGCAGGAATATTTGGGCGTTATTAGAGTCAGCGGGTAAATGCACATCAACGAGAGACGGAGCGTAGGGAAAGTTTCCTGGGTGGTGGTGATTCACCACGCGGGCGGCTGTCAGCAGACATTTCCATCATTCCAGACGAGGCGAGGCCGCGCCCAACACGGTGGCCGTTGACTCTTAATGGACCCCAGCATGTTTAACCCCCCCCCAGAGAAGAGCTGACTAACCAGAGGTTTCCGGGCAACGATGTGTGTGTGGGTGGGTGCAGGCGTGTGTGAGATCTCGCCATGTGTGCAGTTAGATATGAGAATACGCGCTAATATTTTAGAGGAATCATTTCCAGCGTCACCTTTTTGCTGCAAATGAGTCATTTTTCAGGTGATGGAAATTCTCACTGGATGTTGGGGGGGGGCTGTTTGGGCAGATGTGGTTCTGCAGCAGCTGTTTCAGGCTGTCAGAACGGTTAAATAATCCCTGCTGGGAATAAGTCGACAAACACCAACAAGCTGTTACTCCGTGAGCGCCGACGTTCTCGTTTCGTGAAACCCGAACACAAAAGTTCAGAGGCGCCGTCGAAGAGAGCGAGACACACTTTTAATGAGAGGACACCCAGAAAGGAGCAGGTGAGCTGGGGGAGCTTTTATACACGAGGGAGGGGCAGAACCAACGAGGCTCAGGTGAGGCAGAACAGCTGCTGGGATCCAATCAGGAAGGTGACGGAACCAATGAACGTAGCGGGAACCCCCCAGAGTGGGGATGACAGCACGTTTGGAGCGTGGAAGCAAAAGTTTGTTCAGAAAAATGATCAAATCAAGGACAAATAAACTAAAACTCAACCAAACAAATACAGGACGAGCGCTCGGGATCGTTTATCTGACGCGTCAACAGGCTTCAATTAGCCGTATTTTTCATGTAATCAACACAATTAAAGGCTGTCGTTAAATAGACTCTCGTGCAGAGAGAACCTGGCACAAAATGGGCAAAATGACATTTTATCAAGTGTTTCTATAGTCAAAGGAATTCAGGCAGGAGGGAAATCAAAGGCAGCCAGATTCAGGTTAGTCAAGTCGTTGTGACCTCTCCTGGGTTTTTCCATCGCTCAGCGCTTTTTCACAAAAGATCTGTCCTTCTGCATTAAAATGAGTGACCTTCCTGTCATCCAAAGCTCCGTGTGGACCTATATTTTTGTTGATGCGCTTAGCGCTGCTTTAGGCAAAATGACAACTTGCCTTTTTTTTCCCAGAGCTGGAGCTTTTTTCCCCATTTCTGTTAAGGGGGGGGGGATTACTTCCATTCCAATGCTCATTTGTTGCCCTTCCAGTGATGTGTGACCCTGTTTTATTTGATTTCATTTGTTCGCTTTTCATCACCGTTATTTACTGTGATTTACGGGAACAAGTCAGACGTCTATCCGGGTCGACAGCAAGACAGAACTGCCTTCACCAGGACTCCCACAGCACAGTTTTAACTGGAAAAGAAGGATTTACCCAGACTTTTGCACTGGCCTCTTTGGTTATTTATGTGCCGCGTCTTCGGATTCTTTTAAACGTCTCATTAAACAGCCGGTCGACTGCTTCATTTCATTTTTCCTCTGGCGTAAAATCGCCAGTTTAGCGCTGCCAAATAATCATTCTGTGTGACATTGTGATTAAGAAGGGAGGTGGTGGGCAGAGGGCAGGACGGCCGCCACGGTTCACTGACCCTGCAATATACAAGAGGCACAATTAGTCGTCTGAGTCACCTTAGAGGTTCCGTCTGTGCCCTTCACACTAGGATCACTTTGAAAATAAGGGTAAAATGTAGCTCATTACCTCAGTGCTCATCAAGCAATTACTGACCAGCTAATCACCAAAGGGAAGAGGATTAGACACGCAGGTAAGTCGTACACAGAGAGAGCGGCTGAATTTCAGCGTCTCTAATTCAGCTTTGATAAAGTTCACCTTTCTCTGTGTTGTCTGTCTGATTCATCCCACAAATTAATCCTTACAGAGGTGTTTAATACCCACAAATCCTCATGATATTAATGACAGCGATGCTAATCCCGTTAATTTAAAGAAAAAAGGCTTCAGCGGCGGCTCGAGACAGTTTCAGAGGAGATGAAGGTGGATATTGGTGACTCTGAAATGAGAAAAAGCATCTAAATAAATGTGGAACTGGAACCTGGTCTGAGATGCTGCAGCTGCCCTACGAGACCAAAACGAGCAGAAATGATGTCAAATATATCATATATTAGTTGAAGTCTTCACCAAGTGAAGATTTTCAACAAGAATAACGTTTAAATTACCAGTTTAAATGAGGAATCGGCACAAATATGTGCCACATTAACAGAGAGTGCCTGAACCCTAATTGTCCTCATGTGTCGCACCTGTGTCTAATTGTCACCTGGTGTATTTAAACTGCTTCCTTCCTCCTGTTCCCGACTGTTGGGTTGGGTTTAACCAGTTTAACCAGTTTAGAGATCAGTTTCCACCTGCTCTTCTGAATCTAAACTATCTCACACTTTTTATTCCCTTTTTGTTTGTGTGATTTGAAAACGTTCGTATTTATGAATTGATCTTTGCTCAGTGAGAGAACGTTAAAGTCCATCCACTGTCCTCTGGCGTGTCCTCGTCCTCGTCCTTGTCCTCGTCCGTGGTCACGCTCACGCTCACGCTCGCGCTCGCTAACGGCTGGTTATCGCCACAGCTCCATGGAGACATGTGTCCACTGATGTTGGTTTAACAAGAGAAGAATCTGCATCTGTAGCCTTTTGTGACTAAATACCTTTAAAAAATACCAGGAAATAATCACAGAACAGCCATGACAGTATCATACTTAGATATTGGGCCCCCCCCTCCCCCTCCCCAGGAATCAGGACGCGCCCTGTGGTTGGAGTGTCATCACAGGCGGAGCATCACTGATGCAGAGGGACGCATGACCCCCCCACGCTGAGCTGACTAGACCAGATGGGAGTGCCCACCCCCCTCCAGGCCCTGTCACTGGCTGCAGCGGGGGCAGGCTGGTCCACCCACAAGGAACAGGGACTACCCCCCCCCTTCCCGTTTATCTCCATCACCTGTCTCCTCGCTGCTCCGTCGGCCTCTCCAGCCTTTTACCCTTTGTCCGAGGTTGAGGAAGTCACGCTCGGAGACATTCCCCCTCCCTTTCACACTTGTGTTCTGGGGGGGTGGCCGAGGAACAGGGCCAGGCAGCGGATAAGGTCGACTTCCTGCCGGCACCCCCGCAGCTCCACTGCGGACGCTGAAAAGTGCAACAGAAGTAATTTCAGCTCAGTTTAATAACATTTTGGCTGCTTGAGGCCATTTTTCAACCCCCCCCCCCCCCCCCCCCCTTCTGATAAATATTAACACATGAATCAGAGATAATGCTGGAAATGAAGTGTTGTGAGCAGTTATTACGGCCACGTTCTGCTGGGCTTCTCGCTCTCTCAAGCTCATTAAAGTATTGTTCATAATTTATTACCGTTGACTCCCTAATGGCTTCTTAAAGAACTATTACAGCAAGTCGGAGCTACTTTTTTTCCATAATAGCTGCAAGTCAATCTATTAAAGAGGCCAGAGTGTCGCTTTAATATTCTTAGAAGGCCATTAATGACTGAGCAGAGAGAGACCTGTAGATGTACCACAGGCCAGATCCATATAGCACCGGAGAGGAGACAGGGCGCCACCGGGAAGGTTCCGTGCTCGCCAACCTCCTCTTCAGGAAAAAAGCTCAAATTAGAAACATATATATCGTGTAAATTCTGGCAACCTATGAGCGAGGAAGCGTCAAGGTTGAATTTGTAAAGTTGAGTCTGGATTTTCCAGAGTGGGATTGTGAGGAGACGCCGCGTCAGCGTTCCCTGTCCGGCTAACGGACCGTCCAGGCCCGGCAGAGGGAGGAAGGTGAGCGTTTGCTCTTGTCCTTTTCTTCCAGTGAGAGCTTTGATAATGAGAGAGGATAAATGGCTTAGAGGAGGCGGCGCCCGACGGAACAAATGACCGTCCAGTTTGTTTGCACAGAGCTTTTTACATAATAAAGCTCAGACTGGAGATGTGGGCTCCATTTTAAAGAGCTCACAGCTCTATTTATACAGGCAGACGTGGCATCTGGAGGCGGTTTTGCGCTGATTTCCTCATAAACTGAAGGATGTGTGAGTCAACATATTTGGTAATAGCCATGTGGAATGCCCAGTTTCCTGCTCCCAGTTTGAAGTCTGTTTCTCTCCAGCCTCCTCTTGATGTATTAAGAGGAGAATAAAAAGCAATCCCAGGGGAAAAAAGGGCAAAGCCCAACCCGGTAAAACTGTAGTCAGATAAACATGTTTATATTCCAGTTTGAATTCAAGCCTCCCTGCAGCCAGTGGAATCTCATTTCCATTGGCATGATTGCATATTTCCATATTCGCTATATGGGATTGATGGATAAACCCGCTCCGCTCTTCACTCAGCGTTGTGCAGCTGGAATTTTGTGATGATGCATCAGAACGGTCAGCTTCTATCTGCCGAGCGTCCAGGATTAGTGCCTTAAATCGTCTTTGCGGACTCTGTTTTTGGAGAGCCGCATCACAGAAATAGAGCTGAGGATCCCGGAGGCGCTTCGGGGTCTCCTCCGGGCTCGACATGCCTGGAACGCCTCCCCGTGGAGACGACCTTTCCCCCATCGCTGAAAGGACAAGCGAGTGTTGGAAAGGATGCAGGGAGAACGCAGCTACTATCAGCCCGTGTGTTTCTTTAGATCAAGTGATACATTCCAGAGGAGATGATGTAAAAGGAAGGTGAGCTATCAGCTAAAGCTCGCAGCGCTAAAGCAACGCTAATGTCCAATATCTGTTTTATGGCCCATCAATCCAGCATTTACAGTAAATCTTTATTTATGATGAGCTTCCACATGAGTGTGAAGCGTCTGCTGTTGAGACGTCTTCAGCTTTTCATTTATCTTGATATCCAACGCAGCGGTCAATCTGTCATCTTAATGGATCCGTGCAGCCGTTAGCAAGAGAGGGAGGAAAAACAATGTTTGGCTGAAGGGAAGGAAAAAAACGACAGCAGTCAGCAGTAATCATAAGATCCTATAATATATGATATTAAAATGCACAATGAAGCAGGAGAAAACTGTAGATTACAGCCACCATGTCTTCATTTTTCACACAGCTGTTTGTCCAACACACACACACACACACACACACACACACACACACACACACACACACACACACACACACACACACAGCCTCATGCATCACAAGACCAGGATGGTAATATGTTACGTACGGACGCCTCCGGCTGTCGGTATCTGTAATTACACACCTTTAGGTGATCTAAACGACGGGTAAACAATAACGCGAGCGATGGCCACAGTGTTGTGGGGATCCAGACTCTGACATCATGACTGATGAGCTGCTGTTTTATGAACACACACACACACCTTTTTTTGATAGGTGACGTCTTCATTTTGAGCTTACTTCATTTAGGAACGGGAAAGAGATGCTTCAGGATTACGGCTGAGCTCCGGCCTGCCCAGGTCTCCCCGTTATCGTCTCCATCGTTCCCACAGTCGGCCAGGGGAAGCGTCCCGACCAATCTGCCCCCACATGATGCAGGAGAAGCCAAATTGCGTTCTAGCAGCTTAAAAGGAGCGGCGCGTTGACGCAGCAGGCCCCTCGGAGCCTCGGGGAGATCATACGCTGGCGTGAAAGCCATCCATTCTGCAGCTAAATTTCCATTCCATTCTGCTTTAATTAGATCTTCAGCCTCTAATTGACTTTCTAATTTTTCAATTAGCAATCAACATTGGAAATTTTTTTTCTTTCTTTTATTTCCAGCGCGACCACACTCGTTCAGAGCGGCTAATCTGCATGAATGATGAGATGAGACAGCACTAATTGTAATAAGTAAAGGAGGAAAACATTTGAGAAGATTCACTGTGTGATCTTTAGGATAATAATCATTCTCTCTGCCAGATAATGTGATTTATTAGCTGTATGTCTGAGAGCAACGGCCCCACAACACCGGCAGCCATATATCCTGAACTGCTTGGATGCTTTGTTTGTTCTTTCTTGCAATCAGCATCTCAGACCTAATTAGCACATGTTAATTAAGTCATGATAGTGCAAGAGAAAGCTTTCAATCCAAACGGATTTACAAGGGAGATCATGAGTACGGGCAATCATAAAGCATCTGTCAGAAGCCTTCTGGATGAAGGAGCCTGCTGCATCATCCGGTTAGATGGAGATGAGCTCCAAACTGCCCGGGCCAGAAGTGCCTCCCCCAGCTAGGCCAGATGGAACAGGGCACCTCCTATGGGACTGGAGGGCCAATTACACCACATCATAATTCATGGAGAGGCGGTAATGAAGTCCCAACACTCATCAGCAGCAATTAGAAAGAAGAGATCTCTGAGAAAGGGATGTGAAGAGGGGAGGAATGAGAGGATAAAGTGTGTGAGAGTGAAGGACGGATGCTCTCAAACAATAATGGGAATTGTGGAACTGGTTAGTAATTACAACAGTTTTTGGGTGATGGAGACAAAAGGGAAGCGTGTTAGGGACAGGATGTTCACGTTGTGATGAGGAATCTTGTGTTTCGGTCCCTGAGAAGACATTATTGGTGTCAGGGCAGAAATATTTCCCTCATTATCTGTGGGAATTGTTACTGGTGCAGAGGGTAATGAAGGCGCACTATAATATTTCTTCTAACGGGGTGTGGCTTGCTACTCCAACCACCCACAGTGAGTAATACAAGCTTAACAAACCCCCCACATGCATGATCTGGTGCTTCTGTTGATGGGAAGGGGGTACTGAATGCAACCGAAGAACAACTTTAATTGGATTACTGAACATGCGACAGTTTTGAAGCTCTTGATAGAAAATTACAGTTTTCTGTTTCCTCCTGCTGCATTCAAGGACACACAAAAGCAATGGGATCTCACAGCGCCGCTGTAGACGGAGCAGGTATGGTAATGTGGGGCAGAAGTGGAGCTGGGGCTTGTGAGTCAAGGGGAGGGAAGTCGATAAATCCCTCATTAGTCTGTTTGCGTTTGACTGTCCTGTGTTTGGAAAAGGCTTCGGCCCACAGGGGGATTGAAGCAGACCCAGGTGCTGCTGCCATCTCCTCGGGGAGAGGAGAGCTCCAAAATAACCCGATTTAAATATTTTAGCAGCAATTGCCAGGCCAGTAATTATCCCGCCGTCACAGTTAAACCAGTCTAGCCAGTCCCAGGGGAAACAAAGTTGGAGAGAATTCTTTATTTCAACATTTACAAAGACATTGGTGGCACATTTCCATATCTTCCCCCTACTTCCCTGGAAAAATGGAGAATTTTTGGGGGTGTTTTTCTACCTGACCTGGACGTCAATGATGATCAGCCATCATGAAATGCAGACGCTTTAAATGAGATGCAGCTGCTGCTGTCACTGGGCAGGAGGGAAGGAGGAAGTGTTGAACTAATCACTGATCAACCATGTTCTTAAAGGATGGAGCATCCAGGCAACATCTGGCTGCTGAGTGCAGAGGTGTTTACGGAGAGAAAGGGAATCTTCAAGCGAGGAAAAATACGAAACTTGGGCCAGTTCATCAAACACTTTCGCGATTTGAACGACTCAGATTTCCTTCTGGGGCCAATTTGGGGCCGGCTTCATTTGGAGAGAGATATTGCACAACATTATTCATACGCAGTAATTATATTCCAGCACTATAACATGACAGTAATACGGGCAGGAGTGATGGTGATGTGTCCCAGTCACATCATTCTCCACAAACACATTCCCAGTTGGGCTAGTTAGATGCAGGGAAATTGTCTTAAAATTGTTACCTCATTGCAAATAGCAGTAATAAGGTGGTGGAGATGATTAACTGAAGTTGCACTATTGCCTCCAATTGTAAACAAAGCCATCTATAACAGTAATATCGCTGGGTGGGATTACCACACGAGAGTGGTGGACTGAGGTCATTAGAGGGTAAATGTTGGGTCAAAGGAGAGGAGGGTTATTCCCAGCACGGGTTCCGTCTCATGCAAATGACCTTAACCACTTTATGGGTGACGCTAACCTCTTCTCAGCGGCGCGGCGTTTACTGGGTTTATTTGTGGCACTTTAATTGGAAACTTGCGGTTTCTGTAGGAAGAATCCTTGTGGCGATGAAAGGGAGGCCACTTTTTTTTCACTCTCCCATTAATGCGCCATGAAGGAGGCCGTAACCCTGACGCGGAGGGCGGCGTGGTCATTTTTGCTGAATTCACTGACTTTTACAGTCACTTTTACTTCATCTGCCACATACGTCTCCGGTGCCGCAGTGGGGTCTGAGCATAAGTACCTCCCAAATGTCAGGCTGCAGCTCCTTTAATTTGCTACTCGCAGGAGTTGCTGATGCACAAAAACCCAGCAGAAATGTATTTTCCCCGTAATAAACGCCTCCTGCTCCCCCCGGACCAGTTTGCCCTGCGGCGCCGTGCTGGTGCTGCTCCATCACCTGGCGATGTGAGCGGCTCTCCACAGGCTTTTGTGCTGCTCTGTGTGTTCGCAGGCTGGACGCAGCGGGGGCACGGAGGGGCATCTTTGGACCCGCGTGTGCCTGTGTGCATATCTGACCTGATAAAACTACACACACACACACACACACACACACACACACACACCATCAACCTCGGGTCATAACAAGCTAAAGAAGGACCTGAACAGTAAAAGGTTACAGAGGGATTCTGCAGTTCCAGCCACCAACTGCAGTTCCAGTCACCTGACATTTAAATGCTCCGCCAAGTTTCAGGCATGCGACAAATCAACTTTATGATGTTTTACTTTCTCCAGTGGGCACGCTGGCGAGGCGCCGGCGCCGGCGTCGGCGCGGGCGTGTCTCTCATTTGAATGCTGAGCAGGAAACACCTGCCAGGAGTCGGGAAGATTCATCTCTGTCGTTTTCGAACCCGAGCAGCTTCTAATCCAGCCCCCCCCCCCCCCCCCCCTCCTCCCCCCCAGCAAAGTGGGAGGGAGGGTGGCGAGAAAACAAAATTAAAAAACAACAAATATTAATGAGGTGTTACACTGACAGATAATGACACGCGGGCACCCTGATAGCATCTACGTCCATAATGGCGCGCGCAATTATGTGGGCATCCATTAATAACCAGGCTGGAGCTGTCAAGGCTGCAGGCTTCACTTCAATCACCGCTGTTCCTCCCAAATACACACACACGACATGTGTGTGAGGAATGGCTCCCCTATTCTCCGCATAAATACCTGCTGGGGAGGGCCGTATTCAGGAGTTCCCAGCATGCATCTGTGAGGGAAAAATTAAAAAGATTTGAATGTGTAGAGACACTGAGCAGAATGGAAAAATGAGGCTCCTGATGCAGATTCCAGAACATTCCGACAGATATCCGACATAAAATTTGTTCCGTGATTACTAATGCGTCAAACAATGCGTTGGAACAACGCATCATTGAGTTTTAAATATATTTTAACATGTTTGTCTTTAAACATCCTGGATAAATTTAGACTTTTACCTTAAATTTTTGTGTTAAAACATTCTCTTTACTTTGTTCTGTCAACTGAAATTTGCGTTTTTAATCAAATCTGCGTGTGTACAGCGCCCCCTGTTGGATTAAAATGAAAATGCGTCACTAGTTATTCATAAAGCCAGAAGTTATAAGACGGTTATGGAGTCATCTCAACTGGAAACTTATTTGAAAAGATGTTCAAAATCTAAAAATACGAGCTGCTGTATTTTACCTCCTCGTCAATAAGACGTGTGTGTCGCAGCCGTCCTGCCGTAAGCTCTTTACATTTAAGCTCCATATCTGTGTGAGGAGCAACAAGGAAACACGGACTTCACCAAGAATTTAATTAACTTGTCTTTTGTGAGGACACCAGCTGAACACATTCCAAGGACACAGGATGAATTCCTTTATTTACCAAGGAAGTGCAGATCGTCACGGTTTAAAATCTCTCCCATGCAAAGGAGAGCTTTGTGGAACGCTGTCTCGCGTAGCCCTGACGCCTTTGACCTTGCTTCATAAAGAAATAAAGGACCAGGACAACTTAAACGACCCTTAAATAAATGTTGGTCTTCAGTGGGGCCCCTGAGGTGGACTAAATAGGGGGCACAAAAGTCAGCCTCCTGACTCATTTATCAGCCGAATGTGCTCTGTGGTAGCTTCACTGTCGCTGTGTGAGGAGGAACATCAGAGAATTGTTATTTTCTCAACATGGGAAACAGACATGGGCGTGATGGAAATTGCCTCCTTCACAGACCCCTGTGAAGAGCTTTTTCATATTCATCATCTTCTTTGAAAGCTGCGAAGGGAGGGCCGCGGAGCCGCGTGGCACGCCGCGTTTGATGCATCTGCCGCCCTGTTTTGAAAAGGATCAATGGGAGGAGACGGCAGAGCTGTCTGGGCCCGGGGGGGGGCGACAGTTGGGTGGACAAACAGGACAGAAGGTGGCCGGGGGTTAACGGCAACGGGCCTTGGCGTTCGCCTTCATCTCCTCCCTCTTCTTCTGCTGCTGCTTTGATTCCTGGTGACCAAACTCAACTGGGGGACATTTGCTCACAGGCGGATGTTGTTTTTTCATTTCCAGCTACGAGCGAAGGTGTGGGAGGTGGACCCACAGCGATGGATTATCCTTGATTATGTGACTGAAGTTATCAGTGAACACAGCTGTCCGCAGGGCCGCCTGCAGGGCCCCTACGTGTGCACGCTGCACCAAACAGCACACGTGCACGGCTCCAGCCACGCAGCTCCGTTCGTTTTATTACCGGCTTGATTTTTATCCTAATGGCTTCCTCACATTTAGAGATATGAAAGCGGCTGATTTAAAGTTTTGGCTCATTGTCTAAGTTTTTAGAGACTGTCAGCAGTTGATACCTGATAATAACGAAAACGAATATTTTTCCTGACATTTTAGGCAAATTGTCGATGTTTTCGACCTTCTGCAGGAACAATCGGAGCAGATGAATTGTTAATTGTTTTCAGATTACTCAAGTTACATAAATGGGCCGACAGGCCTTCATAGGGAAGTCACACGTGCACGGCGGCGCCTGCGTCTTCTCTGAAAACAAGGAAAATAAGCGGGAAAGTCTTTTTAAAAGCCGTCTCATTGTTATCAGTGAGGCAGCCCACAGACCACGCTGGGTTCTGTTCGATGGAGCGGGACGCTGGCGAGTCTCTGAGGCTGTGAATGTGATTTGGAGACGGTGTTGCTCCGTTTACACAGGCTGCCTGGAGGGATGCGCTTCTGTTGGCGGGAGAACATTGTTAGCATGGGAGGCACGTCGCTCCGACCCCCCTCTCCCCCACACTGTGTCTCACTCTCCCTCCTTCCCCAGCCGCTCAGGGGCATGTGATGGTCTGGGAAAGATTAATGCATCTTCAACGGCATGCCGTGAAATCAAATTAGTGTTCTCTGATCAAGAGAAGTGGAGGGCTTAAGCCCGGGCTGCTGCCAGGACAGCTCTTCAATAACCTACAGCTTTTCCAGCCTCACAGATCTTTCAAGCTGGTAACGTGCACGGTTGCACAGCAAATGCAGGGTCCCGCCGTCCCGTCGGGCCTCTGCTGTTTCTCGTCCAGCACAGCACAAGATTCTTGGGCCGATTGAGCAAATAAGAAAGTCGATCGTCAGAAATGAAGACCTAGCGAGCCACAGCAGGCTGTTGAAAAATGAATCCGAGGAGGAAAAGCGGGAATTCCTGCCGCGCTGCTCCGACGGCTCTCGTCCCCCTCGTAGGTGAGCGTTTATTCGGGCCAGAGGGAGTCAATCGTGGATCATAATTGAAGACATTTCCCGTGATGTGGTGTCAGTGAAGTGCATGAATCAGAGGAGGAACCTGCCCTTGGATATTGAAATTCACAATTATCCCACATGAGCTGCTCCTCCATGCAAGGTCACGTTGTCTACCTTTGACCTCGGCGCCCGGCGCTGAATAATCTCGCCCAGCTGGGCTCACGCGGGCTCATCGGTATTGATCATCGCATTTCCGCGCAGCTCCTACTTACGACTGTGTCCAACATTATTAGCCTTGTGATTATCACTGTGTGACCTTAGCGCTTCCACGGAGGAGGAGGCTGGATCCCTTCTGGAGGCGCTCCGGAGATTTAATTACTTCTTCTGCTTTTAGGAAGTGAAGCAATCTGTGATAGAAATTTATAAGAGGGTCGACAGTGTGCAGCGATTCATCACACTGTATGAACTCTTAACCTGCAGAACGAGATTGGATTGTGCCTAATTGATTTTACAGCTGGGAGGATAATCAAGACAAGATCGGCAATAATGAGTATTGGCATCCTGATAAAGTTAGCAAGTAGTCAATAGAGAATTATGTTTAAACAATGAGGCAAAACTAATGTATGATTCATGCTGATGTTTCCAACGGACGGCCTCTAATTGCTCTTTTTGAATCGTATTTTCATGCATCCTCTCTGTCAACAGGACAACAACAACCACAGCCTCCACGTCTGGCTGGGGCACCTGCATGATCTTAAACACCTTTCATTCACTTTTTAGCTTCTTATTCTGGGCGTTTTGGGGGGATGTCGGAGTTTATGGGCCAATTACAACCTGCTGCATTAGCTGCCGCTGCATTAGCTGCCGCTGCATTAGCTGCCGCTGCATTAGCTGCCGCTGCATTAGCTGCTGCTGCATTAGCTGCCGCTGCTTTAGCTGCCGCTGCATTAGCTGTTGCTGCATTAGCTGCCGCTGCATTAGCTGTTGCTGCATTAGCTGCCGCTGCATTAGCTGCCGCTGCATTAGCTGTTGCTGCATTAGCTGCCGCTGCATTAGCTGCCGCTGCATTAGCTGCCGCTGCATTAGCTGTTGCTGCATTAGCTGCCGCTGCATTAGCTGCCGCTGCTTTAGCTGCCGCTGCATTAGCGTGACGGCCATCCCTCTTTAGCGTGGCAGGTGTGAGAGCAGGAGGCCTAACAAAGACGGATCGGGAGCTGCGGGGCGCTTGGATGTAACCGTTGTAACTCAGGATGTGTGCGCGCAGGATCACAGCTGACGGGACACAGGTAGCAGACGTAGACAGAACGCCGGGGGCAGGAATGCTTCTGCAGGCTGCCTTCATGAGGGAAAGCTGCTTCCTGACCCGTTTCTGGCCCCCAAATCTGCAGAAACTTGAAAAAGACAATTAAAGGAGATGAACTGGAGCGGCTTCAAAAGTCATATTGAAGAGGGCTTTTTTTTCCCTTTTTTTTTTTTAAGAAGAGCACGTCAATCCTCCCGTTAATACCCTTCAGCTGAGGTGAGCTGCAGTTTAAGATTCAGAGCATGTGCAGCAGAAACAGCCTTTGGACAAGTGCACACATCCCTCACATGAGCTTCTCTTTACCCTATTGACTGAGGATGAGTCTGTCACTGGATCCGGATTAAAGTCTTAAGACTATCTATAAAAGGGGCGGGGCTCTCTGGGGGACTTGTCAAAGATTTGTTTGCTGCCAGGTGCTTATTATTGCCAGGAGACGCTTCGGCTGCTGAATAACCTCCGTCTCGCTTCCTCTTTCAAGGTCACCGCAAGATCAAAGCATCTGTGTCCGTGTGGCCAGACGTGGCTTATCACACAGCCCATACGTGCGCGCGCATGGACATGTTGAGACGAGCGTTGATGGGTATTGATCAGCCTTTAAGCCGCGCCGTTCCCGTATCTTCTCCGACCTGTTGCAGACGGTCCCGCGTGCGAGCGATGACGCGTGACGCTTTCTTACTTTTATCTATAAAAGATTAAAATGGTAGAATGTCCAGCTTCCAGCCAGTCAGAATAACAATGATTTAATCCAATATACTGAAAAATAAAACATTTTCTCCATTTCAACGACTGAATTATACATTTTAAAGACATAAATATTGTAAAATACAATAAAACGCGTTTGAAGTGACACATTAGTTCTAGAGGAGAGAATGTGCTGATAAATACTCTCCTAATCTTTAGTGTCTTATTAATAGTCACAAGCAGAAAATCTGTCTGAGGTGAAAATTTCGCCTCCCCAGGTGGTCACGGTTTACCCATCACCCTCCACGCCGGTGGTTAGGTGCACGTGCAAAACAGAGAGTCCGGCAGATTAAAATGGACTAAAATGGAGCAAATGTGTCTGTTTCACTATAACAAAGTCATAGAATCCATATTTTCTATACGGTCCCTTAAAGGCTGTTTAGAAACTCCATTTCCTGTTTGCTTTGATCGCACATCAAACGTTACAAACAGAATTTTAATAAAAGAGCACCCAAGCAGAGGCCGGCGCGCCCCTGGAAGCCTCATGCAGATCACCTGCCGCTCGACCTGTTCCCTAATCAGTATTCATGTTTACTGACGTTCATCTCCAGGGACCTGCAGCACCACAAGCTGCTTCACCGATGAGCAAGTGGCGACTGCAGCAGCAGCAGGAGCAGGAGCAGCAGCACACATGAATGTATTCATGGCAGAACGGCCCCATCCTCCAAAAGTCGTCTGTCTGCGTCCCCGGAGAGGCGACATTTATGAAGACGTTCCCTCAAAATCTTTAGAATAGCATCACAATTCAGAGCAGCCGCTGCCTGCGTCATGATTGCATTTGTTGCTCTGCCAACCCCCCCGATCCACCACAGCGCCGCCTCCGCCCCCCCATCCTGTAACCAAGCAAGGTGAGGGAGAGTGAAGCATCTGCGGCTCCTTTGGGAGGCGCGCACAGGTGCTTAGCAGCGGCACGTTCCGCGCCTGTTCTTCACTGTCCAAATGGCTCCATCCGCCAGCGGCCGCCCCGGGAATACAGCCGCTGTTATGGAACAGCAATCTATAGACCAGCAAAGAGATGAAATCTTAATAAGAGGAGGGAAAAATGCTGAGTCCCAGTAGGACCGCCCCCACACACACACACACACACACACACACACACACACACACACATGTGCGTTCTGCTATGCTTTGGAGACATTTCTGTCTTATTTTGTATATAATTATTTTGAAGCATCAAATATGTTGAAGGCTCCATTTTTGCTGGCTGACTGAGCGGCTGTCATCCTAAAACAGCTTAAACTTAGACAAGTTATGCAGCTAAATCCGTGTTTGTGCTGGCAAAGAAAGCGGCCTCGTGTCACGCACCTTTTGTTTTCCTATCAACAGCACGACGGCGGTTTTATGTTGACGAAAACAAAGCATGTGCATAAAAGGTGCGCGCGCGAAGACAAATGACGCGCAAACGCACTGACGCAGGCGGCAGCTTTTCTTTAACATCCTCTACGGTGCCCATTATTCTGTCCCTTTGTGCGACGCTTCAGGTGTCTCACAATCAGCCCCGCAATCACAATGTGTGCGTCTTCATCGCCGTTGACAGCTCTGCGTGCCGTCAACGTTGTGTCCGTCAGCTCGATCAAAACAAGGAGCCCGATCCACAATTACAGCGCGCTGTCACTGTTTGATGAGGCATTAAGACAACAGAACGGGCTGTCAGATTGACGCTGGCGCTGCTCAAATATTGTCTACATGATGGGAAATAAGGCGACGCCGGCCCCGACCACACATCTGGGTATAAATAAAGAGTGGAACAATACTGTGTGTGTCGGTGTGTGTGTGTGTGTGTGTGGTTGGGGGGGAGCTGTTTCAATGCTGGATATTCACAGATGCTGAAGAGGACTCTTCATTTGTCCAACAGGAAATCCTTCAAACTGTTATTAAAGTTATTAAATTTCGTGTGCAGCAGTGAGCACCGAGGGCTGCTATTATTAGCTAAATTTGTGATTAATGCGCTAAATGATGATGGTGAGAGCTTGAGAATGTCATTTCACTCACTAATTGAGCTCAATTAAAAGGATCTCTCAGGGGTTTTCCGTGTGACCACTGAGCGAGCTGTTCTGTCCAGTCAGAGCAGGACCGGAGGAGACACCCAGAGAGGAGAGGACGGAGAAATGGAGGGATGATTATCCCCAAAATAATCCAGGGCTCCCAAAACAAATTGGTACTCTTCTCCAGTTTGAGTGCTACGAGGATGAACCGCCGGGAAAAGAATCACTTCCACCTGACCTTCCATCTTAATCGCCACTCGCTCCACTGCTGCTCTGCCCAGACCTCCGGCGCTGCCCGAGGACCCTGAGTCACTGGACAAACACAGAGGGACGTTTTTCTGTTCATATATGAATCCAATCAGTCAAAACACAATTTTCATGGGAGGGAATCATGATTTTCCCTCCTAATTATGTAGCAGACTCCGGGAAGATGTTTGTGTGTCCCAACGTTCCCGAGCTGCTGAGTTGGCAAGAATTCCTTTCTGCTGCAGAATCTCAAAGAAATCCTGTTGAGCCGAGTGGGATGGAAGAGGATGTGGGGCAGGCAGACACATCTCCTGATCTCCTGATCACAGCAGGTAGATTATGTCCTTTTTCCTGATTTGTCTCCTCTTGTCCTTCGTGATGGGATTTGATCTATAACTATTACCATTCTGCTCAGCTTAAAGTTCACTCACATTCCAAAATGTACATTTCCCAGGTTAGAACTGTAAAATAAAAAGAAAAACCACCTCTGTGTGGTGGCTGTGGCTCATGTTGGGAGGTGTTTATGAATCCATCAAAAATCAAAAGGGCAGGAACGACCTTTTCTTTTGCACCTTAATTTCCGCTCCTGAGCGGTTAATCCGACCTGGGCTGAAGTCTCCTCAGGTGTCTTTCACCGAGCAACGCCTCTTCCCTGGCCGTGGCCTCCCGGGACTTCCCTTCTTTACAACATTTGAGAGCTGGTCCGCTCTGTGAACGAGGTCCACAGGAGAGGAACCCGCCTGGAGACCGGGCTGTAGAGGAGATGCAACGGCCTGACGCCTCTGGGCCGCAGCCGTCCAGCCAGTTAAAGAAATGAATCATGTATGATCTGGTTAGCAGACAGCCAATTTATGGATGTGGGGCCCCACATGCTGGAGAACACACAGCTCTAATGAGAGGAATGTGGACTTGTTAAGCCAAACATACGGTGAAGGAAGCGTAATGCTGCGGCGTCTGCAGGCTTCCCACAGGTCAATATTTGCTGAATGTATTGGCTTCAGTAAATACTGCAGCCACCATGCGCTCCTTCCTGCAGAGGCTGGGAATTGAGATCTCAGTAGGAAATTTGTTGCATCCCAGTAAAGAAGCGCCAGAACGCCAGGCAGGTGGTAATAAAGATTCTCTTTCTGGACAGCTTCCTCCAATCCTCCCTTTTTCCCCACCTTTAATTTATTCCCTCAGGCGCTGTGAGTGATTCCTTCTTTTCGCTACCTTATATTAAACATCACACTCTATTAGCTCTCAATAATCATCGCGGCAGCTTGTGACACCATGATTTCCCTCGACACATTAAACTGCAATAACGTCGGCTCGGGTTCTGAAATAATATTGCCTGTGTTCTCTCTTTCGTGCCTCTCCGGCTGGAGGAGTCGCCTCCGCACGATGCACGAGGCGTCGCTCGCGTGGAGAGAAGAGATGGCGCAAAACATTTGTAATTTTCAAAAACAGACGCACAAAAAGTGGGTTAAACCGTCACAAAGGACCCTGGTGTGTGTGTGTGTGTGGGGTGGGGGGGGTTGGCCACACATGCTCTCCTGCTTCAGCAGATGGCGCCCAAGTACATTCAAAGTCTTGTTTGAGGACGTCTCAGGACGTCTTGAGTGTAAATTGTCCCTCTCTAGTTTTGTTTCATTGTCCAGTAGTAGAATGACCTCCAACGTGACCCCTGACCGCGTCTTTGCCTCAATAGAGGCGACGGCGGCCTGTTTGACTAATTCGGGCTCCTAATCGTTATCGGGATCCAGTGATCCGGTGTTGCAGCATAACAACCCTGTCAAAATGAGGCCTCAAATTGTCCACCATTATCAGGAGCGCTGATCCCATTACCTCCACCCAGATGTGTCGTGCTGATGCATTCTGATGGTGCCGCTACATAATAAAGAGAGCGCCGAGAAGCCCCCCAACCTTATCTACGCTCCGGGCGCAGAGACCTGTATTAGCTTTCATTTCAAAGTAAATCTGTGCACAGGATCAGCTTTCCCGGGCTGACGGGTCCGGTCGTTTAACCGGAGCTGATCACACGAGGGCCTAGAAAGCTTCGCAACGCCGCAGCTCGTGTTGCCTCCTGTCAGCGTCAGTCAGGCAGGAAATAAAGGCGTCTTCCACGTTTCCTCAGAAGCCTCAGAAGGAGGCTGAACAGTCTGTCTCTTTGCCCGAAATGACTCTTTCTTCACCGTGCTGGTGTGAAGAACACTCAGTATTTTACAGATTTGACGTAATCAAACCTGGAGCGGATGATGTCATACGATGACGCTTCCATTCCTCCCTGTCAGGACTGTTCTGAGGACCAGAACATTCAGTCATCTCAGGCAAACGTCAGCTCTTCCTGCCTGCTGCACCGGAGAGTTTAAGTGATGTTTTGTATTTATTTAGGTGAATTTTTGAGGATTTTTTTTTTTTTAAATCATAGGATAACAGTCAAATGAGACCATACTTTGGAAGATTTGTCTGTTGACTAAAAACGACAGAAACTTCTCCTGAAAAGGGGGGGAAGTTACTCAATTCCTGCAATGCGTATTGTCACCACTAGATGTCATCAAAAATTCCACCCCAGGGGTTTAAAAGGGGACTTGATCTAAAGTTCGATCGGTAAATCTCTCTTCATTCATCCTCAGCTATCAAAATCTGTGGGCTCAGTCCTTTTTAGGACCTCCTGAATTCCTCCAGCTCCCAGTGGTGGAACTGGCTGATGTCCTGCTGACGTCTCAGCTGTTGCACAAACCTGGGGCCAAATGCTGCATATTTTGGAGAGAGTGAACAGAAAACCTTCAATAACATCTGAACAAGTTCGCACACATCGTTCATTTTGCTGAAAGGGAGACGTGCTCGGTCCTGTCGGCATTCCAAACGTCAGGAGAAACGCTCTTTGGACGTTCCTTAGGGAGGAAAAGGGAATGCTGGAAAAACCGACCAAGTGCGTCCTTTGATACGTTTCTATTATGGGATTATTCCACAATTCTGTCTCAATCTGAAAAATAAAGTTTGCAGAATGAGATGCTAAACCTTCCCGGGGCCTCTAAATGTCACGTATCCACAGCATCTTAGAGCTGACCAGATAAATTCCCATTAATTCTGAGAAGCGTAACAATTGAACGTAAAAGGCCAAGGAATGAATATTTATCACAGATTAGAGAGCGGGCCTTTCAATCAAACCCAGGTTTCACAATGCTGCTCCGGCGTACTCGGGCTGGATACCCGGGCGTCCGCGCAGCCGTACATCTGCAGTCCTCGCCGGCCTCCACAGCCACGGTGCTCGGCCCATGAAGAGGAACCGGCATTAGATGTTGATGCATAATTCAGTTCCCCAGCTGTGTTATCCAACCTTTGCTAGCAAATAAATATGTAAACCTGCGGCTGTTATTTCCAGAAGATAGAACCTCATTCGCCTCCTCCCGTTCTGTTCAGATAAGCAGAGGGCAGAAAATAACCGGGGCCAGATTACAAGCTTCCAATTTAGTAGCCGTGATTTCAAGAAATAGAACTATGTTCGGACCCATATGTGGGTTAAATATTGACCTGTGGCTGTCGTGGTACTGTCAGAAATCCTATTTTCTCCCCTTTTTGCGTATCTAATGCTGCGTTTTCGGTCTGTCTTTGGAGATCTGTTATAGACACATGATGGATGTAGATTTGCCCAGGCTAAAATGTGCAAACAAACAAACAGATCTCTGAAAGTCCTTTTCACAAGTGAGTTGGGTTGGAACCGACAGGGAAGGGAAGCACTCAGACATGTGCAGTCTCAGAAGGCTCCTCTGCAGAAGATCTTTACTTCGCACCTTGACAACAGCTCGTGTTTTCCTCCCGGCAGCAGATACCACGTGTTAGTTCATGCGACAAATGTGCTGTCATCACCTAATCAACCCTCGCAGCTTCACCCTGGTGTTGCTCCGCACCAAAGGCAGATGTGCCAGTGAGGGAGTGTAAATGAGGCATTTAAGTGCTCTGTGATTATCAGACATTTCGGCCGTTTCAAGAGTTGCAGCGGATTCCTGCTGATGTGTCCCAAGGGGGCATTATGTCACCTTCACAGCCCCACTACAACCATCATTCCCAGCTAAAGTTACCCGTGACAAAGGTGTTTTCATCACTGGTTTTTCCTGATTCCACCAGGCGGTGAAAAGGTGCCGTGGTGAACGGGTCAGCCGTCAGCGTGATGCACAGCAGCTTCAGCCTGTTTGCTGAGGCTTTTGTGTCCTCCTGATGAATGCTTCGTCAACATTTGCTCAGATTTTAGCTGTGTTTAAGCAGCAATGAGGCAGCCTTTTTTTTTTTTCACCACGTGCATCACCGTGATTGTCGTCGTGTCACCGACTTCGTCTGCTGAGCAAATATAAATAAAGATTTAAAGAGAAAATGCGCCAAAACCACAAACTACAGACAAACTTTATCATTATTTAATGCTGAGGGTGACGTTATTTCTCAGCCTTTTAGTCAATGAAAATGGTCTGTGCTGTTTTTGGAGCGTGTGGAGGAATCAGCCTGAGTTCCTGTGGGTGTAGCTTCATAGGAAGATGATGTTTCGCCACGATGACAGCACTTCCTGCCGAGACGCCGCTCCCTCTGCAGCGGCTCCACTCAAAAGTCAAAAATTGGGAACGACGGCGTCGGCAGCTTCACTCTTCAACAGACGTCAACAAGTGCCACAAACCACAGGTTCATCCGCAGTGTGCTGCAGTTTGTGCACGCAGACCTCAGTCAACCTCATTTATTTTTTTATTTTTATTTAATTGGGGTTTAAAATTTAAATGATGCTGAATTATAGGCACTCAAAATGTTAAACAGTCCCGTCTCCTGTTTCTTTAAGGAAAGGGGTTGAAAACAAACATGAAATTGGAACATCGATAGTGTGAAAAGTCCATTTCAGTGCTCACCGCTGCACTGCTGTCACCATTGATGTGTTCTCTCTCTGGCTTAGCTTGGCTAATCCTGTAACTCTATATGGAACAGCAATGTGGGGAGACACAGTTGCAGGAGTATCAGCCTCGACTCAAAGATATCACAGACTGCCACAAACACTCTTAGTTGGCTTTCATTCAGCTTATGGCCTCTCGACCTTTGTGATAACAGCTTCCTCAGATTGTCACCAGCCCTTTAAAGTCGGCAGTTATTTCCTTTAATTGAGCGTGTGCTAACTCGGCCACAGGAGCTCCCAGAGTAGTTTTACAAAAGCAGAATGGCAGCGGTGGAACACCGTGTCCTGGTCAACTGCAAAAAGATTACAGACCTGGCAAAGTCCTGCCTGCTGATAGGCTTTAGAGGTTACCAGACAAGTTATCTTAGCCGGTCAACGCCCTAAAAATGGTGTTTATACAGGAAGAAGTGGGGTTTGGGGAGCAGATCGTAGCAGTCAGAGAGCAAAAAGAAGCCAAAACAGAGGAGATGAGAGGGCGATGATTGAAGCGGCTGGCAGAAACAGCCTGACAATTCTCACAAAATTCAACCCCAGCTTTGACTGACAGGGTCTGAAAACAACTAAACCCCCCAAAGAGCAGCGGGGGGGTTCATTTGGACGAGCTGATGGACAGCCGCTGAGCAGGTATGAGCGCGGGAGACGAAAGCAGCAGGTAAGCCACGCCCTCTTCCAGCGAGAGGGAGGGCTCTCGGAGAACACATGGAGAGCAATCAGGCCACCCAATCACGATTCGATCTTTAAAGAACGCCATAAATCCTGCCAGGACACGTCCACAAGGAGAGCTAGAGGAAAACAAACAGCTCGGCTTCACTGGTCAGAAGTGAATAACTTGTGATACGTTGCTGTTTTCCCAACTGCCTGTTGAAATAGAAATAAGTCCTGCTTAATTCTGTCCCTGCTCCTTTACAAGAAGCTTTAAACACCTTGAGGTGAGAGATTGAGAACGTGGCCTTGTTTCGCTTCCTTGCCCCTGAATTATTGTCTTCTATCCTTTCGTGCTCACAAGTTTCATAGAATTTATCTGCACCGACTCAATTAAATAATCGGTAACCATCGATGCCACGTGGGCCCGTTTTTCATGCTTTATTTTTCCAAGAGGATTAGATACAGCTCCTTCGACCTTAGCTGTAAAAAGTGCTGCCAACTAACAATAAACCTTCACAATCATAAAACACATTAGTGTTTTCTTGCTGGAAATTGTCTAATTATGCTAATTGGAGCTAAAGCTCCTGCTGATTCTTTAAAACCTCTAAGGACGACAATTTGACATATAGAGACAAACTCAGTTTACTAATTTCTCTGCTTCCTTTGTCATGGATTCGCTTTTGATGGCAGAGTTTGAAGACTCGGAGCTGTGACCTCTTCCTGGTCCCTTCAGACAGGAGCATTGACTTTCTGCATCAACCCTGCGCTCTGCGGCCAGTGGGGGGAAAACAGATCGATTCACCAGATAAATCCATGTGTTTGAGGAAGAGAAATACACACTGAATAACTTATTATATGAGGTCAAAACATCCAGGCTTCTCATGAATGTCACACATCCCGATATGACCATATCCTGACCCTCATCAGCCGAGGAGAGAAAATGAAACGGGACCCAGCAGCTTCGTGTTTGCTTCGTGTTTGCTTCGTGTTTGCTTCGTGTTTCGGTTTGCTAATCAGAAAGTTTTGGTCACATCTGTCAATCAGTGCTTAATGACCCTTCGACTACTTATACCGCACACTCATACAGAAGAAACCGGGGCTAATCAGCACCTGCAGGCCGCTGGAATGTCCCCAGTGTCGATGATGGTAGAGAAAAAAGGCGTAGGCAGGTATTCTGAACAAGTCCTGACGCATTCGCTGTCGAGTGTTACCTAAATGTGTTTGTCAGGGAGGGTGTGTTTTTGGAGGCCGCTGCGCTCGCTGTCTCGGGGAGAAATATGGTTCTGAAAGGGGAAATGTTGAAAACTCGGACAAAATCGCTGCCCGAGACAGTGAAACCGTGCCTGCGTTTTATCCCCGTGGCAACAGGGCTGGTGTGGGTTCCCCATGATCCAAACACCATAA
Source organism: Takifugu flavidus (assembly GCF_003711565.1). NCBI lineage: Eukaryota > Metazoa > Chordata > Actinopteri > Tetraodontiformes > Tetraodontidae > Takifugu > Takifugu flavidus. The sequence goes on along the minus strand of NC_079527.1, from coordinate 14,353,060 downwards.
AATACTATTTCTCCGGTGCAGCAGTGATGCTGCCTATAAGTCACACCCAGCTAGTAGCCATTTAAAGCCCAAAGATGTGGGGTTTTTTTCATTCCTGCTGTTGCTCCGCTGTTATTGCTGCACATTCCATGAGGAGTCAGTGAGAGGAGCACGTGAACCCAGGCAACAGCCAGACCTGCTGCCTGAGGATGGAACGAGAGAACGATCCACCCTCCCAGGCCCTCGGACCTCCAAAATATGTGGGAAACTGTGAATTTCAGAGGATTTGTTTTAAAATCTTAAACAGGTTCTCCTTTACTGAGACAGCTGAATTCTGGGCGTGACTTCCCAGGTATACCTTTCATTGTCCAACTGCTTCAGCCTTAAAGTGCATTAGGTGCATTCCTGCCCAGGCAAGTCAGGACAACAACCCGCCAGCGGAGCCTCAGCCAGTCAGATGTTTGATTGGAGCTCCGCGGAGACAAGCCTGGGCGGCCCGGGGCAGCAGAGCCTGCAGATGAAGCTCACACCCAGTCTTACACAAAACACACAAACAGATCTGTAAAAAGGCTCAGCAAGAAAATCTACCATTTAAGAATGAAAGCAGCTTCTGTCCTGCTGCTGAAGTGTGGCAGCATAAATCTGCTGCAGCGCGTTTGGTGCCGTTATTTTTTACATCTACAGGCGTCCCTGTTGAACATATTTATGTCCCGGTGTTACAGAACAACTCCATATTTTACTTTCTACAGTGATGCTCAACAACACCCTAAGAGATGACTCACATCCATCCCATAATTGGAATATCACATCCCACATATAATGGTGGCCTCTGCATGAATGGACTTGGACCAAGACGCGTGCTGGATTTGTTATTCTGATGCACCCGGACCCCCTCGGCTCACCGGGGCCCAGTTTAGTGAAGCACCTCTTGGCCGTTCAGCTGCTCACCTGTGGAACAAAGACTGTCTGCTCCTTTAAATCAGACCACTGCAGCTTTCTATTCGATCCTTTAACCAGTGTCTCATCTCTTCACTGGAACTTTTTCTGTTTTTATGCTCCATGGTCTTTGGCATGTTTAATATGACTTTAAATGACTTTAATGTCTTGAAATTGTGATTACCGTAATTCTGTGTGTAATTTTGTGCCTTTTCCTGCACTTTAAATTGCCTTGTGTACAAATCGTGCCAAATGAGCTCTTCTTGCCCTTAAATTGAACCTTACTGTATTTTGTTAGTAATATCTAGTTTTTAACGAGGTTAAATCATTAACATATTTGCATATGCACACTCGACGGAGAGCCATTATGAGTTCAGACAATTCGCTCGTACTGCTGCGGTAGTTTTTCCTCTGTGGAAGGTAAACCAGGAGTGGATCTGCCTCCGAGTGTTTCTGGAGGCTCGTTTTTCAGCTGTCACCTCACAGACGTCCCAAAGATTACCTGCAACAAGTCAGATTGTCCAGATCTATCAGGCCCACACGGAGGTGAAGCAGCAGCTGTCTCTGGGCAACAGTGGCTCATAACTCACACACATTTGTGTCTGTGTCAATGAAATCCCAGCTGAAGAAGATTGGGCTTAAATTAATGTGTTCTCTGGAGAAATATCTTGTCAGGTGAGGCTGGGTGCAGCTCAGGAATGTGTCTGTGCCCCCCCCCCCCCCCTCCCCGACAACACCACCAACCCCCCACCAACCCTGCCATTGTGAGGCGAAGGAATTCTTTTCAAAAAGTCGCTCCTTTCACGGTGAAGGATGCTGGGTGTCGCCCCATTTTTTTTAAAGTGAAGCCTGAAAGCAGATCTGCTTTACACACATTCATTTCAATAATAACTCCAATCATCGAGACTTTCTACTCGTACTTTGCTCAAGTTTTTTTACTGAAAAGAAAACTATAATTTATGTTTTGCAGCCCTTTAAATACATTCTTTCGATGCAGAGACGCTTGAGTGTGATGAAAAAATGATATGTGATGCAATGAAATGTCAAATTATTGCAGAGACTCGTCAAATATTAATAACAGATGAAACATTTTTATTTCATTTGTGGGTTCCTCCCGTCCTTGGATAGTAGAGAATACTTCGTTTAATTTGATTTATTAATTTATTGCCTTTTCTTGCTTTTAAAAAAAAAAAAAAAAAAAAAAACCCAAATGTATACCACACGGGAGGGTGTGGTGGATTTTTATGGCTGTTAAATGGGCGGTCCTACTCAGGTGCTGGATTCTTATTGGTCGAGACGATCCTCTAAAACACCAATACCTGCAGCAGGTAAAGCAAAAGTCAGAGCGGAGACGCAGCATTGTCAGTCGAACCCTCGGGACGCGGCGAAGGCTGAGCCATGTTTTTGTTTAAGGGGTGGAGAAGGTTAGTAATGCATGTTAAAAGAGGTAAGATGTGTTTTTTCTTTGCTAAAGAACTGACTAGACCTTTGTAATCGGTCATAGACTGGAGTCATTGGGATGTGAACCCCACATGTGATGCGTTTTGTGTCTTAAATTCATGGAAGAGGAAAAGTGTTGAGGATCATAAAGTTTCCCCGGGAGTGTGACTCTGGGGAGGGCAGATTGTCAGCTTGTCTGTGGTGTCTGGTGAGCTGGAGGGGGGGGGCTGCAGCGATGACGAAACCTTCATCCGGATCAGACCTGTGCTGACGTGCCAGGGTGCTGGGTTTGAACCACAGCCTGAAAGCCTGGAGCCAGAGGAGGACAGGCCTGGTCTCGCTCAGCCTCACAATCAACCTGTAACTGAAGAGAAGGGGAGAGGCCCGCGTCCCGTCCCTGCCCCACTCACAGCCACCCCACCAACCTCGGGGGCTTCCTCATCCATCATGCAGTCCCAGTGGCCCCTCTGCTCAGTTTAAGATTACAGGAAACCCACTTCTGCACTGTGAACCACACAAGGTCGCCCCGTGTTTGCGCTCTCTCTTCCAGAGTCTTTCTGCAAGAATATTCCATGTGTTCTATCCTTCATTCCACCGGAGTCTGTATGTGTATTTAACCAGATTTCAGTGGTGTGAAGTGTAAGAGACATGGTGATGCACCTCCGGTCGCCTGAAAACAGCTCAACGTGTTTAATTTGGCTGTGGCATGAATAAATCGTCTAACCTTGAACGCCGTGTTCACTCTCTTTTTTGTAAGTGCAACATCACATGACAACCTTCTACACCACCCACATTCAACTTTCAGTGGCTCGGAGCCCCAGAGCATTGCAGCTCTTCCCTCCATTATCCAACATGAAGAATTTGAGACTCAGCCCACACAAACAACCTTTACTGGTTGGCAAATGAGGCTCATTAACAATTTAAAACATGCCCTCGCTGAGGCCCACACAATGATGTCATTAAACATGATTCTCAGAGATGCATCATAATATTTCTCCCTATAGGCGACATTACAGGCAACACTTTATTGCTTGTACACATTATAATATCATGTTGTTCCTCAAAGTCTGTGTTTGGTTTCTCATAAACCTTCAGGGTTGTTTGTTTTGTTGGTGGGGTTTAAGCCAGAGCTGTTGTGGACAAAGTTTTATAGAATTCAGAATAAATCAGCTTTGTGTCTGTTGTGAGCATGAATTCTTCTTCTTGTTTTTTTCTCATGAAACATAATTGAAACCCCAAACCACCCTCCCACCCCCATCTCAAAGCGATGGCAAGGAATCCCAAGCCAGCAGACTCCAAACGAATTCATTCACTTAATGTCAGTCTTGTGTAGCTCCGAGCGTTTTCCATTTCACGCTACAGATAAACAAACTACAGTTTCAGGCTTTGCAAGTTTTAATAGTCTAGCATTAAAGAGTGAATATAAAACACAGAAAGATGGTTTTTCAGAACAATAATATGTTTTTATCCTACATTTGCTCCTAGTGGTGGTATTGTCACCCTATTAAAGCTCTGGTGCTCTATCACGCTACAGTTCTATAGAACAAATGTGTATTCTGACATTAGCTCACCTATAATACGAGACGACGTCGTGATCTCTCAATCCAGAAGAAACTCGGGATTAGAGCTGCAGTGCTCAAGGATTGTGGGTAATGCAGTCCTCAAAACTGCAAAGTTAAAAGAAACATTTTTTTTGCAGATGTTAGTACACTCAGGTAGTTGCAGCGTAACAATGTTTTTTTTGGGGTTAATTCTCTCAGAAATCATCTGAATTCTATTCTTGGAGCCAGTCGAAATCTGGTGAATCTTCAGGTCAAAGGCCAGCGAAATAGAATAGGAAGACTAAAAGTGTTAGACCAACAACAATCTGTCTAATTTCACACAGAAAATAAATCAGTAAATTGTAAATCAAGAACATCATTTAGGTCATACGGCATTTTTACGATTATTTTAAGATATCGGTCCGACTGAGACCCATCTTTGATCTCAAACATTTGTTTTAATGTGAAATCCTGCCTTTGATCTCCCAACTCTTGCTTTCATCTCTTCCAGCTGATCTGACAACCCCTGTGAGGAAACAAAGTGATAGTGAAAGTGCAAGTGCAAGTTGAGGTTAAAATGGCTTTAGATCAAATGTGTGTTTGCTGTCTTTTCTCTGTTGTATTACTTTGGAGTCCATCACTTGGGGAGGACACAGGTGAGATAAATGCTGCATCTAGATCAACAAGCCTCCATCAAAACTGCACATCATCTCTGGGATTTGTGTGTCGTGGCTGTCTAGTGGCAGAAGACATTGGTGCCCATCAGCTTGAGCGTCTTGTGGAGTTGTTGACGCCCAAGGAGTGCGAGGACCTCCTGGTTGCCCTCTCTCACCCAGAGGAGAACATCTTCCAGCACATCGAGCGGCTCTCCCCAGAAAAGAATCAACTCAATCTCAAGCAGAGAGCCAAGAGAGACACTCCAGCCCCTGTGGGTTAGTTGGTGCACACACCCCAAAACACACTTTAATAGTCTGAATCTGACAAGTGCAGCACTCGAGCGTTACTGCAACAGGTGGGTCAATAAAATGCACCTGTGTGGTTTATGAACATGTACATGTGTGTGTATTAAAGTATCAACAGCGATTCATCTCCCATTCAGGAGACAGAAAGGTGATCATATGATTTGTGTCGACCAGATGCTGATGTCGAATGCCACACAGCCCTGTCGGACTGGCTGCTGCATTACGGAGAACAGATCTACTATGACAGGCTTTCACGGGCCCTGCAGCACATCGGCAGAACAGACATCGCCCTTGGTGAGCATTTGAGAAATCAACTATCTGGTTGAGGTTTCAATTGGGTTGAGCCTGAGGGTTAGGGGGATAGGGTTAGGGCTAGAGCCAGGTCTAGGACTAGGGTTATGGTTGGGGTTGGGGGTTAGAGGGTTAGGGTTTAGGGGGTTAGTGTTAGGAGTAAGGGTTAGGGGGTTAGGGGGTTAGGGTTTAGGGTTAAGGGGTTAGGGCTAGGGTTGGGGTTAGGGAGTTAGGGGTCGGGGTTGGGTTTTAAAAAAGTTATTTAGGGTTAGGGCTAGGGTTGGGGTTAGGGAGTTAGGGGTTAGGGTTGGGGTTTAAAAAAAGTTATTTACAGTCATTAGTGGATATTATCTCAGCAAGCCTCACTTGAGATCAGAGTTGTGTTTAAGAAAAAATAGTTTATTTTAGACAAGTAATTGCTTCATTCGTTTGGGATCCACTTTAATTGGAACTTCATATCAAAAGTGACATATTTTGCACCCTGCCAGCGTCTGGCGTGTGTTGCGGTCCAGCGTACTCGCAGCTATGCAGCCGAGCGCAGTTGCATCGCAACGATGAGGTGTAAATGATCTGACAGAGGACTTAGTGGAGCCGACACCATCAGCAGAACAAACCATCTGCTCCTTTCATCAGCGGCTCTGGAGGGGAAAAAGACAAGGAGAGGAAAGGGGGAAGGAGGGGGGATGAGTTTATGACATGTGTATGTGTGCGCATGTGTTGGGGGGCTGCAGAATGCAGCAATTATTACAGACTTGATGGCAGTTGTGAAGGGATCGCTCATACGTAGAAACTTGAGAGGATGGTTTTGTGCTACTCCGAACTGAAGGACAACAGTTGTTCTCCTGCCAGAACTAATTATCTTCAGCACAAGAAGATAACAAAAGCGCGTTGGCATTCTCTCATAGGCTGAAATTCACGCGTGTTTAATATTCGGCGAAAAAAGGCTCTGCTGTGCTTTTGTTCCAGAAGTGGGGAAGAACATCAACCAGGACAAGTCCTTGAAAATCAAACGTTTTGTGGAAGACTACCACAAATATGTCAGCTCTTTAAAAATACCATCCAGTGCCAAGGAGCGCCAGCAAGAAGCCCCGATGACACACAAAAAAAGAAAAGGTAAGTGGTCCCGCTGCCTGGCCCCAAAAGCACAGGAGACCCGCTGCACGTGCGCGATCACATCCAGGCCCCTGATTTCTCAGGCTGCTGATGTCAAGAGATTACTGGTCCATTCCTCTGGAGAGGCTCTGAATCACAAATGATATCATGTTTCACTCAACCGTGAAGCTATTAAGTGTTTAGATGAGATGCTGGATTAGATTTGGTAGCCACTGGCATGCCTCCAACTCATTATTTCTCAACATTGCACACTCACCAGTATTTCCCTTGGTACCTAAATTTAAAAATGTAATTATCACCTGTCCATTTTTTAATCCTCTCTGGTACTTTACTCTAGATAAAGAGTTCGCTAAAGTGTTTCCATGGAATATTGAAATCCCAGTTATCTGTGTTAGTAAGGGACCTGACCTGGCGTGAGTTGGACCTGATTATTGAGCGGCCTCCACTTCGTCCGTACCAGAAGGGGCCTCTGGATTGGGCTCGGATGCTACTGTTTGGCGCCCTGATAGGATTTATAGTCACCCTGCTGTTAGCCATCTCGACAATTCTTGTCATCAGACAGACCCTCGGGTGGGCCCCCTTTTTGTAAGCTCCAGGTTCTGTGAGATCAATGTTGCAAAAGACTTACCTTTGATTTATTAAATATTGAAGAAAGTATTCTCCCCTCATTTATTCTGTATTTCAGACAAACAATATAAAGTTTAAAAGGTACCATGATTGAAATAATAAAAGCTTTAGAGGCACAGGTGCTTGTAGAGCAGCACAGAGGTAGAGGTAGTGAGCAAAAAAGATTCCCGGGTCCTTTCTGGCTCAGGCCTTCCTCCCCGGAGTTTAATTTCCTGCTCCTCTCTGTCAGCACTGCTGAGAGTCCAAAAAACATGCATAGCCAGTGATTGCAGGCCAAAACTATTAAAGCAAATGAAACATTCTAATTTTTCCGGGTAAATCTTTCCTCAGATTTTCCATATGTTGCCAGTAACTTTGATACTTGCTACAAAGGTTGCTACAAACCTGCTATAAAAAAAGCACTCATGGCAAATGTGATAGAGATAAGTCTGTTTTTGGATGAGCTCGCTGTGTGCTGTGTATTACATTGGTCTGCATTATCGTTGATAAGCGACGTGCGACAGATGCGTTGGAGCCCAGCCCTCACACCAAAGCTCGTTCCGGTGTAGTGTGTGACGGTGCCGTGCCGGTCTGGCACCGAAGGACATCTAATTATCCAGCCTGGCACCCGATTCACCCTCAGCCGGCCGATGCCTCCGTCCAAAAGCCTAATAACAGCCAGGAGGCTAACAAGCAACCGAGCATTTCTGGTGGTGACGGCAGCTTCTAGTGTTTGACAGAAAGCTCTCAGGTCAGCAAGATGTGAGAGAAACGACCTGAAGCAGAAAAAGAACAGAGATGTTGATATTTGCAGCATATACAACTATATTTTTAGAATGTTTAACTTCTATCCTCACAGCATCTTATACATAATATATTAGTACATTTGCATGTTTGCGTGTACTTTAGTTAACACATTAATGTATTTAAATGAACTAATGAACTAATGTTTAACACTATTTATTATTTTAAAAAATCCCATTGTCAGTGTCTGCAGTATAGTTTTATAAACTTACTATGCACTCATGGCTCGGGTTCCTTTATGCATTTTTTAGTTTTGTACTTCATTAATATTTTTGTTTTTGTACTTACACACTAATTACCTCATTAACTCAAATCTGCCCTAATGTGCTTCATGAAAATGACAGACAGGATTAACAGTCGCACTAAGCAGCTATTATGAACATTTAGTTCATAAATCAGCATTTGCACAAATTATAGTGCCAAGTGCTTCTACACCAGAGTCATTTTGCTGTTGACGCCTTCGCCGCTGGAGGCAGAGCAGCACCGCCGGCCTGACCTGCTGCACACTCACCTGGATTTGAGTCGCCACCGGGGGAGCAGAAGAGTTGTGTTTGCCTGAATGTCTTGCAGACACAGAAGGGCTGCATGGGGCCCGCGCAGTGGATGTGACGCTCCTTTCTTTGCCAAAGTCCCACCAGGAGGCTGCATTTAGCCGATGACAACTTTAACACAGCGAGCTGGGGAGAGCTGGTCGACATTTACTGAGAAATACTTGGCAGAGAGCAGTTTCCTGCAGAGCAGATCACGTGATCCGTTTCTATCAGACTGGCTCTCTTTACACTGAATACTCGGAATTAGCAACAAAATACAACACATAGCAACACAATGTTCACTTCCGATATTTCTCATTTCAGCTGAGGTCATCATGGATAGAGCTGACAGAAGAAACTGATGTGTTCCAGGTACGTCAGTCCGCGTGTAAAAGTAGACGTTAGCAACGCACAGCACTTCTCCAAAATGAATCCTATGAAGGGGACACATCTGCGTCCTGTGTTTGGCTCAGGACAGATTGGGAGTCGAGAGTTGATCCAGATGCAAAGTTAGTTGAACGGGAGGTGACGTGAGAGGATGATCACTATGCTGATGCTGTGTATCTGTACCGGGGCCTCTGGGGCATCCTTAGCGTCACCACAGGCTTTAACTTCCCACTCCCTCAATTTGCATTTTGATTTATCTGCAGTCCCCACTTTGCCATCACTTTGCCTTTGCTCAATACATCCAGATCACAGGAAACAGGATCACAACCTAACCATCTTTTACAATCGTACTTTTTCTTAAATCGCCTCGGCTCTGTCTTTTGCAACTTTGCCTTTCATGGGTTCCTTGGGGGAATCTGAGACTTCTTTAGAGTTTTCAAAGCCGAGCTGTTAAAAAAAAGGCACCCTCTGGGTCCAGTAAAGTAAAAACCACAGTGCCACCCAGTGGTCGTAGTGTGTTGTTGCAGAAACCGCGTGATCTAAATAAATTCTGATATCAATTTGCTAATTTTAAGCTGTTTTGCAATCATGAGTATTTTAAATAAATATCTATGATTTCATTTGATTTCAAGGGTGCCGTTGAGCAAGGTACCAAATATAGGACCCTGCTCACATAGGATCCTGATGGGATAGGCAGAATTAAGCATCAACATGATTGATAAGTGAAGAAGACAGAGCTCATGAGCTCTGATGTTGAACTCATCTGAATTCTGGACGTTTCCTAATGAACCGGATAATGAGCCACTGAAAAAGCCACGCCCTCCATGGCGGGAACTTCCTTTACGGACTAGGCGACAATCCGCTGACACATGAATGGCAAATCCCTTCTGCCGAGGCAATAAGTCCAATTTTTAAGCGCACATATACATACACGAGCATGCACTGAGCAGAATCATATATTTGTCAAATATCAACATCTTACTAATGGATTTTTAGACCCACGTGGACTTCCCTGGTCTGGATATGGCACTTTGATCCGGAATTTATGTTGTGCACTTGGTATGCCCTTTATAATGCGGTCAGTAGTTATATTATTTTATATTATTTTTCTTTTTCTTCAGCCCATTTTGTGTGTGTTTACAACAGGACCACAAACACGCTCTGCTGAGGGTAGACGGGCTTGAGCTGCTAGTGGTGTGTCACTGTCATGCTAACAGCAAGACAGGCGGGTGGTTGACTCCGCTATTAGGTCCTTGCCTGGTGGAGACTGAGGAGGAGACTGTGGAATCTCTGGTCCCAAGTTTATTTGGCTCGAGAAACTGACTTGCCAATCACAGGTGAAATCAGAAGTATGTCACCGAGTTGGAGGAAAGATGCTATAGAGAACTCATCTGCTTCCTTAATCACCTTCATTTACCAACATTAGCACAGGAAACAAGAACAGGTGGGGAGGGTTGCTGGTCATGGTGGCCGTGCACTTCTCTGACTACATAACACATTTGGAACAATGTTGCCCCGAAAAAAATCCGAGCATTTGATTTGTAAATGGTAGAAAACAGGTTGTTTGCTGCTCCACTCACATGGAGGAAATGCCTTTTATGATACTCAGGAAAAGCAGTTTTAAAAGACCAGTGTATTTAATGGCTCACGCAAGACGAATCACGTTATAAACTAAAAGACATGGAGATATATAAAGTTACACCTGGGAAGAAAATGTAATAAAAATCAGTTCAACAGCAAAAAACTGAAGAAAATGCGGGCTCAAAACTGGAGTGTAAGGATCAAAGGCAACAAAGCCCATTATTAGCAGCCTTAATGTTACTTTGAAGAAACGGTACTTTGGTTTGCTTATATATCACATCTTAACATTTTACCTAACTGTAATAGTTCGGTAAAACTAAAGAAATTTAACAAAACAAAACAATGGAAATCACCCTTAAAAAAGAGTCTCTTCTCCAAGAGAACTGTACCCTTCTCAACAACTTTAACACCCTGAAAAACCTCTTGGGGGTTTTTCATGATGAAATGGAACAGTCCCAGTTGGCAGATAGAGAAAAACTTTTCTTACGCAAACGTTTTCAGAAATATAATGAAACGCCTGTGATCGACGACAGCGCCAAGCTTCTTCCCGACTCCGAGTTCATAGAGTACCTGAAGTCCAAGAACAGCACTCTTCACTGTTTGATTGAGAGCCTGTTTGAGGACCTCCTAGATATTGAAGTAACTTTATATCACTCAGATGAGGGAAAGACTGACAGAATTATTGAAGAAAATGAGAAGTCGGAAGAAGGAAATTTGACTTATCTAGATGGTGCAATGAGTTCAAGACCCCAAGTCATTCAGGACAGTCTCAATAAACTCCAGCAAGCAGTGGAGGATGAAGAAAACCTTAAGAATTTAGGTGAAAGTTCGATGATTTCAAGCATGCAAGACCTTCAGCTCAGCCTCCAGAAACTCCAACAAGGAGTGGAGGTGGAAGAAACCGTTACGAGTTTAAATGAACATAGTGCGATGGTTTCAAGCATACAAGAATTTCAGGAGAGTCTCAGCAAATTCCAACAAGATGTGGAGGCAAAAGAAAAGATTAAAAGTTTCCATGAAAGTCGTGCGATGGTTTCAAAGATACAAGATCTTCAGGAGAGCTTCAATAAACACCAGCAAGCAGTTGAGGAAGAAGAAAAACGTAAGAGTTTAAATGACAGCATCATAAAGGAGCTGGGAGAGGAAAAGGATGGTCTGAAAGAAAAGGTGAAGGAGCTGGAGGAAAAAATGGATGATAGATCGATGTATAGTGAAAAAACTGTCAGTTATCGCATGGAAAAGGATAGATGGGATGCCGAGAAGATCGAGTTAGAAACAATAATGAATGTCGTGGCTAAACACATACGTGATGCTAAATACAGCGCTACTGATCACGAAGAAGAGTTGATGAGGACAATAAAGCTTCAAGGCATCTTTACAAATGTGATAAAGGCATTCTTTAAGGACATTGAGGAACTTTATGAGACAATACTTCAAAACACAGACAAAGTACGAAAGCCTTCGATGTGTAAAAGAATCTCTGCGCTGTTCTGTCCTACATGGAAGAGGAATGAGAAGAGGATGAGATTTCTCCTTAAAGAGAAATGTAGGGCCACAAATGAGGCTGAAGAGCTCAAGACCAAAGGCAAGAGAGCTGAACACATCCTCAACATATTTAGGGCCATCGTGGATGATCAACAGAAGGAATTAGGCATTATTCGCAAAAGGATGAAGAGCCTTGATGAGAAAATGCTGGAATATCGACCTTCCATCTGCAAGAGGCTGATCAACTTTTTCTGTGGGAGATGGACAGGTAATGCGAACAACATCTTTCACAGGCAGAAGCGTAAAAGCACAACCATGGCTGAAACCTTGGACAAGAGGTTGGAGGAAATGCAGAAGCTTCAATACGTCTACGAGATACTGGCAGAGAAGATCAAAGACAAAATTGTTCGGCTTCATGAAAAGGTTGAACTAATCCACGAAGAGCTGCTTAGGCTAAACAATCACCCTCTGATGGCCAAAGAGTTGGTCAAAGTCCTGAGTAAAACATCCTGAGAGCCAAGTTTCCATCATCTGTTGTATGGTCACACAGCAGCAGATGTACGTTCACACAGACAATAAATTAAAAATTGACTCATGAAATTTAGCAGACAATGAACTTTTTAGGAACTGTTGGTGATTGGCCAGAGAAGATCCCATTCCATCTTTTTGATGTTCCAGATCCCGGAGGGGCGACCTTTGATCGCGCTCCACTATGTTATGTATCCTTGTGTTACCTCACGTGTGGGGGATGAGACGCTTGTTTTTAAGCCAAAATAAGTCTAAAGTCACAATAAGTGATAAAAAGAGATGATGCAAACCCAGTTGAAAGGAAAATGGTAACTGCAGTATATGTGTGTCTATAAATTAACATTAAACATCTGGTAAATGTGTGGATATTTTATTATTGAAATCTTTTAATTGGAAACACAAAGTTTTACAAAACTCACATAAAAGTAAAGGCGTTGCGGAAGGTCCACGGCCAACTGGAGCCTGAAGGTGGAAGACAGCATTCTCCTTAGAGGTTTCCTCTGCTTGATGCAGGACACTGACTCAACCCTCCTCAAACGGACCAACATCTTGCTATTATCCATAGTTACAGTTTATTATCCGTAGATACAGTTTATTATCCGTAGATACAGTGTATTATCCGTAGATACAGTGTATTATCCGTAGTTACAGTTTATTATCCGTAGATACAGTTTATTATCCGTAGTTACAGTTTATGCATACTATCCCCAGAGGAAGCAGTCAGCTGTGGGTCGGCTGGACTGAGGTGCTGGGCTGCACACATACCTTCTGCCTAGATGCCGCCCACGGAGGCGCTCACCACAAGCTCACCACCTCTGCAAGCTCCCTCGCCACCAGGTGCACGAGGCGCCGGTGTGGCTGGAGGGGAACAAGCTCTGCTGCAAAAGCAACGGCTTCAGCATAGGAGCAGACAGTCCCACAGCCCCGTGTGTCGAGTGAGACCTGCCGTTGATGATATCTGTTATTGCTGTGAGGAGTAACGTGCTCTGATGCTGCAGCTCATCCTCATCATGGCAGATGTATTATCTGAAGACCGCTGGACAGCCTGTCACCAGCCCTGCTGTCCAGGAAGAGATATTACCTGTGAAGTCTCAGCCACAGTCGCAGCTTTTTCAAGAATCAATGCGGGATAGAAATCATCAGGAGAGGTGAGTGCACGTGCAGCTGCAGAAGAATATGGAGGCATGAAGCACTGAAATGAGGCCATTCCAGTCTCTGGTCAACCCAGGCCTCCCTCACCTGTCCAAGCCCACAGCTTTCGTCTCTGATGATTGTTTCTAAGGACTCCTGGCTTACTATTTGTATATATACTGTATATATGTCTTATTTTATTTATCTTATTCTAGTGTTGTCTTCTTTATGTTGAATGTCGCAGCATCACACCAAGACAAATTCCTAGCTTGTGTAATACTGTGTATTACATGAACAATGGCAATAAATCTGCTTCTGATTCTTCTTCTGATTCTGGCTTCTGCTTTGACTCGATGTCCAGAATGAGCCGGCAGCGCCCTCTGCTGGTGGGCTACAGCAACAAAATGAGCTCTGACTTCCCCAGAATTTAGCTCAACCAGTTCTTTAAAGACAAAGATCTCCTCAAACACATTTGTCAGGTTGAATTGGGTCATTTTATGATGTTCACCCTCCCAACTACCCCCTGCAGAAACCTCTTATCACATCTCAGGGTCGAGGTGCGTTCGGACAGCTGAGTTGTCGACAACCTCACGACCTTCTTGGTCATTTTTCAGATGAAACTGTTGTGGCTGAACTTCTTCACCGTGCTTCAGGTTCCTTCTTGTCAGTTTAAAAGCCTCCGCTGTCGTGACGGGGGAAGAAGAAGAAAAGCGGAGATGTTTTAAAAGCCCAGATGAGCCGTCGGCTCCATTTAGGACCCGTTCAGACTCGTGCACGTGTTTGAACGGGTTCTTCTGTGTATGATTCTGCCTCCTGCAGTGTTTCTGAAAGCTTCTTTTGAACAGAAATCCACCAGTAGATCTGCTTTAAAATCAATTTCTACCTTTTTATATTGGTTTTTACACAGTCTTCAGGAAAGATTTCAGAATCTCAGCAGCAATAATGAGCAACACATTAATTTATTGATGATGTGTTATAATCATCTGCACATGACAGCCTGCAGGAGGACCAGAGAGGCTTCAATCTTTCCGACAAAGCTGCCATTGATCTTATATGATTTGTGCTTTTTTTTTCACTTTTACAGTCAGGAGCTGGCAAACAGACACGAGTGTGAATCAGGAACATTAATTGGCACAAAATCAATACAAAACTTGTTAATACCACAGAAATTCATAACTATATCAGTGTTCTTTTATCCTCAATATTTTAAGGTCCATAGTTTTATTCGTTGGTTCTTGAAAACATCTGTCAGGTGCTGAGAAGAAAATAACGGACGCACATGAACAGTGTTTCCAGGTTAAATTAAAAGTACCAATCATACGTCAACATGTGCAGCTCGGAGGAGTCTTGTCTAGCACATTATTTACACAGGAGTCATGATGGACCGGTCCAACGATTAGCACAACACGGATACCATCAATAAACACCACCAGAGCACATCTGTCATCGCTCTGCTTAAACATTCAATTGATTTCTGCAAATGTTTGATCAAGCTGAACAAAAGTCTGGATTAGGAACAAATGAAAGTGCTCCTGTCCTCATCGGCTACGGTGACCCTTTCGGTTATTTGTCCGCTGACTTCCTCCTGCTCCGTCACGGGTTCGTTGCTTTCACGGGAGGAGTCCTTCATCACGCTGTAATACATCGGCACCCGGAATTCTGCCACCTTCTCCTCGTGCTGCCAGTCGCACTTGCAGAAGTTTTGGAACGCCCCCCGAAACTTCTGAGACATGAGGTTGTAGATGATGGGGTTGACGGCGCTGTTGGTGTAGATGCACATCCGACAGAAGAGCAGGAACCAGGTGTTGTGGTACGGCGGGTTGAGGAAGGAGTTGACCACCACCAGCGTTCGGTAAGGCAGCCAGAGCAGGGCGAAGAGGACGACCACGACCAACAACATCTTTGTGATCTGTGGGACGGACACAGGAGCAACAAGTGCGCATTAATCTGGAGTTTCATTTCTACTAAAACCATCAAAAAGAGCTGTTGGCTCACTCAGGCGACACCAAACTTCCTGATATTAGTACACTAACATGCTGTAGTTGCCATCAGAGCAAGTCTGTCCACCTTTAATCAGTCACATTAGTCTGCGTGTCAAGTTTAGGCCTCTGCTCAATGCTAATGTGCTAATAATGGAGCAGAGAGGCTAGTGCTCATTTTGGTGATTTCAACCTTGAAAAACAATATATATACATATATATATATTCATAATGTTGCTGAATATTGTAGCTAGTATCCATGGAGACCACACCACATCCATCAATAATTCAGAAATGCCTCCGTCTGGACCAGTATAAACTGGAACCGTTGTCACATCTGCAATGAGCTTTCATTAAAATGATGCAGGCTTTTACTGTATAGTGAGCATTAAATACCACAAAGCTCCTGTTTCCTGGTACCTGCTTCCTTGCAAAGATTGCCCCTTTGTTGCCCCTGTTGGTGCTGCTGGTGTGACCCTGGTGGACGGAGCCTCCCCCCTCTCTGTCGCTGAGGTGCGAGGGCAGAGGGCTCATGAATAAAATCCTGGCGATGAGCCCGTAAAGCACGGTGGCCACGGTGAGCGGGATCACATAGAACAAGGTAAAATCCAGGAAATAGATGGGCATGTAGAGACTCCTGGACACCCGGTAGCCACAGGTGACCACGACGCCGTTGGTGTAGACGGTCTCATCGGTGTCCACCAAGAACAGCCACATAATGCAGTAGAGTGAGGTGAAGACCCAGACCCCCGCGATGATCCTCTTGGCCCTGGAAACGGTGCATAAGAACTGGGCCTTGATGGAGTGACAGATGGCGATGTAGCGTTCGATGGTGAAGGCCGTGATGGAGCAGGACGACACGTTGATGCCCAGATACTGAAGGTAGGTGATGCACAAGCATCCCGTGTATCCGTATATCCAGAAGGCCACCACGTCTGAGATGTTGGGCAGCCCCGCCGCCACCAGCACGATGAGGTCGGCAGCAGCCAGGCTGACCAGGTAGCAGTTGGTGGGCGTCACCATGTGTTTGGTGCGCAGCACCACCAGCACCACCATGATGTTCCCACCAATCCCCACCACGCAGATGAGGACGGTCAGGAATATGGTTACGACCTGCTGCTCGAGAGGGTTCAGAGGCATTTCTGTCAAATTCCCCACCTGAGCCACGCGCTGGAAGGCTGTCGTGTGCTCCATGGTGTTCCAGTCCCGGGGTCACAGTTCAGCTGCTCTCTGAGGGATGCAAAAAGTCTGAAGTAAGGAATAATTAAAGAACCAACTGGAGGAGGACAGACGGGAGCAATTAAAGAGTGCGTCTCTTAAACTGCTCAGGAAATCTTCCTTTGTTACATTCTGGGACGTGAGTTGCTGCGTTTATATGACAGCACATTCATCCCCTCTTTCCCAGTACAGCCAGTAAATGCCCCTGACTGGCCCACTGTAAATGGATCCCTCCTGGATGACTAACTTTGGCCTCTTCATCACATTAAAAACAACCTTTTTAACTTTCCAATGGTGAAACTTACAGTATTTCGGAGGACTTCTCTTTAGCAAGTTAGCTCTATGATTTAATATTTAAATGCATTTATTGCTGTGGTTTACAGTCCTTTATTATCAATTGGAGTAAATTTGCTTTGGTGTCATGGTAACGGCTGAGAAGAGAATCAAAACAGGAGCAGCTTTCTCAGAAAAGCTCCCTCTCAGTTATCTGGAGGGGAAAAGGTGCCGAAGAGTAAATGACTGTTGTCAAGTCCTACCTTAATGTTGCAGCGCGCGCTCTGACATGACAGCAGCGCTCAGGTGTGACCAGCTGACTGCTCAGCGCTCCTCAGAGCCGCTCTCCTCCTCCACACATCCCTCTCTCTCTCCTTCCTTCCCTCGCTCTGCCTCAGTAGGTTCCCAGTTCACTCCTCCTTCTCTCCACATCCCACCATTTAAAGACCAGCGAGCACAGAAAAATCAGTGTCGCCTCCCAGTTCAGCCTGGAATGTCAGGCCGGCTCCTGTGGCTGTAATCTCAAGAAGAAGAGAGGAGAACAAAGGGCTGTTCCAGACTTCCGCAGCACTGAGAGGACTCAGACGTGAAGAACTAACAGTTCCTGAGAGCCAAAGAGAAACAGAGCTGAGATAAGCAGCCCAGCACTGATAACAGCAGCTCACTGCTCTCAAACTGCTGCTTTTAAACCTTTAAAAGCTCTTCAAACCCCCCCAGATAGAGAACCATCAGCACCGGCGCTAACCAACGACAGGTGTTTGACTTTGGTTCCAGGTCGGAACATTCACACTTCCTCCGGTGAACCGACAGGCTTGAACAAATAGAATTCATTGATCAGCGGCGGCCTGCTGCCTGGGAACACGCCACATGTTCCAGGCTCATCATGCTAAACCTGCTCCCATCTACAGACATGGGGACACGCTGGGACCTGAGACTGGGACCAGTATTTGGCCTTTTGGCAGGAATCTTTTAGAGAGGATTAAAACCGCTCTTGCAACAACTCGGCCTGCCATTAGCAGGACCCCCACCCACACCATACCACATACACACGGAGGTCCTGCTCAAGGGTTCTTCCTGTTACGGAGGAGTTTGTCCTGCTGGTCCGGGGTTCTTCCTGGGTTGTGAGTTTCTACTTGTTCTGTGTGTCATTTGTGCTGCTGTGTTTTCCACCTGAATTTTAAGGATCTAGTTTGTAGAACTCATTTTTCTATGAGCAGCTGGTGGAGCCGAAGACACAATAAAGCCGTCGGGGTGAAGCTGGAGACCTGATGAGAAACACGGCAGGAGGTTTCCTGGAGGAAGTGAGTCCTTCACAAAAGTGGCTGAAATGAAGATGATCATCTGTGGTAAAGAGCCAGGTTGCATTTAAGAGACTAAAAACAAAATAAATGCCTGTCTATTCAGGTTTGTACTGTTTTACTCAGCGTAACAGAGTGAATGATCCTCATTGTGATGAACACACCGACCGCATCCAGACGAATGAAAAATGATCAGCAAACGAGGGGAAATGATGTTTGTATTGAGAGAAAAGGCTCAAGAAGCTGAGTCAGTAGCTTCACACAGGCTGGAAGCTTGAAATAAGCCAAGATTAAAATAAGATGAAGACTTTTCTATTATTACACTCTGGCAATGTCTCAAAATAAAACTGCAAAGCCTTTCGGGAGTTCTCAGAAGTATCTTGGTGAAGTAGAACAAAATGAAAAACCAAACAGTCCAAGTTTAAAATAAAACTGTTATTCAAATTTGGTCGATTTAGAACAAAATATGCTGTGGAGACACATACTTTCAGGCATTTCTTAAATAAAGATTTATCTGCAGTGTGTGAATAATAATTTCTTGAGGAGGAACCCACTCATGGGACAACAGCGACGCCTCGTGGACAGTTGAGCGAATCTCACGCATGTTCAGCTTGAACCGCAGCAACAAAAGTACAAACTGTAATAAATAACTTGTAAACGTATCAATTTCTCTGTAGTTTATCTTGAACTTTCACCAAGCGTGATGGTAAAAACGTTCTGCTCCTTCTTTCTCAGGTATTCGCTCCTCTGCTCCTGCTGCTCCTGCTGCTCCTGCTGCTCTCTGAAAAAGGATGCACAGATTTTGCTGCACAGCCGTTTTGCGTAAACCTCGAGGAAGACCAGCGAGTAGCTCATCAGACAGAGACATCCCAGCAGGACGGCGACCCCCCGGCTCGGAGCCGAGGTTGTGGCGTGGCAGAGCGAGGGCTCGGGGTCGTAGCTCCACGTGTACTCTCGGTGGAAGTTTACGAGCTCTTGAGTTGTGCAGGATCGTTGGATGATACATGGAATTGAAGAGAAGCCCTTCAGCTGTTGGGAAAGTGAATGAAAGTGAGGAGGGAGGAGGTAAAAAGAGGCTGCTGATGATCATCTTACCTTGTAGCTGACATCTAAGGTGACGGATGTTGAGGGGAAATCCAGTAACCAGGGAATAATCAGTTTGACCACGTGATAGACAACATGATCCAACGTCACGATCAAAGTTATGACAAAGAAATAGAAGGTGACCACCAGCAGCGCTATAACACAGGAGGGACATTCGTGACTCTGAATTCTGCACCTCAGCGGTAAAATAGGGGGCCAAGGACGCCCCCTGCTGGCACGATTCGACTCTTTCTGCAGAAGCTCTTTGGAGCTGTTACCAAAACGAAGGGAGGACAGGTAGGATTTCAAGTAACGCGACGATTCAACCACCAGCAAAACCACGAAAACGGCGGCGAGAATCCTGTTGGACAGCAGCAGACATTCCTGCAGCAGCACTGTGGTGTGCGAGAAGTTCAGCTCAATCTGCCCAATCATCGTCCTGAACCTGTCTTTCACCTCTGACACGTCGACGTTTGTGAGCTGCGCCAGCTGCTTTAAATAGTTGAGGTTGCTCCACGGGTTCACCCTCTCGATTTCCTCCACCAGGTCCTGCTTGGCCTTATTCAGCGGCTCGGACGAGTTCAGTAAGCTCTTCGTGAAGCCTTCAGTGGTGCACTTCAGCATCCGCGCCACCGCCCCAACATTTAACGTGATATTTGGGATGACGTTCAAAATTACGATCATAACCGAGGCCGAGACCAGGAGTTTGCGGCCCTGTTTGGTGCAGACGGTGGGGAGGGTCATGGTCAGCACGCAGCGAAGAGGGTGGCACAGGAAGGAGGCCAGAAGCATGAGCACGCTGTAGATGCAGGCGGTCTGCACGGACGCGTCGTAGCTGTAGTTCAACGTCTTCGACAGCCAGTGGTAGAGCAGGCCGCCGGTGATGGCGGCCAGGGACAGACAGAGAGACAGTAGAGCCAGGACGTCCCTGCCGGACGGGGCAGGTGCAGAGTAAATATCCCACAGATGCAGCACGGTTCCTTTCAGAGTCCGTCTGAAAGAACCAACAGGCAGAGGCTTGAGTTCGGACTAAATCATGGTGGTTCTGGTCGCGGGCACAGCAGATCTGATGCGAGCTGAATGGAGATCAAAGATCTTACCTGGAACGGAGGAAAGATTCAGAGACGAGCTTCATTCTGTTGACCGGGCTGAGACTTGGAGGCAAAACAGGACGCAGAAGTGTTAAGAAAAGGGGAAGTGAGGAGTCACGGT
Source organism: Takifugu flavidus (assembly GCF_003711565.1). Taxonomy (NCBI): domain Eukaryota; kingdom Metazoa; phylum Chordata; class Actinopteri; order Tetraodontiformes; family Tetraodontidae; genus Takifugu; species Takifugu flavidus. The sequence goes on along the minus strand of NC_079527.1, from coordinate 14,332,683 downwards.
CACGATTTCCAAGGGGATGTCAAGAAGTGACCAGAAGTGACGCATCGTATGTGAGCCGCTGATGCAACAAATCACGTGCAGGACGGGCTGCCTGCTGCGGTCGACTCGCCTTGAGCTGCTGTGGGCCAAAACTGAACGTGGGCGAGGAAGATCTCAAAAGTGAGAACCTTTTAAGCGGTGCTGTGGAGCGAACACAGTCGGCAGCAAACGCATCGTGGGGGCCGTGACGAGCGAGCCCATGCTGGGTGGCGTCTCAGCCGGTGGACTCAGCGCCTCCCTCTGAAAAAACTCTAACGTTGTCAGGGTTTCTGGGTGGTGTCGGTCGTTGTCCTGCAGGGGGTGGTGTGGGGCACAATTGGTGGCAGCTGGCACTGCTGGCAGGCGCACCTGTAGGCAATTTACATCGTGCTGCCTATTTAAGCAGGTTGCGCCTGCCTGTCAGGGCGCCTGGGTGTCTGGGTGTCTGTTTGCCTTCCTTGTCGTGTGCTGATGTTCTGTGTTTCCTGGAGGGCCGCTCCTGTTCCCTGCGCCCTGGAGGGTCGCCCCTGTTCCCTGCGCCCTGAAGGGCCGTTCCTGTTCCCTGCGCCCTGGAGGGCCGCCCCTGTTCCCTGCGCCCTAGAGGGCCGTTCCTGTTCCCTGCGCCTGGAGGGCCGCCCCTGTTCCCTGCGCCCTGGAGGGCCGTTCCTGTTCCCTGCGCCCTGGAGGGCCGCTCCTGTTCCCTGCGCCCTGGAGGGCCGCCCCTGTTCCCTGCGCCCTGAAGGGCCGTTCCTGTTCCTGCGCCCTGGAGGGCCGCCCCTGTTCCCTGCGCCCTAGAGGGCCGCCCCTGTTCCCTGCACCCTCCGCAGCCCCGGAGGGCTGCCCTCGTGTCCCTCGTGTGCTCCGTGTTCCTCGTGTTGTTTGTGTGCCCCCTCCCCCCTGTAAATAAAGCTGTTTAACCATTTTACCACTGTGTCCTGGCCTGCGTTCGGGTCCTAATCAACCCGTCCGTGACAAACGGTGGTGGATCGATGTTTTTGAATCGGCTGTGAGGGCTCCAGCAGTGCAGCTGCATCAGGACAGTTCTGGGTCTGACTCCACGTCCGTGACCTCTGCGCTGACCCCGCGGACACTCAGTAACCAGCGCACATCTGAAGGTTAACCATTGTTCGGGGCCCCGTGACTTCAGCTGTTTCTCACTAAACAAACCTTGTAAAGAATTTACAACTGTAGAATGTCTTACGTAGACGTGAAAGCTGAAGCTTAAACCTGACCACTGAACTTTGACCCCAGGGAATTCTGCCCCCTTTGCTGCTGATAGGAAGTTACATAGGCACAGACGCGTAATCTTCATTTAACATGTCATATTTGCATCGTGTCATGTTTATTCATATACAGCCGTGCTTAATGAAGGTTTATTGATGAGCATGCTGAGGATTCATGTTTACTGATCAAACAAATCACAGTTTATTTACTTTTCATACAGGTGAAGAGCACAAAGTGCCTTACAAAGAACCTTACCCCCCCACCCCCCACATATATCCACACAGAGATACAAACACAATCACACACATACACACAGAAACACACATTCAGCCCCACTCAGACAGTAGTTGTCCCTCAAGAGACACGGCCGGGCCCCGAGGCCTGAAGGGAGAAAGAGGCTACCTTTTTTTTGAGGGGGGTGGGGTCGTGAGTTTAGTAGCAGCAACGCACACTCTCAGATTCTGGGGGTTAAAGGTCACAAAGACATTTTAAAACGAAGTGGGAAGATGGAGGTTCGACCTGAGGGTGGCTCTAAAGTAGACTGGATAAGATTAACTTCCTCAGAAAAGGTAACAGGCGATGTTCTGGCGTTCCACGCCGACTCTCATCCCTGCTTCGTTTCAGGGCTGCGGTACGGTCGACGGTGCGGGGGGGGGGGGGGGGTTGGAAGGCATCGTTGAGCGCCTGCTGGTCGCGTGCATCACAGGACCTGCGTGGTCCTGTTGGTCTGTGCCCAGTCTGGATTGTCGGTCAGGTTAAACATGGCGACGCCCCACGTGTTGATGGCCAGCGACACGCAGAGGATACCGAGGACGTTCATGACCGCGCCGGTTTTCACCTGAGGAACCAGAGATCAACAGGTGAGGCGAGGACAGGCGACCTCTGGCCCGCGCAGGTGCGTCCGTCCGTTACCATGTCTTTGACCATGAGATGGCCCGAGGCGAAGGCGATGGAGTTGGGCGGCGTGGACACCGGCAGCATGAAGGCGTAGGAGCACCCTATTGTGGCGGGTATCATGAAGTAGAGCGGGTTGACTGAGACGCGGATGGCCTGACGGAGACAAAGACACACGCAGGTGCTCAAATCAAGCGCTCCCCTCCTGTAAACAATCCTGGAGTCGCAAAGTGCACGACAGAGATTAGTCACCACGGCAGTTAATGTTAACTAATCTTAACGAGCCTCAGGACGTGTAAACACGGTCAAGGGCAGGACGGCGGAACGCACCGACGCGTCAACAAGTAGATCCTAGAAACCCAATTAACGTTCTGCCTAGAGGAGCGGCGTTCCAGCGGCGCCTTACCAGCTCAGCGATGACGGGGAGAAATATGATGATGGTGGCCGTGTTGCTGGCAAACTCAGTGAAACAGGCCACAAAACCGGTGATCAGCATCACAGCTGCAGCCGGAGGGACCTCGGCCAAAGGCTGGAGGTGGCCTCCGATCCAGGCGGCCAGCCCAGACTCCTGCCAAACGCCACAAGATGGAGGCCAGGGTTCAAAGATCAAACGACAACACAATCAAACAAGACCGAACCAAGCAGAGCCGGCAGGGGCGGTCTGGTGAGGGACAGGAAATGGTTCTACGCGTGGGTGTCGGGGCTTTGGGGAGCAAAGAGCCACGTTTTTACTTCGTATTCGGTCTTAACGGGTTGGTTTGACTAAGCCAGTGCGGTTCTGCCCATGTGCAGAAGTGGTGTGTGTTTCCTGTTTCCAGGAACCGCTGTCCGTGTCTGTCCGTATTTACCTCACAGGCTTTGGCCATCGCGAATCCGCCTCCGAGCAGCAGGATGATATTCCAGGGAACAGATTCCTGAGCTTTCTTCCATGACAGGAGGGGAACGTAGGGAGCGTTTGAAGCTGAGGAAGGGAAACAAACACACGTCCGACAGCATTTTTCAACATTTCCGGGTACCTTCCTGCTTTGGTGTCATCCATTATTGCTTTTAACAACAACAAGCCGCGAGACGCTCCGTTGACGTGCACGCAGCTTCATTGAAGGTGCGCGCAGTTTCTCTGTCTTCAGCTCTCACATTTGACCCAAACTGAGGGACGACTGAGCCCCCCAGCGGTTTCCTCTTTAGACTCCATGCAGTGGATTGTTTGACCAGCTGAACAAAACATCTCGAGTCACACACACACACACACACACACACGTCTCCAACACGCTGAAAACATGAACCCAAAACACACACATGCAGCTCTTGTTCATGCTTATGTGTGTATACAAGCACACACCCACACACACACACACACACACTCATAGTTCTGAGAGATTATTCTAATTACAGAGACAGAGAAACTACAGTTTCAGCCCCAGAGGAGAAATCGACTCTCTAATCTTCATTATTAACATTCCTCAGCTTATTCAGAGGCTCTTAAAACACTTTCCTACAGGTACGGACCCCAAATCATCACTTTGTCCCAATTATTTGCTCAATATCACCATTCACTGTTGTCAAACACACAGAATCAGTTTGGAGCCAACAGTCACCTTTACAGTTAACTGCTAATTAGTTGGTAACGGATGTAAATAACTGGAAAGTTACTAATCTATAACCTTCATAGAAATGTCTGACGACAGACGGCCAAAATTAGTAACTCATCATGGACCTATGGAGCAAAATCAGATCCAGCGCCACGATCTATTGACATGTAAAAGAACATCCCAGGGCTTCCAAGGACCTGGTTACCGTTCACCCACTCCAGCCACCGCCTCATCTCCACTAAACTCGACTACATCAAACCTGCGCGCTGACCTCGAGAGTCGAACCACCAGCTCAGAGAGGGTTTTTGTGAGGGGAAGAAGAAGAGTATGGACGAGATGATCACCCCGGTGACCGCGTCAGAGACGTACCTGCCGACACGGAGGAGCAAATCCGTAACACAGATGGGACACCGGCAGGTGGTTCAGGTTAAACATTGGAGACGCGCCGGGTTCTCACCCTTTTTTAAACAGCACAGACCAGCCGGTGAAGAACTTTGGATCTCTTGTAAAAAGCAGGATGGCAAAGAGTACGAAAAAGAAAGAGATGGCGCCCTCTGCAAAGCTGAAACACAGCCAGTAACGCCAAAGAGTTACACGCTTCATCCCGGCTGCACCTCGTTCTGGCAGCGCCGCGCCAGACGTGACAACGTGCACGAGGCCTCACTTTATGCGCCCCAGTTTCCTGTATTCCTCCACGATCACAGCCTTGGCTTTGGCCTCCGCCTCGGCTCGCTCGTTCTTCCTGAAACACAACCTGCGTGTGGAAGCAGAGGCGGGGGATCATGTTGGGATCGTGGAGCTCTGCGCCCTCGAAGCTGATGCTGAATTACCGCGGACTCAGTCCACCGTAGAGGAAGGCGATCCACAACCAGCCCACCAGCAGGAAGATGAGCATGAGCGGGAAAGCGAACGCAAACCAGGAGCCGAAGTTGATCAGTTCGCAGTTTGGAAAATAGCTGGAAGGCAGAGAAAAAGTCTCACGCCACGAGATTTGGGCGGTTTGGTTGTGTCGGGACGTGTTTTTTAGTTACGTTTTCAGCTGTCCGATCAGGATGAGATTGGGGGCGGTGCCGGTCAGCGTGGCGGTCCCGCCGATACTGGCCGCGTAAGGAATACAGATCAAGAATCCTTTCCACACTTTCATCTGATACTGCGCCTCCGACTGGATCTCCTCGGGTGTCCTCGGGTCACACTGCTCCACCTCCTCTGACCTTTTGAGAAAGAGAACAAAACACATGAACTAATTTTATCACAAGGACGAGACAGATGCAAAGCTAACGCTAATGCTAATGGAGCTGATTTTAGGGGATGTTGATTGGTTTTTCAGGTTGCCTAAATTTAATTATCTCCCATTTGAACAATATTAACACTATAAATATCAGGTGTTTATCAAACTTTGAGACTTTAGCTCAACTTCCCGTGTAAAAGTCACCACATTCGCTTGAACAATCAGTGTCAAACTGACAATAAAGTTTGGTTTTGAAGCATGTTTGACACCGTGTGACTGGACCTGACTGGTTTTAGTACCTCTCTCCTGACAGTGTTTGTTTTTCCGTGGCCACTGAGGGCAGTGAATGCAGCTTCACAGACGACTGCCCTGAAACAAGCGGAGAAAAACCTAAATATAATGTTCACATGTTAATATTCAAATAAATTGGGACCTTTGGGCATTTCTGCTTCCTGTCCAGCAGAAACAACGGCTGAGAGGTTACATATTAAGTAAGTGAACCAAAGGCCCATATTGGAAAGTTTTCCCAAAGTCCATCCCGTCTTGGATTACATATTACCAATTTATGAGGACAAGGTTGACGTAAACCTGCGCTGTTGGTGGTTTTCTTTCACATTTGGGTACAAAGCAAACAAAAACTGCACCAAAATCAGTACTGAAAAGCTGTTTTGTTCTTAAATCCACATAAATAAAAATGTACTTTGGGTTGAAAGCTGATTTTGCTCAGTACCGTTGATCAAGTCGAGTTCAGGGTCACTGGGTGACTTGCACTTTTCTTTCAAGGTCTCCAGGTCCCCGAACAGACTCTCCAGGATGGCGTTGGCAATAGGCAGCATCATGGCGGTAGTCGCGGTGTTGCTGAGCCACATGGAGAGGAAGGACGAGGTCATCATCATTCCCAGGATCAGCCTGTAGGGAAAGCATTTACACACATGTAACATGGTGAAATCAGTGTCTTCATGTCCCCTCGCTCGTGCAGGTGGGACGGGAGGTCTTCCATCATGTGTCGTGTAACGTGAAAGTATATAATGCACAGTTTGGGCCGCTAATGGTGTTAGCTCCAGTATGGCTAATACCAGTTAGTTGCCAGTGAGGGACCATCCAAAGCATCTGGAGGACTACAGACACGACAGAATCAGCTCTTCCACTCACTTGGCCGGCTGCAGTCCAACAATGCTGAGGACCTTCAGGGCGATCCTGCGATGCAGGCCCCACTCCTCGATGGACGACGCCATCAAAAGACCACTGAGGAAGAGGAAATTTGTCTCCAGAAAGTACTGAATGCACACTTTCTTGGATGGAAGAATCCCCAAAGTGGGGAAAAGGCAGACGGGGAGCATCGCGGTGACAGCTAGGGGAAGAGCCTCCGTGCACCAGAAGATGGCCATCAGCAGCACCACATAAAGACATTTCCCCTCCTACAGGAAAAGAAAGAAATGACATCCAGAAAGAGCTCATTCAAGATGCACTAATGAATCTGGCATTGTAGCCTAAACTAAGAGTGATGAGAGCAGGAGAAACGTGGGATTTTTCTGTTGCCCGGACCATAAAGACCCCAGACCGTTCCGGCTCGCCTCTCTCTGACCCTCTTGAATGAGCACTGGGGGGAAACTCGGGTTTGTTTACCAAGAGCACATAAAATGGTGCAAGCAGGCGGTCGCGCATGCAAACAAAAGCGTAGATGAAATAATCCCTCCCGTCCCCGCCTGATAAATCAGTAGGATTGACTGGTTAGACTCAGTTAGCAGCCATCGCCATAAAAACTTACCTTCTCTGGCAAAGTGAAGAGCAGCGGCAGGAAGAGCAGCGGGACCAGCAGGACGATCAGTTGCTTGCGGATGCACCACAGCTTCCTGGCTGCCACGGATAGTCTCATCTCCACAACACAGACGTCAACTCTGTGGGGTGAGAAACTGGGACTGGGACAGCTTGAGGAGGGCCAGCCAGGCTGTGGTTTCATGCCACTGGGAGGCAGATTAACTACAAGCTTGTGTGAAGGTTAACTCTTTGCAGGGCGGCGACAGCGACCGTCCCGGCCGGTTTTCATACGCTAAACATCTCAACCCCACAGGAATGTAGGATGGACCTCCCTCCATCAGTGAGTGGAGCTGCCCTTACATACAATTTCTAAACAGCTTGATTAGGATTTATTTGTTTTCAATGTAAAGTCTTTAGCGCTTGTTTGCGTTTTAACTTAAATGACATCTCAGGATCACCTCGGACATCCCTCACTATGGCGTGCTTTATTCTGTCTGAGGTCGTCTGGTTTCAATTCTGATATTTTCCACAATAATAAATGAAAGAGTCACCATTTTATTGTCTTTAATGTCATTCAAACTGGCCTGACCTGTTTGTATGTGGGGGGAGAGGCGGGGCCAAAGGGGGTCATACCTGTCCTTGCAACATTATTTGTGGATTATTTGTGTCCACTGCTCCATTCATGTTTATTTTTCATCTCCTGAATACTAAAAGGGGCTCTGGGGAATTTAGAGGCCAAGTCTGAGTTTGGTATCTCACCGTGGCAACCGGTGAGAGTGAACAAGTTTTTGTGTTCAAAGCCACACAACTGGGACAAATTCTCCCTGGAGAGATCGTGGACCTAAACAGAATGACAAGAACAAGGATAAAGATGCCCGGGACCCAAATCAAACCCCATCAATCCCGAACACGATTCGCTCAGCTCACAAAAAGCTGCAGAAGCTGCAGAAAGAGCTTCAGGCTGCAGCCTGGTGGTGAAGAACATCCCAGGCTGGAGTAGAATCCCATTTCAAAATTACTGATGGCAGAATAAACAAACTGGGAATAAAACTAGAATGATCAGACTCACTGGGAAATTGTTCAGAAGGCCAACAGCAGCAGGTGCTTCAGCACCACGGCGCCGCGGCCGCTAGGTGGCGACATAAACCCGTAGAAGCCAGATCCAAGCCAAGTCAGATCATAGTTGTTAGGTTCAAACAACCTGAAACACGAGAAACACAAATGAGGCAAAGACAACAGTTTAGAATTTTACTTGCAAGGAGAACGGAGAGATGTGCTCGGTTACAGATCTCCAACACGTTCTGACGCACACCTCCCGCCATCCTTCTTTTATTGAGATTAGGAGGTCCCTAGTTACAGAATTCAAATGTGTCTAAGGGAGGTGTGCGTCAGAACGTGTTGGAGATCTGTAACTGAGCACATCTCTCCGTTCTCCTTGCAAGTAAAATTCTAAACTGTTGTCTTTGCCTCATTTGTGTTTCTCGTGTTTCAGGTTGTTTGAACCTAACATTTTGGTCCTTCGAGCTGGATTCCAACGCACCTGAAGGGTCCAGTGGGTGAGGCTGAACCTCAGGAAGACCGTGGCCACGGCAGGCCGCCTCAAAGCGACCTATGATACCCTTTCCGGGACTGGGCTTCAGCTCACTGATTGGACCCGGATGGTTGACGGAATTCCAGGAGGAAAAGGCAACAGTGGTGAGCATGTCTTGAATTCAAAAGTGTGTGTGTGATGATGATTGTCGGGGACTTAATGTAAAAATTGCGATAGACACTAAGGCAGTGTTTTGGGAGAGAGGAACCCGAAAGTCCTCTGAGAGACGCAATGAGAAACAAACCCTGTGAATACTAGTCAATGGCAGGTAAACAAGAGTACTAAGGGCAGTACCAAGGTAGGGCGAGGGAGTCCTGGCCACGTGAAAAAGAAATTAAGTCACGACAAATCATCCAAAAGAGTGATTGTGAGTGTGAAAGGATTGTTAAATACCACTAGGTATTTTCAATCATACCAAAGCAGTGGGACAGGAAGTGATGAGGCCCTTGTGGATGCAGAGGCAAGACTCTCCACTCGAAAGAGTTGAAGTGAGAAGTACCACAACGGCTTGATTAATTATCACCCCACTGAGATCAACATCCCAGTTTTAGGTCACCCTATGTGCAAGACTGGACCAAATTCTTTAAAAAAAAAAAAAAAAAAAACCCGGTAAATTAGGATAAGGTTAACTCATAAAATAAAAATAATAAAATTAATCATAATAAAAAGCAGATAGAAAAGTAGAGCTAAAAGTAAAAATCGAAATCCTCCAAAAAATGGGGACAAGTAAAAGTAAACAAAGGCCCAGAGATGAATTGCGGTGTAAGGATTGGAAATCGACGGACAAAATCCAAGGAAACTCGTGTATTTAGACAAGTGGATAACTGATTATGGGTTCAAAGGACAGCTAAATTCACAACAAATAACAGCCCTACAAGATGAAATAAAAGAGCGAACTAAAAATAATCCAAAAAAAGATGAAAAAAAAATGCGGTTATGAGGATACCGAGTTTTGGTTACAGATAGCGTTAAGGAGAGAGAAGGGACAAAGTAAGTCGAAAATGGAGGCAAAGGAGGGAAAGTACGAGGTTGAGAACAAACAGTTAATGTTTCACAGGAAAGAGGATGATGAAACAGGCGTGGTGAGCGGACGCGTGCACAGACAGACAGAGCAGGCAACAGAGAAGTCAGCAGAGAAAGGGGAAGCGGATGTAGAACAGAGAGCAGCAGGGGTGGGAGACCCTGACCTACGTGAATCGTGTGCATTGCCACCAACATATACACCACAGGCATTAGACCCTCCACCCACTGATACACTTAGAATTACACGCTCAGCGCACCCCCATGGGCATGCGTGGTCAAAGACATTAGGACAAGCACTGACTCCAGCAGTCCCAAAATTGAATAATCTAAGTGAAACAAGCACTCCTCCAATGGAAGACATGTACCCCATGATTGAAGTAGCTAACCCAAATGCTGAAACAAACCAACCTGTAATGCTAGTCTATAGAACTTGGACAATGGAGGATGTTAAAAAAGCCATAGAAGGTGTGCCTTCCCATAAGGAAGACATAGAACTCTTTATAGAAGGTATGGAAATGTGAGAAGAGCCTATCACCTTAATGGTGCAGAGGTTCAACAGATCTGGATGACAGCTCTGGGTTCTAACTGGACTCATGTAAGAGGAGACAGGAATCCAAAACAAAATAATGAGGTGCTGAGTCAATGCTCTTGTATTAAGAACTCGAAATCGTTTCGCTAAGAGAGCAAATTATGTGGAAATTAACCGTGTTAAACAAAGAGAGGATGAGCTTTTGGAAGAATATCAGGCCAGAATGACTAAAGTTTTCAGAGCAAACAGCGGACTGCATGATGACAACACAGATGCAGGCGCATATAGAAAGCAGTTGAAAATGCCCTCCATGCAGGCTCCAGAGAGCCTATTCGTGGATGGGTAGAGCGGCATAACATTAACATGTCCACATGCACACTGGATGATTATGTCAACTATGCTGTCCACGCGGAAAAAGTGATGAAAGACAAAAAGAGTAAAAGTGCTGCAAATGCTTTTTATCAAGATTGTGAAAGGGAAATCTTCTACCAAGGTGGCAGAGGTCGTGGAGGTTTTAGAGGCAGAGGTCGGAGAGGTAGAGGTCGTGGAGGTAGACAGCACAGAGGAGATAGAAATTTCAATGATACAAGTTGTTGGTCTTGTGGAAAGGATGGACATTTTAGCCATGACTGCCCAGACAGTAAAGAGCACAGCATGACTGGCAATGATCCATGAGGGGACAGACCTTGACCATGCTAGTGACAACTCATTAAGTGTGCCCGAGGATGAAGTCCTCTTGAATTTACAGGACATTCTTTATGCAAGTAGTGATAAGCCAGAAGTCTGGGTTAATGTAAATGGGAAACCGATGAAGTTTCTGTGTGACACAGGTAGAACTACTTGTAGAGAGTCTTTCCCAAATTCTAAAGCAGGAGTTCTCGTTAAATGTGATGATTCACCATGTAATACTCCCATTTTTCCAGTAAAGAAACAAACCCCATCTGCAGGATGGCGCATGGTTCAGGACTTACAAGCCGTAAATGATGCAGTAATACAGAGAGCTCCCTGCGTTTCAAGAAAAAGGATGTCGAACTTGAGGGGGATGAAAAGTTTGTGGAAGGAGATGCAGAAGGTTCGGGGAAAATAAGTCAGGAAAGGTGGAGAAGAAAGTTGAATCTTTCAGGCAAACTCTGCACTACAGATATTCTGGAGTTGCAGACAAACCTGGAAATTGAGAAAGTAAGTTGAGAGACATAGCCATAGGAAAGACATAGGAAAGACATAGGAAAGGCACAAAACAGATGACGGAGAACCACATGACTGCCAAGAATTAGCTGAACAAACTGCAAAAAGTAGAAGTGATTTAGATCAACCTTTAAAAGCTGGAGCATTTTTGTTTGTAGATGGCTCATCAAAGAAAAATGAGCAACCTTAAAAGAATAATCTATGTATGACCAGCAGGAAAACCTATCCTACCAGAAAATCTGTGTAAATATGCTGCTATATTGAGCCATGGTGTAACACATGTCTCAACAGGAGGGCTCGACTGGTGTCCTGGTGCGGACACAACAACCTGCAGCTGAACGCTCAGAAGACAGTGGAGATGATTGTGGACTTCAGGAAAGTTACAGCCCCTTTGCCCCCCCTTGCCCTTATGGACTCCCCCGTCACCATCACGGACTCCTTCCGCTTCCTGGGCACCACCATCACCCGGGACCTTAAGTGGGAGCCAACCATCAGCTCCCTCATCAAGAAGGCCCAGCAAAGGATGTTCTTCCTACGGAAGCTGAGGAAGCTCAATCTGCCTCCCAGGATGTTGGCGCAGTTTTATACGGCCATCATCGAGTCCATCCTCACCTCCTCCATCACCGTGTGGTACGCTGGCGCCACTGTCAGGGACAGACTGAGGCTGCAGCGCGACGTGCGCGCTGCCGAGAAGGTGATCGGCTGCAGGCTCCCATCCATCCAGGACCTGTATATCTCCAGGACCCGGAGGTGTGCAGGTCGGATCACGGCCGACCCTTCCCACCCTGGTCACGGACTGTTTTCCCCCCTCCCCTCAGGCAGGAGACTACGGTCCATTCGGACCAGAACCTCCCGCTACACTAACAGCTTCTTCCCCTCTGCCATCAGGCTGCTGAACACCAAGTGACTTATCACTTAAGCACCATGTACAGCAGCCAGCCGGACTCATAAACAATACACTACTCCTCATGGACCTGCACTATTTCTCACCACTCACTATTTATGTAAATACTGTATATAAGTCTTATTTTATCTTATTTTATTTTATTTATCTTATTCTAGTGTGGTGTTGATGTCTAATGTTATGTTGAATGTCGCAGCGGCACACCACGACAAATTCCTAGTTTGTGTAATACTGTGTATTACATGTACAATGGCAATAAACCTTCTTCTGATTCTGATTCTGATTCTGATTCTGATGGTAGGACAGATACAGCAGCATTATACAACCTATGGATTCAATTCTTATTCAAAAAATTTTTGTAGAACATGTCTGACGTGTGCGAAACACAATTCACAGGGAAATCTGAGACCCAGGAGAGGAAAATTTCCTGCTCCCCAATATCCATTCCAAACTATACATATGGACTTCATAGAATTAAATAAAAGTGAAGAAAAAATTTACTCTGATAATGGTACTCATTTTGTAAATCAAGTTGTTAGAAAGATCAGTGTTATGTTTCATATTGATTTAAAACACCATTGTGCCTATCATCCTCAGAGCGCAGGCTTAGTTGAAAGAACTAATGGCACTATTAAAAACAGACTGAAGAGATGCATGACACAATGTGTCGATTTGGCTAAGCTCTACATAAACATTACAAGCACCGCAGGCCTAACTCCTTATGAGATCTTATTTGGAAGACCGTACAGGCTTCCTCAGTTCAAAAACTACTGGGAGACAAATGATGAGTCTAATCTTGCTGATTACATGAGAAGAATGTTAGAAAAACAAAAACAAGGTCATGAAACTGAGACGCCCTCTGTCTCCCAACAGAAAATCCAACCGGTGGAGCCAGGGGACTGGGTCCTAGTGAGAAGCGTAAAAAAGAAGGATGGCGGGAGGTGTGCGTGAGAACGTGTTGGAGATCTGTAACTGAGCACATCTCTCCGTTCTCCTTGCAAGTAAAATTCAAAACTGTTGTCTTTGCCTCATTTGTGTTTCTCGTGTTTCAGGTTGTTTGAACCTAACAATAGTCTATCAAGTTATCGGCACCTGGCAGCCATTTCCTGTTTTAAATATTGATTGACTCAACAAAACATGACTAAAACATTTTATTTAAAAAAAAAAAAAGCCGATCCATGTACATGTTCTCGCTGAGAAGCTGGAATCAGCTTTTAAATTGGAACTGAATGATCAGTTGCCTACGATTCCTGCAGGGCGCAGGTGACTGCAGGGGCAAACTGCTGAGCTCACAAACAGGAAACGTGAAAACTTTTACTTCCTGATTGCAACCTCAAGAGCCTTTCACCTTCAAGCTTGCGACTAATAAGAATTTAAAGACGTGTCACTCTGTTGTGTTTTTAATCAGGTTTCTGTGGTTTTGTCTGCTTGTGTTTGTTTGGCAGGTTGATTAAATCACAGCTTGTGAGTTACTTGTTGCTCTTGTGTCAGTTTTCTCATTTACACAAACACATTTAAAACACTTTGACTGGAGGACACTTCCCCACAATAAGTCCTCTTTTGCTCAGCGGCGGTCCTGTCGTAGACCTCTCCGTCGTCTTGAAGAACAAACAGCTTTGAGAACCTGGAAAGAGGAATAAAATATAAACCAGAGGGGGAATTATTGCAGCACAAGAAAACCCAGTTCAGCAGGAAACTGATGGCAGCTGTGAGAGGAACGAAGAGTGCACGGGCATGCAGCCTCGGCACATCCCATAGTTGCACGTGTCACTGTGGAGGGCCACCCACCACGGCCCTCGCTGCAGAGGGTCCCAATAACCTGGGGGGGTCCCCAAAATGAAGGTTGGTATCAACAATGATCATCGATATTAGATATGAACGGGCCCACCAGTGTGTCCTGTCACTCAATTTGGGCATATTTAGTGTTCTGAACTGATAAATAAAGAGCCCCCCACCCCGCCCCCCTGGCGGCACCTTCAAAGTTCTCTTCTTTGCCCATCTTTGCAGGTGATGCCTTCAAGAACCTGTTGGTTTCACTCCCATAAGCAACCCTGTTAAATTCAGCACAGAACACCTTTTAAAACAGAAAGAAAAAGCTTCTTTTTTAACTGTTCTTGACTCTAATCGCACGAAACTTCACACTTGTGCATGTTAATATGGTTCAGTTCGAAGAAGCTCACCCACACCAACATCCTATTCTATTAATATGACATTAATGGAACAAATGAAGGCTGTGTGTGGTTGCGGGGGGCAGAGAAGCTAACCATGGAAACTCCACATGACCTCCAGCTGCATGATCGGAGCTACACAAGAGTGAGTCGGACAATTCAAATAACTGAAGGAGTGCCAGAGCTGGTTTACCTGGATGGTGATGACAGAGAAAAGGATTTTGATGAGGCCCAGCGCTCCCCAGCCGCCCAGGCTCCACACCAGCGGCAGCTCCTCCGCTCCGTCCTGGAGAAGCTGCTCCGACTGGGTGGTTGGCGTCACCGTGGTGCCCTGAGTCGCACAGACTGTTCAGACCACAGAAGGAGGACAGGAATTTTTCAGAAGGGTTAGAAATAATAATAATTTATGTCCCCGTTCTTTTCAAATTGTGAGAGCGTGAGCGGAAATGTGAAGCCTTGAGTTTCCTGTACGTGCCGTTGTTACGCTTTGGTTTCTGTAAATGCAAAAAGGCATCAAGGTTGCCAAAAGCGGGTCAGAACAAAATTTCCCTCAAAATTTCTCCTGTGGACTTTTTGTTTTGACGCAACTGAAAGTTGACCCGACCGGAATCTTTTTAGAGAAGCGTGAAGAACTGCGGGCCAGACTCACCATTAACCAGCAGCTCCACTCTGATATTCAGGTTTCGACCTCCTATTTTGGCGTTCACAGCACATTCGTAGCTGCCGGAGTCTTCGGGCGTCACGTTGAAGAGCTTCAGACTGTGTTCCTCCCCTAACGCCACCGGAGGAGAGGAGTTGTACACGAGCGGCTGCTGGCGGCCTTGGCGCATCATGATGAGCCCCTCTTTTTTGCCATTGTGGAGCTTTGAAGCAACCAGAGATTCCTCCATCACTGCCAACACTCTGAACCATTTGGACGGACACCACCGACCTGAAACAGACCTTGTACCACGTCACCGAGCTGAACTGGGTGGCGGCGGCGCCCGGGCACGGCAAGGAGACGTCTTCATCGCAGTTAGCAGTTCTTTCTTCTTGGCTGTGGGCAGCATGAAGCAGCAGCAGCAGCTGAGACGGGAGGACACAAAAACACACAAAAACTCCAATAATTCGCATTCACTGGACACAGAAAAGGAGCGTTCGGTAATAAATCCGTTAGCGACCAAAGTAAAGGCCAGGCTCACCTTCATGAGGGTTAGGGACATGATGCGTGCGTGTCGTGTGCCCCCGCCACACGCCGCCGCTCTGGCTGCTGCTCGTTTGATGTGAAAGTGGGTTTTTGACAGACTGAAACTGTGTCAGCAGAAGCGTGCCTTGCTCACCTCCACATGTAAAAGTCATGTGACTTCATGGAAGGCTGCCAGCATCAAGTCTGCAGATAACAGAGTATTGATGTTTTTACCCCGGCTGCATAAATAATGTAGACGCTTCCATTTTTATGGCCATAATTGAGCAAATACTGGAGATACTGGGGGTTTTTACTGTGCATGCTGGATAATGACGTCTCATTTCTGTCCTCCTGCAATTTGGAAAACATGGAAGAAAAATTAATTGCTTTATTTTAAAATGTATCTGACTGATCCTGCATGAGCGGGAGTGAATAATCAGCTTTTCAGCCCATCTTCACTCATAAAAGGCAACAAATAAAGCAGTAATCTCTCTTCCAATTGTCGCTTTTGTTTTCTTCTCGAGCAAAATTCGAGTTTCAGGAAAAATCAAATTAAAGGCCCTCAGCGTGCTGTCGTGTGTCATTCATCAAGGAAACCACAAGAGGTCGCTGTGGCGCCGCGAGGAAATTAATATTCACATAAACATTTCTTTTTTCATAACACTCTTGTAAGTATGTGTTGCTGCTTGTTCTTTAGCGTTTTTTGCAATATTTTGTTATACATTGACCTACTTTAAAAATAAACTCCCAAAAGGCTTTGCAGTTTTATTTTGAGACATTGTCAGAGTGTAATAATAGAAAAGTCTTCATCCTATTTTAATCTTGGCTTTTTTTTCCAGCTTCCAGCCTGTGTGAAGCTACTGACTCAGCTTCTTGAGCCTTTTCTCTCAATACAAACATCATTTCCCCTCGTTTGCTGATCATTTTTCATTCGTCTGGATGCGGTCGGTGTGTTCATCACAATGAGGATCATTCACTCTGTTACGCTGAGTAAAACAGTACAAACCTGAATAGACAGGCATTTATTTTGTTTTTAGTCTCTTAAATGCAGCCTGGCTCTTTACCACAGATGATCATCTTCATTTCAGCCACTTTTGTGAAGGACTCACTTCCTCCAGGAAGCCTCCTGCCGTGTTTCTCATCAGGTCTCCAGCTTCACCCCGACGGCTTTATTGTGTCTTCGGCTCCACCAGCTGCTCATAGAAAAATGAGTTCTACAAACTAGATCCTTAAAATTCAGGTGGAAAACACAGCAGCACAAATGACACACAGAACAAGTAGAAACTCACAACCCAGGAAGAACCCCGGACCAGCAGGACAAACTCCTCCGTAACAGGAAGAACCCTTGAGCAGGACCTCCGTGTGTGTGTGGGGGGGGGGGGTCCTGCTAATGGCAGGCCGAGTTGTTGCAAGAGCGGTTTTAATCCTCTCTAAAAGATTCCTGCCAAAAGGCCAAATACTGGTCCCAGTCTCAGGTCCCAGCGTGTCCCCATGTCTGTAGATGGGAGCAGGTTTAGCATGATGAGCCTGGAACATGTGGCGTGTTCCCAGGCAGCAGGCCGCCGCTGATCAATGAATTCTATTTGTTCAAGCCTGTCGGTTCACCGGAGGAAGTGTGAATGTTCCGACCTGGAACCAAACTCAAACACCTGTCGTTGGTTAGCGCCGGTGCTGATGGTTCTCTATCTGGGGGGGTTTGAAGAGCTTTTAAAGGTTTAAAAGCAGCAGTTTGAGAGCAGTGAGCTGCTGTTATCAGTGCTGGGCTGCTTATCTCAGCTCTGTTTCTCTTTGGCTCTCAGGAACTGTTAGTTCTTCACGTCTGAGTCCTCTCAGTGCTGCGGAAGTCTGGAACAGCCCTTTGTTCTCCTCTCTTCTTCTTGAGATTACAGCCACAGGAGCCGGCCTGACATTCCAGGCTGAACTGGGAGGCGACACTGATTTTTCTGTGCTCGCTGGTCTTTAAATGGTGGGATGTGGAGAGAAGGAGGAGTGAACTGGGAACCTACTGAGGCAGAGCGAGGGAAGGAAAGAGAGAGAGAGGGATGTGTGGAGGAGGAGAGCGGCTCTGAGGAGCGTTGAGCAGTCAGCTGGTCACACCTGAGCGCTGCTGTCATGTCAGAGCGCGCGCTGCAACATTAAGGTAGGACTTGACAACAGTCATTTACTCTTCGGCACCTTTTCCCCTCCAGATAACTGAGAGGGAGCTTTTCTGAGAAAGCTGCTCCTGTTTTGATTCTCTTCTCAGCCGTTACCATGACACCAAAGCAAATTTACTCCAATTGATAATAAAGGACTGTAAACCACAGCAATAAATGCGTTTAAATATTAAATCATAGAGCTAACTTGCTAAAGAGAAGTCCTCCGAAATACTGTAAGTTTCACCATTGGAAAGTTAAAAAGGCTGTTTTTAATGTGATGAAGAGGCCAAAGTTAGTCATCCAGGAGGGATCCATTTACAGTGGGCCAGTCAGGGGCATTTACTGGCTGTACTGGGAAAGAGGGGATGAATGTGCTGTCATATAAACGCAGCAACTCACGTCCCAGAATGTAACAAAGGAAGATTTCCTGAGCAGTTTAAGAGACGCACTCTTTAATTGCTCCCGTCTGTCCTCCTCCAGTTGGTTCTTTAATTATTCCTTACTTCAGACTTTTTGCATCCCTCAGAGAGCAGCTGAACTGTGACCCCGGGACTGGAACACCATGGAGCACACGACAGCCTTCCAGCGCGTGGCTCAGGTGGGGAATTTGACAGAAATGCCTCTGAACCCTCTCGAGCAGCAGGTCGTAACCATATTCCTGACCGTCCTCATCTGCGTGGTGGGGATTGGTGGGAACATCATGGTGGTGCTGGTGGTGCTGCGCACCAAACACATGGTGACGCCCACCAACTGCTACCTGGTCAGCCTGGCTGCTGCCGACCTCATCGTGCTGGTGGCGGCGGGGCTGCCCAACATCTCAGACGTGGTGGCCTTCTGGATATACGGATACACGGGATGCTTGTGCATCACCTACCTTCAGTATCTGGGCATCAACGTGTCGTCCTGCTCCATCACGGCCTTCACCATCGAACGCTACATCGCCATCTGTCACTCCATCAAGGCCCAGTTCTTATGCACCGTTTCCAGGGCCAAGAGGATCATCGCGGGGGTCTGGGTCTTCACCTCACTCTACTGCATTATGTGGCTGTTCTTGGTGGACACCGATGAGACCGTCTACACCAACGGCGTCGTGGTCACCTGTGGCTACCGGGTGTCCAGGAGTCTCTACATGCCCATCTATTTCCTGGATTTTACCTTGTTCTATGTGATCCCGCTCACCGTGGCCACCGTGCTTTACGGGCTCATCGCCAGGATTTTATTCATGAGCCCTCTGCCCTCGCACCTCAGCGACAGAGAGGGGGGAGGCTCCGTCCACCAGGGTCACACCAGCAGCACCAACAGGGGCAACAAAGGGGCAATCTTTGCAAGGAAGCAGGTACCAGGAAACAGGAGCTTTGTGGTATTTAATGCTCACTATACAGTAAAAGCCTGCATCATTTTAATGAAAGCTCATTGCAGATGTGACAACGGTTCCAGTTTATACTGGTCCAGACGGAGGCATTTCTGAATTATTGATGGATGTGGTGTGGTCTCCATGGATACTAGCTACAATATTCAGCAACACTATGAATATATATATATGTATATATATTGTTTTTCAAGGTTGAAATCACCAAAATGAGCACTAGCCTCTCTGCTCCATTATTAGCACATTAGCATTGAGCAGAGGCCTAAACTTGACACGCAGACTAATGTGACTGATTAAAGGTGGACAGACTTGCTCTGATGGCAACTACAGCATGTTAGTGTACTAATATCAGGAAGTTTGGTGTCGCCTGAGTGAGCCAACAGCTCTTTTTGATGGTTTTAGTAGAAATGAAACTCCAGATTAATGTGCACTTGTTGCTCCTGTGTCCGTCCCACAGATCACAAAGATGTTGTTGGTCGTGGTCGTCCTCTTCGCCCTGCTCTGGCTGCCTTACCGAACGCTGGTGGTGGTCAACTCCTTCCTCAACCCGCCGTACCACAACACCTGGTTCCTGCTCTTCTGTCGGATGTGCATCTACACCAACAGCGCCGTCAACCCCATCATCTACAACCTCATGTCTCAGAAGTTTCGGGGGGCGTTCCAAAACTTCTGCAAGTGCGACTGGCAGCACGAGGAGAAGGTGGCAGAATTCCGGGTGCCGATGTATTACAGCGTGATGAAGGACTCCTCCCGTGAAAGCAACGAACCCGTGACGGAGCAGGAGGAAGTCAGCGGACAAATAACCGAAAGGGTCACCGTAGCCGATGAGGACAGGAGCACTTTCATTTGTTCCTAATCCAGACTTTTGTTCAGCTTGATCAAACATTTGCAGAAATCAATTGAATGTTTAAGCAGAGCGATGACAGATGTGCTCTGGTGCTGTTTATTGATGGTATCCGTGTTGTGCTAATCGTTGGACCGGTCCATCATGACTCCTGTGTAAATAATGTGCTAGACAAGACTCCTCCGAGCTGCACATGTTGACATCCTTCCTGACAATAGAACTGTGACAAACGTGATGACATTTTCAACATCAGATGGACATTGTGTGCTTTGCTTGGCAAATATTAGCGCGCTAGAATGCTAAAGAACAAGCACGCATTCTGTTTCTGCCATCTTCCACTCTGTTAACCTACAGCTTTAGATTAGCTTGTCCATCATCATATTCAGACAACACACATACAACTCACCAAATTCAAATGTATCATGTAAATACAGAAAAAACAGCTAACTGTGTGTTTTTAATCACATGTCGGATGTTCATGTGGTGTAAGTTTTTACTGCAGTTTAACCATGTGTGAATTCTCAAAATAATGACAAAATCTGCATTTATTTGATTCCATTTTTGTATCGAGCATTCACTAAAACACTATACAATCAACTGAGCTGACTGTTTTTCATCCCATCTCTCGTATTTGACAGTATTAAGTGTCTTTTCATTCAGGATCGTCATCAAAACTCAACACATTCACCAACCAGCTCATCTGGACAATCATGCCTTGAATCTAAATAAATTAGTGTTTAAATAAAAATACTTTTTCCTCTCAGCACCTGAACAAGTGTTTTCTAATCTACTTCATACACAATATTCTGTTCTATGCATTAAAAACACCTAAATTGCAGCTTGATATGCAATGATTTAAGTTTCTCTGGAGCTTCTAAAGGCGATCAAGTGCAGATGATTTCAACACAAGAGTTTCTGTTGATTAAAGAAATGAAAATAATCAGTAAATGAAATTTAAAAAATAGTGGGTTGCCCATTCGTGGCAGTGCAACCTATATAAAAAGGTAGAAATTGATTTTAAAGCAGATCTACTGGTGGATTTCTGTTCAAAAGAAGCTTTCAGAAACACAGGAGGAGACAGAATCATACACAGAAGAACCACGTGCACGTGTCTGAACGGGTTCTAAATGGAGCCGACGGCTCATCTGGGCTTTTAAAACATCTCCGCTTTTCTTCTTCTTCTCCCCTGACGACAGCGGAGGCTTTTAAACTGACAAGAAGGAACCTGAAGCACGGTGAAGAAGTTCAGCCACAACAGTTTCATCTGAAAAATGAAAAATGAGGTTGTCAACAACTGAGGAGTTGGGAGGGTGAACGTCATAAAATGACCCAATTCAACCTGACAAATGTGTTTGAGGAGACCTTTGTCTTTAAAGAACTGGTTGAGCTAGATTCTGGGGAAGTCAGAGCTCATTTTGTTGCTGTAGCCCACCAGCAGAGGGCGCTGCCGGCTCATTCTGGACATCGAGTCAAAGCAGAAGCCAGGAGTCCTTAGAAACAATCATCAGAGACTAAAGCTGTGGGCTTGGACAGGTGAGGGAGGCCTGGGTTGTCTGATGTGTTCAAGGTTGTTCAGAACTGAGTTAAACACATGATGCAGCCACAGAAACAGACTGGATGGATAAAGGCAGAGTCAGTTTTATGGCTTTCAGATCTGATGTTGCTGTTATGAAAGGGCTGGAGAGGCGTGGCCTGAGTAGCCATTTCCTGTCGCTGCACCGTGAATCTCCTGCTGTGCAACTGAGGATCAAGTGACCTTTTCTCCCCAATGTCTGACCTTGTTTTATTTTTTAGATTCCTCCATAGCTTCTCTGCCAGGAGCTTTGAAACGGTGGCGGAGCTCATGGCAGCACCCGTGAGGACAGGAGCAGCAGAGCGACGCCTGCTGGGAGAAGAGCGGAAACGTGTTCAACTGCTGAAAAGGATCAAATTCAGTTTTAAAAAGGGAAGAAACATGAGGATGTTTCCATCACATCGCTCACGTCTCCTGTGTTCAGAACAGTTGGTCCTGTCAAACTGTGTAAACACTAGGAGGTGATGTGCACCTCAACAAGTTGGTCGTGACACCTCAGGTGGGGGGGGGACGAGGAGGAGGAGGAGGAGGTGGAGGAGGAGGAGGTGGAGGAGGAGGAGGAGGAGAGGAGGAGGAGGAGGAGGAGGAGGTGGAGGAGGAGGAGGAGGAGGAGGAGGAGGAAGAGGAAGAGAAGGAGGAGGGGGTGGATCACAGCAGCTAATCTCCAGCTGCACTCTGATATTCAGGTTTCCACCTCCAATGTTTGCGTTTACAGCACATTCGTAGAATCTTTAGGAGTCGCGTTGAAGAGCATCAGACTGTGTTCCTCCTTAAACGTTGAAGAGCATCAGACTGTGTTCCTCCTTAAACGTTGAAGAGCATCAGACTGTGTTCCTCCCCAAACGTTGAAGAGCATCAGACTGTGTTCCTCCCCAAACGTTGAAGAGCATCAGACTGTGTTCCTCCCTAAACGTTGAAGAGCATCAGACTGTGTTCCTCCCTAAATGTTGAAGAGCATCAGACTGTGTTCCTCCCCAAACGTTGAAGAGCATCAGACTGTGTTCCTCCTTAAATATTGAAGAGCATCAGACTGTGTTCCTCCTTAAACTTTGAAGAGCATCAGACTGTGTTCCTCCCTAAATGTTGAAGAGCATCAGACTGTGTTCCTCCCCAAACGTTGAAGAGCATCAGACTGTGTTCCTCCCCAAACGTTGAAGAGCATCAGACTGTGTTCCTCCCTAAACGTTGAAGAGCATCAGACTGTGTTCCTCCTTAAACGTTGAAGAGCATCAGACTGTGTTCCTCCTTAAACGTTGAAGAGCATCAGACTGTGTTCCTCCTTAAACGTTGAAGAGCATCAGACTGTGTTCCTCCCCAAACGTTGAAGAGCATCAGACTGTGTTCCTCCTAAACGTTGAAGAGCATCAGACTGTGTTCCTCCTTAAACGTTGAAGAGCATCAGACTGTGTTCCTCCCCAAATGCCACCGGAGGAGAGCAACTGTACACACTTGGTGTCTCTTTTTGTCCTTGTGGAGCTTTGAAAGTATACAGAAAAGGACTGTTTGACTCCAAGTTGTAATAAACACATTGACAGGCACAGTAAAGGCCAGGCTCACCTTCGTGACATGATGCGTGCGTGTCATGTGACCCTCCACACGCCGCCGCTGTGGTTGGTGCTCGTCTGATATGAAAGTAGGTTCCTGACAGAGTGAAACTGTGTCAGCAGAAGACCTGCAGGTGAACCCACACACCACACACACACACACACACACACACACAGTTCAGTGTCTTTGCCCTCCAACACCCTGAAATATCCACCTCTGCTGACCTCCAGAGGTCTGAGAGCAGCTCCTGAGGCACAATCATCCCTCCTTCTGCTGTAAACTGGGGGAAATGTTGGGAAATGCTGATGTCTGGTCCTTAGTGGGGGTTTCCCCGTCTTTTCCAGCTCTGTTGAAGAGAAACTCCGGTCAGATGGATCAAAGCAAAACGAGCAGTTGCGTTTGTCAAACTGATGCTACAACTGGTCAGTAACTCAGAGATGTTGGGACCTGAAATCAGGTGAGAAACGACCCAAACACACGGAGTCATGTGATGTCACGGCGGCCCGCCAGCATCAGGTCTGCAGACACCAGAATACTGATGCTTACTTTTAACTGCAGTCGTACAAACAATGTCGAAGTTTCCATTTTAGGGCGAATATTGTGGATTTTTCCCAGGTTACGTATCACAGGTGACCCCTGAACACAAGAAAACCTGATTGCATTCCTCCGATTCCTCGTCTCCCCCAATAATTTGTTACCTGTCATCTTAAACAGAAAAACAAACTCCAGATTTTTTACTGACTAAACTTTAACCTGATATGTTTAGTTTGCGGGAGAGCCCGGAGTATCTGGAGAAAACCCACCCGGAAAAGGGCCCAGCGGTCACACATAAAGGCCAACAGCCTCCGAGCAGGGCTCCCCCCTGTGAGGAGACGCCTCTGAGGGACCCGCTGGCTCTTGTTGAAAATGTTGGCACCTGTTAACATCTGTGCAGAAATGATCCAGATGTGCTCCAGATTTTGGTTTTATTGCAACAAAGCACAACAAAGCGGGTTCATTGTGCTAATAAAAGGCTTCAAAAATACACAGAAAAGGGTTAAAATGCTGTTTTGTTTTGCAGTTAGAGGTGGAAAAACTCTTTTTCTTTTGCTGAAATTATGACCCGCAGCTGAACAAATACACACGGAATGATCCAAACTTACCTCGGCAAATGTAACATTTTTCACATTGTTTGGAAATGATCACACACACGCACACACACACACACACACACACACTCATGCTGCTATGATGTTAGCTCATCCTGTTGTTTTCATCGCAGGGAACTCCCCATTGTCCGCAGTCGAGCGGATTATTTGTAGGTGTTGCTCTTGTTGACAAAGGAGGTCGATATATGGTTATTAATAGCGGACTTGGCTTGATGGAAAAGGGAAGAGAGGTCTTTGGATTCCACCATCTGCGTGAAACAATGCCTCATTCAGCAGCAGCTGGCACAGTCGGCACAGGGATGCAGAAATGCGCTGATTTCTCCACAGATCATGAGTGGAAGTGAGGATTCTGTGTGTGTGTGTGTGTGTGTGTGTGTGTGTGTGTGTGTGTGTGTGTGTGTGTGTGTGTGTGTGTGTGTGTGTGTGTGTGACTGCAGCTGTGAACGGTTCCAGATTTATGGTCTCCGCGTCGGGACGCGGCGCTCACGACACATTTCTGAAATACCTCTCACTTTTTCGCCGCCACAGATGCGTCGAGAGCGTCTCAATCGAACGCGGGGGGGGGTTCTGCAGGGTTCTACAGGGTTCCACAGCTACACGAAGGGGTCACCCGCGCTTGCCCGAAGGTGCGAGCGTGACGTGTGCACGTACGTGTCTGCGTTTGCTTCTGGCAGAGCGCGCAGCAGTTGGAGGGTGTTGCAGGCCAGAGAAACTCCCAGAGGTTGTTAGCACAGCCAGCTGTTAGCCGAGGTCTCCATGTTTCTGTCAGCGAGGTTGTTCACCGCACACTCCTTCGCCCCTGATTGAGGAAATCCTCTGACTGTTTGCTCTGTTTGCTGAAACGAAACATCCCAATGGTTCCGCCGTTCACTCCCTGAGGTCCTGTACGCGGAGACTTTCCCATGAAGCGTGTGCATTTTTACTAGGGTTTGACAGAAATACCGCTCTGTGGCCGAGCAGAGCAGCACCAACATGCCACAGCAGCAACCTCTGACCTTTTTGTTTGTTTGTTTACATGTTTACCGGACCTGTTGCTTAAATGAACGAAGCAGAACTAATCAGAGCTGCCTGCAGGTTTGTTCTGATCCTGTGTGGAGTCCTGATGAGTGATCGACGTGGGAATCAAGTGTCAGAGACATAAATGTCCTGGTTTATAAGCGATGATAAAGAGCAGATATTGACCAGAGGAGCTTATCTCGGGGGCCCCCTGCTGGCCGATTGTGTTAATATCATTTACTTTGGGAAAAATGCAACAAAATGTAACACTTTTTTTTAGTTGTATTATTTGAAAAAGTGAACGTGGGTAGAGGTGGAACTTTTTCGGGGGGGCGAGTGGATATGAGGTTTTTTGTCTTTTTGAGGATGTAGCAAACCCGGTTCCTGCCACAGGCTCTTGCAGTTTACAGGGTTAGACTTCACCAGTTAATAAGAGGTGGGTGTGTCTTGCGCATAACACCTAATAAATTCAGATTTCCACCCCCCATTCCTTAAAAAGTCAGGTGCGGAGGGTCCCGTTGTAATGGTGCGAGAGACAGGAGAATAGTTGCGTGAGAGCTCTGCACATTTGTGTATTTCCCAGTTTAAAGTGCTGGGAACTTTTCATACTAACACTGCGTATGTGGCTCCCTGCTTTGAGTCAACATCGTGCAGCTCTGAGCTCATGCGGGACTGGCTCGGGTTGCATGCAGCTGCGTGACAGTGCCTGTTTGCTTGTTTGATTAAGGAGGCAGAGCTGCTCTGTGCGTCCACGGTCACCTCTGCCTCTGGGTTTGGCGGCCTGCTGCTGAATGCCGCTGCTTGATTGTCCGAGTCTGCAGCGGAACACGGCTTTGTTATACGACCGTTTGTATTGTTCCCTAATTTCTTCTGTGGGATTTCCTCCTGCCAGCTCTCCTCACCCGCCCATCCTTTTCACTGTACAGCCCCCCGTAATCCTCCCTGCATCTGAAGACCCTGCCAAACTCTCCGCCGCATGAAAACAATTGTCCTTGTGTGTGTTTGAGGAGACCAAACCTGCGACTCAGACATGCTTTTTCCCCCCAACAGAAGCTCCTTTTGACAGTCCAGGCAGACAGACTTCCTCCTCCCGCTTGTTCTTGCAAATGGGAAGTCAGTCTTAAGTCACAAAGTGACTCAGAACCATTAATATTGTTGACACACAGGTGGAGAAAGGGGCCACGTCCCCGTCAGTGACTGTTAAAAACATGCTGAAACAGACTGCGGCAATCAAATCTATTAAAATATTACCATGTGCAGGGTTGTTTCCAACAAGTGCTCTCTGGCATGGCTGCAAAATCCTGGAGGTAAGCACCCACCTGGGACCTCCAAATGATGCTGTGGGGGGGCTTTACATCCTTCCTGTTTCTGGATCACCTATTTTAGCTCCGTTTGGTGAGACAACAAATCGTCTGAGCTGTCAGAGCGGTGATTTGTGTTGAATCTGCAAAGACGTTTTCAGGGAAACATTGTTCATGTTTCTTAGCCGTAGCTGCTTCCTCTTCCGCAGTTTGCTTTGATCAACCAAAACAACGCTAAATGACGACAGAAAGTCGCTCCACTGCAACAGCTTCTGAACAAACAAGCCTGACGGACAAACACATTTGTCATTAAGGACAATAAAACAGCAGTCTGCCTCTTTATCTCTCCAAACTAACAAGGTTACTGACGTTATTTCTGGGTGGAAATACTGAGCAAACAAAGCACTCAAACTGAGCAGATATTCCAATTAGGACCTCTGAGGATCCGAGAAAAGGGCTGGACCGCCTAACCTTAATGTAAAAACCTAGATATTTATCTATGAAGGTTGAAGCCGGAAAAAACGGAGAGTCCGCAGCCATCAGAAGAAGAGGGGGAGCACAGGAAACCTTTGCAGGGGTCCTCAGGTGATGTTCCGAGCTGGCTGAGATGTTCAGCAGATCTTTTCCCTCCTTCTTCGTCTCCTCTGATCTCCTCCATTAATTTGTTACCTGTCATCTTTTTTTTTTTTTTAAAAAAAAAAAGAGCGAGAGAGAGAGAAAAGAAACAACCTCTTCCTTCCGACTTTGCTGAAAACCCTGGTCTGAAAGGCACCACAGGAGAGCTGTACATCTGGGTCCCAGCGCCGGATGATGTCAGGACTGGCGCTGACCCAAAGCCCGTCGCAATGAGAGTTCCTCGGAGAGGTCGGGGGTGTGCTCTCTTCCCTTCCTGTGCCTCCATGACATCTTCCTGCCATGAGGGAGCCTTGGGGAGCCATTTGAGGAGGCCTGGGTCCTGAACACATCAGACTCAGCACAGCAAATTCCAATTAGCCTGATAGAGCAGGTGGGGGATGGAGGGAGGGTGCAGAGGGGGTGCTGGGACCTCCGGCGTGCACCTTTAACTGCCTCAAAATTTACTTTCCGTGCAGCCCTCCCGAGCCACCGGGGAGCTCCGCTGCTGTCATGTTAAAGAGTGTCTGTTTTAGTCCTGGACAGGAACCGTCTGATCTGACTGTTGGACCCATCAGCACTGATTGGAGGGCCCTGCAGGCTCCGAGCTGCTTTCTGAGACGCCACTTTTCTCAAGAACTAGCAAAATCTCACAGTGATTATTTGGCTTTCTGCTGGATTTCCGAGCTGTTGAGGGTTTGCTTGGCTTTTAGAGTCACGTTTTATTGAGTATAATCGAATATTACAGGCTCCAAAGCGCTGAGACGTATCACTGGGAATCGTCTGCACTGTTGTCCTTGTTTTTCAGCTGTACCCTGGGGAGCTTTTCAGGGACGTAAAAGGCGTGACCTTTATTTTCCAGCCCATAATCAGTTCCTTTGCAAACACAGAAATTTAGGATGTGAAAAACCTGCATTTTCCAAGAAAAAATTAAGCCCATGAAAGGCAGTAAATGTGATTTTGTGCATGAAGTTGACGATGACGTCTCACTGCCGGTGATCGGTTAAAAGTTCAAGGTTGCACAGACGTTACGCAGGCTGTTACAATCTGAGGATGAGTCCATTTTGGAGTCTGCAAATTTCCACAGGAACATGACCAAAGCCTCAGCTGCAGCATCTGCACGTCTGTGAGAAGGAAAAATGGGCTCTCGGTGGAGTGATTCATACATCCGTCAGCACAATCAGCCAGATATCGATTAGATATCAGACCGAAAACAGTGTGTGTGTGTGTGTGTGTGTGTGTGTGTGTGTGTACGATCTCAAAGTTTTAGACTGCCGTCAGTGATCGGCGCTGGTCCATACTAATTGGGAACTTCCTCTTCTTATGTTTATGTGCACTTGGGCCAAGTGACGACCTGCTAACTGACCATCTGGGATCGGCCCCTCGGACGGCAACGTCCCAGATTGATCTTCTACCTAAAGGATCGGCAGCGGCTCGCTCGGCGCATCATCTGCTGCGATTACGCATCGGAAGGCTTTCGTGTCTGTGCTCCACGTCACCTCTGACCTCTCACCCCGTCGCGCCCTGTCCTTTGGGCCCACGACAGTGATTTATCCCTCTGACACACCAACAGCTGTGTTGGGGGGCTCAGAGCAGAGTGTGGACTTCTATTTGCCGTGACTAATCGATAACAGACTTCAAAAAACACCAATCGTGGGAGCTGGAAAAAAATACAGCAGTCACTGACACCAGACACCCAGAGCCAGTGATGTGGCTTCACGAACAAGCAAGTAATATCAGTGAGAGTGGGGTGTGTGTGTGTGTGTGTGTGTGTGTGTGTGTGTGTGTGTGTGTGTGTGTGTGTGAAAGAAATAAGACACCTTCCAGCACTACCAGTAAATTTCTCTTCATCACAATGAATGTTGATGTTTAAACTGGCCATGACGCGTCCAGAGACAAAGTGGTGTACATTTTAGTTTTGTTGTTATAAAATATAGTTTATTAAAAAAAAAAAAAAAACTTTTCTATAAAAAAAGGACAAAAAACTTCATAAGTTCCAAACAAATGCGCTGCATCTCGGAAAGTCTTATGCTCACGTCTCACATCAAGTATAAATAGTCTCTTCTCTGGTTCCATCATCTGATCCAGCATGTGTGGGTGTGTGTGTGTGTGCGCGTGTGTGACACCAGCTTTGACATGGTCCCTGAGAAAGTCTTTGAGGATTTTCAGGTTGATCATGGATCCTTCAGCCGCCTCCTGTCAGCGTCTCATCCGCAGCGGAGCCAGCCCTCGCATTTTAAAGCAGTCTTTAGCATCTTTCATCTGGAAATAAAGGACAAGTCCCAGTTAGACTAAACACGTGCCTCTTTTTCCACCTTTAAAATCAGCGGGAACCTGCTAATCTTGTTGTAAATTAAAGGGTTTTTTTGGTGAAAATGGTGCACAATAATAATGATTTTAAAGCGCGTCCGCTGTAATCCGGGGCGCAAAAAATGAACCCGCAAAAAGTGCTTAGACAAAACAAGCGTTGCTGGAGGCAAACATGAACAGCAGAATAGACAGCAGAGCTTTTTTGGTTTGTTTTTACCCCTTTTCTCTGGCTGCTCAGGCAGAATGTGCAGATGCTCCGCGGCTGCTGCGCGCCGCTCTCCGCCTGCGCATGGACCGCGCCGAGGCACGGCTGCTCCTCCGCGCCGCCGTCCCCGAGCAGGAGCACGTTGGCCAGATGTGAGATGTAGCTGGAGGCCAGTCGCAGAGTTTCGATTTTGGAAAGCTTTCTGTCCACGGGCTCGGTGGGTATGAGGGTCCGGAGGGCGGTGAAGGCCGTGTTGACGCTCTGGGTCCTGCCTCTCTCCCGGGCGTTCGCCGCGCTCCTCTGCTTCATCACCACCGCCGTTTCCCCCTCCAGCGTGCGCGAAATCCGCCGTCGCTTCTCGCTGGAGCCGCAGTAACTCTGCTCCGAGCTGCCGTCGCTCTCGCTGCGGTTCTCGTCGTCCTCCGACGTGACCGTGAGGTCCGAGTAGATCAAGTGTGTCGCCACCGGCCGGAACATGGCGAAAGTCATCATCGAGAGGTTTCTTAATCCCGACCCCAAAACATCTGTGGGATTACACTGAAAAAGCAGCCACGGGCGCGTGATCCATCTCTGCAAACCCCAAAAATATCAAACCACAGAAGGACCCGTTTGGAATAAAGCTGACCCGGTTGGAGGAGGCAGTTCGCTCTGGACCCCCACTACCTGCTCAGCTGGGCTCTTATAGCTGGATGGGAGGAGCAGAAACTTCTCCAGCTTGCATAAACAAATAACTTATAAAAATGTCACATCGTTTCCTACATTACTTACACACTGTTGACCCTTTTTTCTCTCATAAATAACCTCCCGGTTTCTTGAGCGCACGTTTTGTTTGAAATGTTCTGGTCGGGCCGACGGTCACGTGACCCCCCGCTGACGATTGCAAAACAACTTTTTTCTGCTTTCTCGTTCAAATCAAACATTTCTGCTAAATAGAGGGAAAATGGATAAACCTGTGACCTTGCATCAGAATAATAAGTAAGCGTAAGGTATTTACTATGTTGTTTCTACATTCTGAATGTAAAACTTTTGTCATATACTGCCACAATTTACTGGATTTATGTTACTATGTTATTTTACAGGTATCAACATCTACTATTCTCTTCCTTTTGCCTGGACCAGGTCATCATCTGTTCCCAACTCAGTTTACCTGGTTAAAAGGGTCAAATAAATGTTTAAAAACAAACACATACCTGAATGTTGATGTTCCTGGATTAGTCTTTCTGAATTCTTTAAATAGGACTTTTGATTATTAGTGCTGCACAAAATCCACCCAGCTCTGATTTTCCTCCTAAATTTCAGTGGAAAATAGACGTGTAAAGCTGAGCTATTTGCGGGGTGACTTGTTCACCTTCGGGTGGCCATTACACAGTAAGCTAACGTAAATAATCCCACTGTGAGGTCACCACGCTGGGCCGCCACTGGCCCACCGTTGAGGTCAGACAACAGGAGAAAGTTAAGGGTGAGTAAATAAACACGGAGCAGATGATCCTGGCATGGCAGGAATTTCTTCACTTGCTTCCCCGAGAGAAACAAAAACACAGCAGCGGCAAATGGTCGATTCATTCCCTCCACGCCGCGAGTCCCCTCCTGCCACATCCGGCAGGACAGTAAACCACTTCAGAGCGCCTCAGCTGCATCAACAAGCAGACATCAGACACCAAAACTGTCTGCTGGACGAGCTCTGAGGTCCCTCGGAGGACAGGGACCAAAACCTGGAATCTGCAGTAGCAAAAGGCTGAGAATAATTGAATTAGTAAAGCCAGCGTCATCTCCCCAGAGAGGAGGCGTAAACAAGAATCAAGCTAAAGAGATCATGTGGAAGATAACAACACATTTGATGAACGGCTGTCTCTGAAGAACACCTCCATATCGATACTTTCTGATGTCAGTCCTGCTCTCACAGCTGTACTTTTACCTCGGCTCCTCTCAGGAGAAGCTCAGAGCTCCCAAAATCAAACGCGCGATCGTCTTACTTTACTTTAAAATTACTTTAAATTTAATTTAATTTTTTAAATTTAAATTACGAATCACGTTCGTCCGAGGAGACAAAAGAATTGACTAAAAAGGGCAGTTGTTGGGGATAAACCTGCTTCCACTTCCGCAACGTCTAGAACCTCCCAGAAAAAACCACAAACTTTTATTTCTTTAACATTTCTGAACTCATAAAACAAAGATTGAAGCATAAGTTGTCTCCCTGTGTGGATTTTAAGTCAATTTAAGCACATTCCCTTGAGTCTCAGCAGCCAAATCTTGTGCTTGTGGGGGGGTTTTTTGTCGATCATCTTATCTAGAATAATGCAGGTCAAATTATTTCATTATAATGATTAAATGAAACCTTTGTGCACATTCTCCTGAGCCTTCCACGCACGAGTGCAGCGAGCATGCGCAGTGTGTGCCGGGGTGTGCAGCGGAAGGGGTCAGAGGGCGGATTGCAAATCTGGCCTGAATTACACGCCTTCAGCCAACAGCAGTCTGAGGGAATTCCGGATAGGAAGCTGCGAGAAGCCGCCGGTGACTCAAACAACTAAACCCAAATTCCTTCAAGAGGATTTGGTTGCTCCCCAAGTGGAACAAACAGTGGATCTGGATCAGCAGAGACCCTATCAGCTGTGTTTCACCCCAGACGGCTGTATGAAGGCAAGAGCTCAGTTTATGAGGTCTTTGCAGATCTGTCGCCGGAGTTCACGAGCGATTTAGCTCCTTCCAGTCTCTGATCCTTTTTAAATACAACACATATTCACCTTTGATCCCATGTTAAGAGCATTCAGCACTGCAGGGCTGTTTGGATGCTTTATCATTTAACTTTAGCCTCAGTATTGTTGAGAGACCCCCTCTCATCCCAACCACAGGATGCAAACGACCAAACCTGCCATTATGAAAGGTTATTGTGGGCCTTTGAGGTGGGACATTTTTGACTTCCTGTTAAAGGCCAACTGGATCCCGTCCGCTCCGATCCATCCAAAACTACTCAAACTACTCAAACAGTTCAGTCATCGTTGAGCAAGATAACTTAGCAAACTGCCAAAAGGCATCTGAGAACCGACGTGGCCGCCGTCCATTTCTGAAAACAGCCAGGAAAAAAGTTCCTCTTCTTACTTCCCCTAATCCTCCTAATCTGGTAAAACATAAAGCATGCAGAACCACCCATGCAAAATGCTCCCAGGAGGAACAGGTGCAATCGACTTCTTCATCCCGGTGTTGCGTGTCAGAAAACCTTTGAGGATATGGTTACTTCCAGACAGTGCACAGGCCACAGGAAGTCTCCTCACACGCGACGATTCAGGGGAGAGCTTTAGAGTCCTTCCAGGCTCCTCCGTTTAAGCTGCCCCGGGTCTCCGTCCACTTCCTTGATGGTCACAAAGGGACAGCGTCGGGCCGCCCCGTGCCGGTTGTGTGACGGTGCTGATGTCAGACAGGCTTCGCCTCCCCGCGGTGACCCGAGACGCGCAGTTGGGCTGGCCCGCATCAATCTGCAAAACCTGCAGTTCCTTCCTACGTGACGGGCGGAAGGAAACCGACCCGATTCAGATAATAGATGTCAACAGGCAGGTCCAGTCCAGCCAAGAGACGGCTCATTCACCAGTGGATTTTACAGCTCAATAAAGCAGGATTGTCAGCAGTTGTCCAGATTACAGAAGACCACTATAGAGATAAATGTGTTATAACTGAAAAGCATTCGTTGGAATGGGTCATCCTGTTCATAAAGGCTC
This sequence comes from Takifugu flavidus, assembly GCF_003711565.1. Taxonomy (NCBI): domain Eukaryota; kingdom Metazoa; phylum Chordata; class Actinopteri; order Tetraodontiformes; family Tetraodontidae; genus Takifugu; species Takifugu flavidus. Next base: position 14,299,656 of record NC_079527.1, on the reverse strand, counting down.
AAACTGGAACCTACCGAAGGATTCCAGAGCTCTAGTTGCTCTCAAGCCCCCCTTGAGCAATAAAAACTAAGCAATAAAAACAACATTTTCAACAGTTCCTCCCTTTTTAAACTGGCCTAAACCTATTCCAATGTTAGGTCTGTCAATCCTGCATTCTAACCGAGTTCCAGAAGGGGGCGCTGCAATTAGCTGGAAAAGAGTGGGGATGAAAGGAGGGAATAAAGCTTTTTTATGGTCAGAGATGAAGCAGGTAGAAGGAAGCGACGTGCAGCTGCAGCTCATCAATGACTCTCTGTTTGCTTCACTGACAGTTGGAGAAATGTCTTTAACCTTTTCCTCCCCACATCATCCGCAATTATCATTTCCAATCAAAGCATTAGCAAAGTGATTGATGTAAAAGCAAGACTAAAGTTTAGAATGACCCGCGAAGATGTGATTATAATTGGATTATAAAACAATTCTCTTTGAAACAATGATTCAGTTCAGTTTTGTCTTTGGGGATTAGAAATAAAGTAGAATTTATCAGGGAAGTCACACAAAGCAGATTTAAAGTTTGATTTCTTTAATTAACCAGTGTCATAAAAAGGTTTGATGAAATACCAGACAAAAACAATATATTTTGGTGTGCCACGTTACAAAAGCAATTGTCTAAACTCTGATTGGGTGAATTAGTTGTTTGTTGACACCTTTGACGTGTTTTTTTTCCCTCAGAATAAACATGTGTGACAGTATTAGCTATTATTTCTTTATACATCAAAAGTGCTGTAGGTGATTATGATTTTAATAAATACGAGTATATTTAGTCGTGAATTAGCTTAACAAACGGAACACAACGATACATAAAAAGACGCACTGAAACAAATCCTCCCCTAAGCAATGTCGCCACCTGCTGGTAGGAGTTCCAAACTGCAGTAGAGCAAACCGTGTCAATGGTCTGGGCAGAGAAACACTCCCGGGATTCTCCTGGATCACCTCAGATCTGGAGTTGACCCCCCCAGGTAGGTGCTGAGGTGAGAGATGTTTGACCTGATGAGTTTGGCAGGAATGGTGGGCATGTTCAGTCTCTGGTATGCAGCAAACCGGTGACAGCCTCCGAATGAGTAGTAATAATTTCCTCCTTCTCGGCCTTTAATCCAGAGCACATCAATGGGAGGAACAACACTCAAGTCTGCGGTCTCCTGCACGGACAATAAATCGGATATATACAACCATTTAGAAAGTGAAACCTTGAAAAGTATACATAAATCATCTAAAACTGTGATTTTTCTTTTCAGAGTGTTTCATTATTCTGTTATTAACACAAAATAAAAACAATAGCTGTTTCTGGTATGTTAAACCAACAAATAAATGCATTTGTGGTCTTATTAGTGTTTTATTATTTTGCTATTAACAATTAATAAAATGTAAATACTGTGGAATCTTCTGATGCATTATTTTGTGTTTATTTTAGATCAAAAGAATAGACGAACAGGTCAAATAGGCGTGGATGTGCCTGACAAAAGACGCAGATTTGCATGAAACACCATCATTAAAGCATTTTAGCACTATTTACCGTGATGGTCTTCATCAGACTCTGGACTTTCTGCTCATCCAGAACCGGAGGGATCGGCCTGACGATGACCTGCATCGGGACATTGTGAACCTCCTCCACGTTGCCCGAGTGGATCGACCTGTTGTCGTGGTTTCTATCTCCCGTCGCGCCGGACTGAGTGGACATTATCGAGGTTTGTCCACGGGACAGAACATTAATCTTCACCCGTGTGACGGGCTCACGCAACAAACCAAACATTAAACCACCGGTGTTGACAGGAACGAGTCCACTTCCGTGTTGCTTGGGCGTGGGAGGCGCGCGCAGCTTTCCATTGGTTCCCTGAGCCGTCAATCAAAAGTCCCAGGAAATAAAGTTCATTATAAACAAGCACGTGCTTCGCCACAGGTAAACAAATGTTTATGTTACTCGCACATAGCTGCCGTTCTTATCTTCTAAATATCCATAGTATCCATATACTTAAGATTTGTTTTTAGGCCAGTTGAAGTTGAAAAAGATTCATTTTTTTCTCCATGAAATGTTATTTTAAAATAATTACTTTTCTTGCCACGGAATGAGCGTCAAGTTCTTTCCAAGGTGTGTTTACAACCTAATTGTTCTCAATTTCGAGCAGAAAATGATCTAAAAATTACAAATTTAAGACCACTTTATATCACTCCTTTTTAATTTCCTTGTGAGGCAATTCAAGACAACGCGAGGCTTGTTTTACACCTGCCGTCCCTGAACGTTTGAGTTCTATAGACTTGTTTATTTACGGGCGTTGTAAAGAAATGTCAAGCTGAAGTCATTGTTAAGGGTGTTGTGTGACCTGTCTGAATGCAGGCTTGTGCAGATATTGTTTTATGGCGTGTGTGCACAGCAGAACTAAGCACCAGCTTTACCCCTTTTGTAGGGGAACTTATTCATTTCACAGCCAAACTGTTTCTCATTAAAATTCATTCTTGCAATTATTTTTGCAGTTGAAAAGAATCCTTTGGTGACTGTAGTTTTTAATGAGGTCAGTGCTGTGTTTTGTGGACAGTTGCGTGATGTAGGCCTCATCCTTCAAAGTGCTACTTACTGATATTCTATTTTTTGCAGGGATTTCAAAGAGCCAGCCAGGTTGCTGTGGTTACAAAGGACTTGTGGGCCCACAGCTTTGCACAGGTAAGTGGAGCGCTTCAAAGATCTGTGGCAGTGGCGCAGGAACAGAAACTCTTGTTTTCTGCAACCCGCAGCATCTTCTAACGAGACAATTAAAAATGATTTCCTGGACAGGAGCACCGGGCCATTTATATTGAATTATTACAAATACTTTGAGCTTCAATAGCAGCCTTTCTTATGTTGATTAATTGGTCACGCGGGGAGCCGTTGGGACACAAAGGAGGTCTATATATAGTATTCAATCATTAACAGTAGGATCAGTCTGTAGAAACAAACGAGCAATAAATCTATTTCCTTTGATTTTTTTCCCCAACGTAACAGTTCAATAATTTGTCCAACAATAACTTTATATCAAGATACTTTGTTTACTTTGCATAAACATTTGCAGTGTAGCTGAAGGCGGCACATGGCTGCATTCAAATGCGATATATCATCAAAATCAAGTCCTCTTGCTGCTGTCCATCACGCCAGGAGGAAGCGGCACCAGGCGACACCGAGAGACCCTGTCAGCCAAATCCTATGGGCGTGTAAATCGTCTCTGGCACCGACGCGTTCTTCACGTCCCACTACACTCTGCACGACCCGCCGCTGTCACCGCGCAGCTCTGTTGTAATCCGTAACATATCTCAATTTCTTAGATTGAGTTAGTCACACAGGTACGGCGGCAGGTCACGGAAGAACAGCTCCCACTTAATGATTTGCTGTTAATATTAGATTCTGCTCCCTGCGGGATTGTCACACTTAGAGCAGCTGCAGAAAATTACCTGCCAGCTCCTCGACAGGGAAGGGAGCTATATTTATGCTTTCTCTCTTTCTTAACACATTGACATGCTTTTAAAGTGATAATTATTCCGACAGTGATTCTCGGTCTTCAAACGATCGCGCTGTGATCGATGAATGTGTCTGAAATCATGACGTGCTTTGGCGACGCCGGGCGTCCTAGTGTTTGTGGTTAAATGTGTGATTGATTTGCTGGCCGATGTTGATTATTCACCGCTGGCTGTCAATGTTTGAAGCTGCTAAATTATGTTCTCCTGCAGCTGCCCTCGGTTTTCACACTCCCCTCGCCTTGAACTTAATTTTTCCTCTTACGTCAAGAGATTATTTAAATGCGGATTAAGTTGTGGACCTTGTTTCCGTTTACATGCAAGTTCACTAATTTAACCTCGCCACAGAAAAGTCAAGGAGATTGTCGCTTTCTGGGCTGTAAAATATAAACCTCAGCACAGAAACCCGTTAGAGCTCTACGTTTATCTCTAAAGTGGAATAAATCCACATTTGCAAATCATCCTTGTTTCTGCGTGTCTGACACGCGAAGTGGAAAAGGGAGCTATTTAAGGAATGCCCTCCTTCACATTTGCCTCAGTGCTGATGACAAGTTGGATATCTTAGATGCATAAAAATGCGATTCTGACACGACTTCAAACAGGGAAGCATACGGCTGAGGTGGACCCTCTGCCAAGAGAGACGAGGAAACAGATGGGTTCTACACAAACAGCGCAAACATCAAGAACGCTGAGTTAAAGAGCTTGGCAGTCCCACTTGATGAAACAGTGAGGAATGGAGGCGCTTTTAATGAGCATCTCTCCTGTGATGAAGAATGTAAAAAGACACACTGTTAGCTCTTAAAGGGGCAGATACGCTTCGGTTGGCCTGACTGCCTGGAAACAGATGGTTTCGCCGACCTCTTGTTGATGGACTTTGGTCAGCCTGTGCTAAAATGGAGAGTCTCTTCAAGGCTGTTTCAAACGCCGCCCGTGCTCTCCGCCTGGAGCTGTCGGTTGGAATCTGAGTTGAATTGATGGCACCATTATCAACAGATAATGACTTGTTGTTTTCCGTTGCTGTTGGGTTACACTCGGCCAGCAGATGGCGCAAGATGCACGTGAGGGGTCAGAGCAGAGGCCTGCAGCAGCTCCAGGGAGATCCACTCGGACAGTGGACGTGCACGTTAAACCGTGACGGCCGCACAGCTGAGCCGCCAAGACAACACTGAAATTCAGTCACGTTTCATTTAACGCCACGGCTTTTGCGAGCGCTCGGTCTCAACACGCGATATCTGGATATGTAAAAAGTAACAAAACTCACAACTGATCAGATTTAACCGGCTTCATCAATCAAACAGCAAATCAACTTTTTTTTTTTTTTAACTGACCTGTTTTTTTTCAGTTCAGTGGATTTAATTCTTATTCTTTCATCTCAGAGGGAGGCAGAATTGATCCATTTTCATCATTTTCCCCCCTGATTCATACACTCAGAACCTGTTTCTGAGGCTCGGACTGATGGCCGTCGGTGATGTCATATGTAACTATGATCTGACTAAGTCAAATGAATGTTTTATTTATAGATTAATGCCCCCGCTTCCTTGGTGGAGTCGTAGCCATTTGCAGTCTCTGCAGGTTGTCTTCAATAATTTACCTGAGTCGCTTCGAGTGCGCTTGTAGGCCACCGCTCTTCCCGCCTAAATTACTCACGGATCGGCGGGGAGAAACACAAACAGGACCTGAGGCTGATAAGGACTTTGCACGCCTCCCCATTTTATAGTCAATGGGCTGGTAATGAAACCAGTTATTTACTTTCACCATTAAACCTGATGTGGGAACATCTGTCAGGCTAAAATCGGAGCGACACCTTACATGAATATCGATGCGCCGCCTCCTGCTCTGCTGAGAATCGACGCTCCGTTGTGGCGATTTCGTCCAGTTGTGCCTCCACGAGAGCGGCTGGCACCGGCGCATGTGGCAGCGGCGGTGACGATCGATGTCGCTCCGCACCGAGAACAGGAGAGCGCAGCAAAGCGTCCTGCTCCCGTGTCCCCGCTCTGTCTGCTGTCTCATTATTCTGCCGCCGTGCTGCTGGAGGACACTGAAGGACAGAGGCGATTGAATTCAAGTGTTGAATATTCCCTGGAAACCAATCAAGAAAAGCCCCAGAATAATAATCCCTGTCCGCTGCCGTGATTCATTGTTATTTTGTTCCATATTTTTCTCTGGCTTTTGACTCACTCAGAAAGAGTAGTTGCAGCATAAAATCAATGTCCCATTAAAATTTAATGAGCAGGAAGGGCTTAATAGTGGTGGAACAGATGCCTGTGCTTTTGATAAGAACTCTTATTCACGAGTACATGGGTGTTATCACCTCCTCTGACCGTATCTGGGCGCAGCCACTAATGGCGGGCTACCGAAAGTGGCGTCTTTTTGGCATCGGTCAGTAAATCTGCTGAAAAGTTAAATTGGTTGAATAAACCGTGGCGCGGGGTTGCTAAATGAGTGACAGGAGGCTCCAATGGAAGCAGGAGATGAATAAAGGTTATATTTAGTCCCAGTACATTGCACTTTCTGCTGCGAGAAGCTAAAAATGTGTCAAAATGAAGACATTAGAAATGAGAGATGACTGGTGGGTTCCTTGTGCTATTGTTTTTATTAATGTTATAATTGCTATTGGCATTAATTGTAGCAGAACATGATAAATCAAAACTCCCCTCAGCAATCATGGCTTAAGATTCTTCACACTCAGCTGGAACAGAGAGACAGACAGATGGAGAGAGAGAGACAGGGAGAGAGAGAGAGAGACAGACAGACGGAGAGAGAGCGGCAGGGAGAGAGAGAGAGAGACAGGGAGAGATAGGGAGACAGACAGATGGAGAGAGACAAGGAGAGAGAGGGAGGGAGAGAGAGACAGACAGACAGAGAGAGAGAGAGACAGACAGACAGACAGACGGAGAGAGAGCGGCAGGGAGAGATAGGGAGACAGGGAGAGGGAGGGAGAGGGAGAGAGATTGCAAAAGAAAGTGGAAAATCTTAATCAGTTTTTTTTCTTTGAGGACCATATGGAAGGTTTTGAGCAGCCAACCATATGTTGAAGGCTTTTGTCATGGAAATCATACTTTTTGGCACTTTTTCATTGCGCAGCCAAGCCGGGCACATAAATAAAAGAAGAGGAAAATAAAAAAAAGAAATGTACAGGACATGATCAAATCTTTGAGAATACACAGAGTTGGAAGATTATTTTTTTCCCCGTTTGTAACCAACAAATAGCTTTTAAATCCAGACGCTCCCTGATTGATGTGGCCACTCAGACTGGAACTGGTACCTGTGTTTGTCTTTTTTTTGTTTGTTTGTTTGTTTGTTTTATTTAAAAAAAAAGACTAGATGGATAGAAAAAGGAGCAGTTAAATGTCTACATGCATTGTCATATTATTGCTGTGATGTATTTACAGATCTATTTACAAAAGGGTCAAAGAGGAACAATGTTTCCCTACCTCTACTCTCAGACACTATCTCTCCGTATTGGTAGAGGACTATTTGCAAAAACTGCCTAGGGTGTGTTTCTAATCCGCCTTTTTAATTAACCCTCTGCTTTTATTCACATTATCGAAAAAAGAAAACGCCGACCCGGGTTTTTGAGTCTCGCAGGAAAATATCAGCATAGATTCTGGAGCAAATCACACTTTCTCCTTTAGCAACATGCTAAATTGCGCTCTGCCGGTTAATCGGGAGACAGGTGGTCGGTGCGCCCTCATGCCGGGATTCAGCTGGAGCACTTAGACCACCATTGACAGGACGGTGGTGGAACGGGAGGGGAGAGGACGGGGTAACAGGGCAGAAACTCCTCTTTTATCTCTTTTCAGTGCATTATTTTTCTCAGCCTTGCAGAGATGGTGTCATCCATTTGGAATATGCTAATAGCTGACAGCGCATTTGCCTGCTGGTGCTTGACCTTCCCCTTGGAGGTCGCCCACCGACTCAATTACTCTCCCTATCTTCAGTCTGTCTGAAAACACCTGTTATCCACCCACACTCCGCCACCCTCCGCCAATCCCACTTCAGCACATCGCATCCTCGCCGCATCTGTTTGGGAGCAGCGGGGATGGGGCGAGGAGGTCTGAAGGGGGGATGGGGGGAGTGCATCACAGGGTGTCATCTTTGTTACCACGATCTTCCAGGTAACCGCAGCGTTTTCACACATCAAACCGTGTTATTGTACAAGTCACCTCCACGTTATTAACTGTAATACTGCTGTAAAACATCTCGCCGAGCAAATCAGCTGCCAGAAGAGTCGTTTCTTATTAACCTGGTTGACTTTTATTACGTAATCACAGCAAATTAATACCAATGATGACTAACGGGGAAATCAGCAGCCTTTTCCAGTCGAATTAATATTTCTTTTGTTTCCCGGCGTTGGTCTTTATTGCTCTACCGCGCCGTTTGACTCCGACGTTATTTGGCTCTCTCGTTTCAACACGGCCGGCGTTGGTGCGCGCACGCTTATTTATTGCCAGAGATTTGGAGGAGGAATCTGGGCGAAGACGGTGGGAACTGGCGGGCTTTTGGGAAACAGCACGATGATGTTTCGTTCTCATTGTTTCTTTTTATTGCCCTAAATCGACTGAAAACAGGACCGCCATGATTGTTACACATGTCAACTGCTCTGTCAGTGTTAATTATTGCCATGACAAAGAAAATAACTCGCTGCGTTGAAGCCTAGCGCTGGCGCTGTACATTGTTCCTCTTTAAAAACTAAGTCCCGCGGACCCTCTACAGTTTTCATGCATATAAACATTTTCTTTGAAGATCAGCAGCATCTTACAAGGTCAATGGATGTTCAAATTTTTTTTTTTTAAATTAGAAACAATAAATAAATACATGATAATCAACGAATCGGCAGGTGCCCAATAAATACAACCAAATAAATAAATAAATAGATAAATAGGCTGATAAATAAAGTATTTACATGATAAATCGATGGGGGTGCATCTTAACTGCGGGCCGAGCTTTGAGCCACGTATAAAACAGACAAACGGAATCATTTGTCACTTTTGTAACTGGGGGGGTGAGAGTCCATATGTTCACTCTGAGGTAACACTGGTGGCCGGGGGAGGGGGGCTCTGAGAGAGGGGACAATGCACCATAAAGGCAGCAGTTTCTGCCAGCCGCCATGTTGGAGGAAGAACAAGTTTTCATTGCTATAGTCAGGTTGGCCACACATGGCGCCTGTAGCGGCAGATGATTTGGTCGGGCTCCCAGCGTTTCAGTCCGGGCGAGACTGGGAATCTGTAGTGTGAAAACCTGTTCAACAGGCCTACGAAAACACGTTAAAACCGCGGCGACCTACGGCCCGCCACTCGCTCAAATGACCGTCTGCTTACCCGCAGTTGCAGAGATGCGTTTCATCGACGAGGGATAATAAGCACAAAAATAACTTTAGAAAAATCAAATAGAAAAATAACATCCCTTAAATCGAAACATTGGTGTGGAAAAAAGGGGTTTGCCTTACATTTTAAAATCCCTTTTTTTTTTCTTTTTTTTGCAAATACTGTCATAGTTCACATTTTCATAAAAAGTTCTTGTTGGCAGTTGCAAAAGAATTCAATTCTTAGCAAATAAAAAGCAGCATAAAAATACAAGAGGTCATTTTGTCTCTAAAAAAACAAAAGAACACTGTTAGTCCCTTTTTCTTTTTTTTTTCTTTTTCTCATTACTATTTGCTATAAAATATCAAGAATCTAAATATTATTACTATTGATATCAATATTATTATAGTCATTGATAAAAATTCACATGCCAGGCCTCATATATAATTATGTGTGAGTCTGTGTACATGTTTGTGTGTGAGTGTGTGTGTGTGTGTGATTGTGTGTGAGTGAGTGTGTGTTCACATGTGCAAGCACATGTTGTTTAACTACCACTACCATCTACAGTCTCTATTTGGAGGGGTGGGGGAGGGGGGGTGTTTGATTGTATGTTTCTGTGGACGATTAGCTACTGTGCGGGGAAATAATCCAGCATCTTTTGAAATTGTCTTTGCCGTTTTCGTTGACAGTTTCTTCACGTAATCTCAGTGAAAATATTGCTTTCTAAAAAAAGGGAAGGAAAAAAAGGCATGGAGGGCAGAGTGGACGGGTTATCGGGTGGGAACCTGCGTCGCGGGTTTTCGGGATCTCCGCCCCGCTCCCCGCGCTCACTTCTCCGATCCGGAGTCGTCTTCGTCCCCAGACCCCTTGAAGCACGCCGACTCGTAGTGCTTGTTCAGGTAGGACTTGAGAGCGAAGGTCTTATTGCAGCGCTTGCATCGGTAGTGCTTGAAGGCAGAGTGTGTTTGCATGTGGGCGCGGAGGTTTGAACGGTCAGCGAAGGCTTTGCCACAGTGTGCGCAGGCGAAGGGCTTCTCACCCGTGTGCGAGCGCATGTGGCCTTGCAGGAGCCACGGGCGGCTGAAGGCCTTGCTGCACACGTCACACTTGTGCTTGAGGTCGTGGGTGAGGATGTGCATGGCCAGCGCGGGCATGGACACATACACTTTGTTACAGGTGGGACACTTGCGGGCCATCTTGCTGTCCAGGCTGCGGTGCGTCTGCTTGTGTCTGCTGAGGTTGGAGGATGTGGCGTACGTCTTCCCGCACTCGTTGCAGGTGTGGCGGGCGCCGCTGGCCCTCTCCTGGCTGGTGGCGCTGCTGCTCGTGGGGCTCCTCCCGTGACTCTGGCCTTCGCTCTTCCGCCTGGAGCGCCCGTCGGAGATGAAGAAGGCATCCATGGTGTAACCCTCGGCCAAGGCCTCCGATTCACCACTGTAGAAGCCGCTGGCTGTCATGCCAGACTGGGGGCTGTCGGGGTGCTTCAGGTCGGGGTCGCAGTACTCCTCCCCGCTGCTCACTTGGGTGTAGAGCGGGTCCGACACCGGCGACGCCAGCTTGTGCTCCATCTTCTTCTCCTCCTGGTATACAGATGGCGTGATGTAATCCTGAATGTAGCCTGAGTGAGAGACACACGCAAACACAGTTGGCCAGAGGTTGTGATGGATGAGGACACGGTGACATGCGGGCGATTATGCGATTATCTTGTTGGATGATTGCCGTTTATGAAATGGCGGGAGAATTACCGGCAGCGCGGACCTAATTGCATTTTTTTTCTCCCCCCTCCTTTCCGAGAGCTCACAGGTTAAACGTGCAATAGTGCAGCGATGCGGGGAAACAGGATGTGCTTAGACTGCAGCTTTGCAGGATCAACCTGAGACAATATCTCATCACAGCAGCCTCCCCGTGTAAGAAGATACTGATTAAAGCCTCGTTGAATAACGTATTGATTAGACCTGAGGTTTATCACATCTGCTTCTGGAACTCCAGACCGAAGTATTTACCTCGTGTGCAATTATTCGGGTTTTTTTGAACGCGCAAAAGTGCATTTTTATTATTTATTTTGCTGTGTTTTGAAGAGGTAACCTTGTTATAGAGCCACTTAAACACCCTGGTGGGGTTTTTTTTACGCGGCTGCGCCTTAAGGAGCGAGCTAACGTGACGCCAACAAATCACGCTGAACGCACACAGCATGACTTCACTGAAGTGTGTCCTTGTTGGCGTCTCGTTTCCACAGCTGCCAGAGAATTTCAAAGGCCTGCTGCACATTCAGCGTAATCTGTGAATCTGCGGAGCCTGTCGAGCATTAAATTCATCTCACCTGAGTACTGGACTCAGGCAGGCACCAAATGGGTGTTTTGTTTTTTTGGGTTCTTTTTAAAAATCCTTTTTCTGGATCAAATAGTGCATCACAGCAGGGAAAAAAGGCCATTCCTAAGCACTGTGTGCAGCTAACGGTGGAAATTAGTTATTGACTGCTTTTTAATGAAATTCAAAGTTTAGGACTGATCAATAGGCCATCATATGTAAAATAGTGCAGCTGTTGGACTGGGCCAGGCCGGCGCCCCATAGAAACGGTACCGGGAACAGATAAAGTATCTGTGACACGCAATAATAGTTTATTGAACGCAGCGAGCCCGAGACCTGATAATGGCAGCCGTGGCATCAGATGCATTGTTGGTGAAGAGGGGTCACCTGTCTGTGGAGGAGCGCACGCTGAAGTGCCTTCAAGTAACAGGCCATTAAGAAATCAGCTGAAGTGCTCTCTCTATAGAATCTCCTCTCCCCCGGGGCCCCGCTCGTGCACCTGTTTAGCCAAAGGCACGGCCCCCGACACGCAGGGACGGGAACCCACATGGCCCGGACACGCGTTATCGTCCTGCACCTCAGATCCGCTCGTCGGCGTCAAAGCTCTATTCCTTCATATACGTTGGTCGCTACACACGTGCGTCAAGCTAATCCTCCCCCGCCATCAAAACAAGGAGTCTGCATTGATGTAAAGAGAGCAGCTTTCTGTGTTTGTGTTTGCCAAGGTCAGAACCAGAGCTCATCCTTCAGGTCCTGCGCCGTATCATCCTCTGCGGCTCATAGAGTCATTCCTCTAATGCAAAGTAAGCATGTAATTAATGGACCCTCTCAGCCGGCCCTCTTTGTTGTTCGACAGACACTCAAGTCAAACGTCTCCACAATGGGAGGAAGAGGAATTCTGCTGGCGCGGCAGAAGTGCTGATGTTAGGTGTTTCGGCGACGCTCCTTTCTTTCATTCGCAGGTCTTTTTGAATTTTGGAGTGGGCACGAAAAGGACGGTTCCTTTGTGCCTTTTGTCAACGCCGATGTCGTGCTTGTTCTTTTTTTTTTTCTTTTTTTTTCTTAAGCATGCTGCTTATTTTCCACGCTGTTGAATAAAAGGTTTAGGGACAATGGTGAACAACAGCGGTTAAACAAACGGGTCCTGTCGTGGGGACGCTACGTAAAAAAATGTGTGAAATCTCAGAATTCATTGCTTTCGTAGTTATTTTTATTTAGAGTCCCGTGTTTGGGGGTTTTTTCCTTCTGAATAACAGGTGGTCCCAACACTAAAGTGTGCACGGCAAGGCCGCCCTCGCTGCGAAAGCATCCTCAGAACACCACAACAAAGGCGCACATATGGCCCTTTAAACGTGGCCACAAAATGGAAGCAGAGAGCTTAAAAGGGACGGCGAGAGTGAAGGTCGCCTCTGAGCTCTGACGGGAGCTTATGTGGCCCGACCGCGTGCTGACCACGGCGCAGCTATGCGCCTTTCTTCGTGTTTACTGTACAACCGCTGTCACGTGATGGAGCCTCGCCGCTGCTCCCAGCATTTTCCTCTCTTTCTTTCCTCCCCTGCTTTCCCCCCGGCCCGGCTCCCCGCCTCCCTGCCGGCCGCACTGTGCAGTGTTTTGACGTCTCTTGTGGCGACGATAGGCCCGAACGGCTGAAACTCTAACCCCTGCTAGTTTCCAAATGCCCGGAAGGAAGAGAAAAATGTAGTGGAGCGGTGGGGGTGGGGAGACTGTACGCTCTATTTGGACGAGAAGAGGGGGGCAAGGGAGGATCGGACCATGATGGGAACTCAAGGACAATAACAGCTAAGGACAAACGTATCATCCGATACTCATCTCTTGTATTCATGAATTTTTTAGTCCACATGATGGCCAGAAATAGAGTGCGGATGCGTGTTCTGCCAGCCCAGAGTTGGTGGAGTCGCAGATATATGTAACTGGAGCACCTCGCTGCTATACGCATATTTTGGTGCCTATTTACATAAGCCGATCCGCGGTTGTGACCTGAATTCTGTCCGTCCTTTCACTGGAGTCAAAAAACAAAAAGTCCCGGAACGGGGTGATGGGGGTGGGGTGCCTCGGCGGGGGGATGATTTATAATATTGATGACAGAAGCCGCTGGATGCATTTGTGTTATCACTCGAGTTAAACAACATGCGTTAATACTTGAGCGTTTGAGTGGCTAAACTGAGTCTATAATCTCCGCCAGCTGAAAACAAAAGAGGATTTTATCCGTGCGGACGGCCGGAATCAGCGGCGGAGCAATCTACAGGCGAGAGCGCTACAACATCTTTAACTAGAGCGGAGCAGACTGGAGGCATGTTTAACTCACCATTCTCGCTGAGACGGACCCCCAGGCTGGTCACCGAGTCTGTGATGGAGCGTGCAAAAGTGAAGGAGTCGTCCAGGTGGTGGTGGTGATTGGAGGTGGTCACGTTGGACGAAGAAAAATCATCCAGCTTGATCTTCTTCACTAAAAATGAGCGGGGCATGTTTCAGTGGGTGAAAACACAGAGCCGAGAAAAACACATGAGAGACGAGACCCTCGGAGGAAGCACGCGAACAAACGGAGCCGGCTTGTACTGTAATCCTTTCGGTTGATGCGAAGATGACGACGACGACCCAAATAAGAAGAAGAAGGAAAAAAAAACCATGAGATAAGGGGGAAAAAATGGAAACCAGTGGAGAAGGAGGCTGACAGCGGTGCTGTGCGGTACTCTCTGGCTCCCCCAGCTTTCCCTGGCAAAATAAAAAAAAATAAAAAATTAAAGTGATCCTGTTCAGCACTGGATAGCTCCTGTGATGCAGCAGGCTTAAGGGACCAGTGAGGAAGAGAAGAGATGGAGACAGACAGACAGAGAGAGAGGAGGGAGAGAGAGACTGTCAGACTAGCTGAGATCAGCAATCACGCCAGCCTTTATATGGGGCACAGGCAGTGGAAGATCAGGTGGTGCTGCGAAATGGAGCTGCTTAGCTTTAATCCATCAAATGTCCCCGGGGACACACATCAAATTACTACTGAACCGTCTGTGCATTCGCACACAGACAGAGGAGAAAGAACACAGCCAGACCCCCACTGCCCCCACTGCTGCTGCTCCCCCACCCCCCCCCCCCACTTCTCCCCTCCCCTTTCCTCTTTCACCCCGCTTATGCTCCGTGCTCGGAGGAGGAGTAAAGGAGGAGGGCAGACAATGGAGATGTGGATGAGAGCACACCGAGTGTCCTGTCCCCCATTGTTTTCAGATGAAGTGGCACAGTTTATGTTTGCCTTGTTCTGGCTCTGCCTCCCTCGTGTCGTCTCTGTTACCTCAAACGGCCTCAGATCTTCGCCTCCCTCGACCGTGCTCGCCGCCCCGCGCTACGCCAGAGGTTGTCCGAGCATCTGGGACCACTGGATCCGCTTCCCCGAAGGCGCACTGGATTCCAGCACTGTTGGCGCGGCGGCACTGCGCCGCTCAGCTCGCCGCCCCCCCCCCCCCCCCCCCCCCTCGCTGGCTGCTGCACAGATGTGCATCCTGCCATGCGTGGCAGCGAATTACCTGATTAATTAATTACATTCTTTTTATTAGGGTGAAATGCAGAATTACACCCGCGCCTGCTGAACTGCGCCGATGCTTCGCGGCCTCACTCATTAGCTCACGCTTTGATGTTTCCTGCCACATAAATATCCCTAAAGATGAAACACGCAGACCGGTTTCGTGCAGCAAACTGTCCGCTTTCACCAACAGGAAACACTTGTGACTCGTCAAGTCTCTTAAAATTCGACTCTAATTGTTTCAGATCACGTGTTGGATTACAACCAATGTTGTATTTTAAGCTACTATGGATCCACGCAGACGTTCAGGAGGTCCCCCTCACGTGGGTCATTTTAAATCACCTCGGCCTCTCTAACAGTGACCCTGCAGCTCGTGGCAGATTTCACAGGGGTGAGGGATGGGGGGGGGGGGTTAAATCATGGAGGTTAGGATTTATCACACGTACGCGGGTGTACATTACGCAGGTTCAGAGCCGAGCGCGGCGTGCAGAGGACGAGGAAAGGTCAGAAGAAGCGATCATCCCGAGAAATAACGACCTGCAGTTTGTGTGTGTGTGTGGGGGGGTTCACCACAAAAGCTGTTTTATGCGTCGCAGGCTGGCGTTCACGCGAGCAGCCAACAAGTGTCTGCAGACAGGAAGAAAAACCTGATTAATGTGCCAGATTTAACGAGTTGTGAGGAAACATTTAGGTAGCCGTGTCATATTTAAAGTTCAGGCTGTAATTTACTTTGATTAAACTCCTTTAATGGAGGGTTGGTTCGGGAGTAAACGTCATGTTTTTGTGTTGGTCTGAATAGTAACAGAGGACATGCTGTTAAACACCCAGAGAGGTGGGGGGGGGGGGGGGTTGTACCTCCTGCCATTATATAATATTTAAGTCATAAATGAAAGAGAGCAACAAGTACGTCTGTGGAAAGAGACGAGGCTTTTCTCAGGAAACTTCAGCAGGAAACCCGTTTGAACAATTGTTTCCTTCTCCCCCCTCAGCTCCCGTCCACTTACGGTCCCCAGACTCCCTCTGACATGTGGTCATTGCCTCAGGACGTTACCATAGCGACAGACCCCCTCGGGCTCGGAGACTGGTTTTTCCTCCTCCCTCTCTCTCTGCTCAGTGGTGCTGGAGTGGGAGGAGCGGTCCGGCTCTGCTGGGATAGTTCGGAGGCCGTGATTCCATCAGCCTCATTAACATCCTGCATGGCCCTCCAGGGTTATGGAGATGACCTGGCCGGGCGAGATGAATGAAGTCAATCTAGTTGATTTGTTCCTCCGCCGCCACCGTCGGGCCATCTGCAGGAACATTTATTAGGCCCCGTCTTTATTTACAGAGGCGTGAAGTCGGTTTAATCATCTGGCTTCCAGCAAACCGACTAAAAGAATTACCAAGCCCGAAAATGTGAGTCTGACATATTAAAGCTGAAACTTAAGCGTCTCATACTTGGCACTGCTTATATAACGTCACTTTAAGCTCGCCGGGCTAGGTGAGGAGAAGCTAAGAGTC